>NC_133824.1:61631181-61931181 GCF_047830755.1 Zonotrichia albicollis
GTAATTTTTTCCTTTTTTAGGGATTTTGTACAACAAGAGAGGACAAAACCAGGCTGAGGTTCTGTCCCTGACCACGAGACCCAAAAACCAGGACATGGTGACATCCTGTCATGTCCCTTTGCTGCAGGGACAGAAATGCCACACAGCTGGGAAAAGGAAATTCTGCTTTCCAGGGGCTGGAAAACAGGAATTCCCTGGGAATTATGGAGAGGACACTGTCACCAAGCCAGGAATGGCACCACAAGCCTGGAATTCCAGATATTCCCATTTCCCTCCAGGATATTGGAATAATTCACTGAGCAAAGGAAGAGTTTCCAGGAAGAGAAAAAAAAAATTGGGATGGATGGGCACTGGGAATTACAGAGCAGGGAAATGGGAGCAAGAGGAAAAGCTCAAGAGCTTTGAGGGGGCTGCAAATGCTCAGGAGCACAGAGATCACCCAGAGTCCATCTGGATGCAGAAAATCCATCTAGAACCAGAAAAATCCATCTGGAACCAGAAAATCCATCACCTTTCCAGCTCAGGAAATCCAGAAAAAAAAAAAATCCATCTGAATCCAGACAAAAAAATCCATCTGGAATCAGGAAAAAACCCACCTGGATCCTGAAATAATCAATCTGGGTCCAGAAAAATCCATCTGGAACCAGAAAAAAAATCCATCTGGGTCCAGAAAAAAAATCCATCTAGAACCAGAAAAAGAAATGCATCTGGGTCCAGAAATCTACCTGATGCTGAAAATCCATCTGGGTCCAGAAAAATCCATCTGGGTCCAGAAAAAAACATCTGGGTCCAGAAAAAAAATTATCTGGGTGCAGAAAAAAAGAGGATCTGGGTCCAGAAAAATCCATCTGGATCCAGAAAATCCATCAGGAATGGCAGGAGGTGCAGGGCTGAGCTTCCCCCACATGCTGGCAAGGCCTGCAGGAGCCTCATCCACCTCCTTTTGGGACAAAAGAAGCAATAATGCAGAAAAAATTTGTTTATTTGCAGTCTTGCTTCTGCTTCAAGAGCTGAATCAAATCAGGCAAAAAAAAAAAGAAAAAAAAAAAGAAAAAAACCAGTTTGGGATGGACACTCCACCTATTAAACAAACAAAGCTGAGGGAAAACTATGCACAAAATTCCCCCATTGTCATAAACTCCCCCAGTCTGGCTTCAAGAACACATTTAAATTCCTAGAAATGTAACAGGACAAATATTCAGTTATTTATTTGTGCTGCACAGCCACAGCAGCTGTGAGTTCTCACTGACAGCAATGTGTGGAGCAAGGAAATACCTTCTCAAAGGATTTGGGCCAGTCCTCACTGTGGATGTTCCTCAGATTCCCTCGGTCCTCGATCTTGTAGTGTCGGATTTTCTGGTCCTCCAGCCAGACAATGAAATTCCTGAACTCTGTTTCATCTGTGGGGAGGAGCAAACAGAGCAGGAATTCAAAAATATCTCAAGTTTTCAGCTAATTCATACAAATCTTGATGTCTCTGAGCACTTTTCCCATTAAAAACCCCACATATATATATAAAAAAACATATAGAAAGCCCACTAAATAGGTATTTCGTGGGTGATAAATATATATTTAGTGGGTATATATTTAGTTAATATATATTTACAAGTTAATATATATTTTTATATTTATAATACACATTAATTTATATATTTATTTTAGTTAGCATATATGTGTATATTTACAATATACCTATTTATATATTCAGTTAGTATATATTTATTTTAATCAGTATATATATCTACAATATATATTTATTTATATATTCAGTTGGTATATATTTATTTTAATCAGTATAAATTTATATATTTAGAATATATATTAATCTATACATTTAGCAGGTATATGTTTCTTTTAGTTAGTATATATTTGTATATTTAATTGGCATATATTTATTTAGTCAGTATATGTTTATATATTTAGAATATATATATATTTATGTGTTTAGCTAGTACATATTTTAGTTAGTATATATTTATACATTTATTATATATATTTACTTATATATTTTGTTTGTATATGTTTATTTTTGTTAGTATAGATTTCTATATCTATAACATATTTATTTATATATTTAGTATATACTTATTTTTTAGTATATCTATTATATATGTTACTATATATATTTATTTATGTATTTAGTTAGTACACATTTATATACAATAAATTGTTATTCATAAATTATCTGAATATATAAATAATACACAATTATATATTTAATATATATTAAATAATATAAATATATGTATTGTATATATAGTATATATATTATGTAATAAATTATTATTTATAAAATTATGTAATATATACAATATTATATATTGTATATATAGTTATGTATTATGTAAACAGTACATAATTATATATTTAATATAAATATATATATAGTATATATTGTATATATACAATATACAAAATTATATTATGTATGTAAATTATTACTTATATATTTATTTATTTGTATATTTAGTTGGTATATATTTATTTCAGTTAGTATATATTTATATATCTATAATATATATTTATAACTTAGTATATATTTATTTGAGTTAGTATATATTTATATATTTCTTATATATTATATATTTATTTTAGCTAGCTAGCATGTCTTTATAAATATATATTTTTAGTGGGTTATAAATATATATACTTATATTAAAAAAACCCAGTGTATATAATATATATATAAATGCACTAAAATTGTGCATTCTCTGACCAAAAATCAACCCTGAGTGTTTCTCATTTTCCAGTTGATTGACCTCATTAAAGGCATCAGCCAACAGATTCTTTTTATTGGGAATATAATTATAATTTATGGAGCACAGAAAGAAAGGTGAAAAACCAGCAGAGAATTTGAGTTTCTAACTCTGTTTTCAGCACACACACGACACGTGCAGCACTAATCCCCAATTCCTCTCAGAAAATATAAATACAGCATAAATATCATGGCTGCACATTTTTCCATTCACTGCTGACTCCTCTTGACCCCAAATCCCGATTTTGGGGGCTGGAATCCCACAGTTCCCAGGCTGTGGCACACAGGGATGCTCAGGCTGGGTGACACAGGAGGTGACAGCTCTGGGGTGTCACCGCTGCCCAAAGCCCAGCTGGGCCATGCTGGCTCTGGGGGAGCTTCAGCCATGGAATGGTTGGGGGGGAGGGACCTTTTCCATCCCATCCCAATCCCAGCCCATCCCAATCCCATCCCCTCCTATCTCATGGATCCCATCCCAATCCCAATCCTGTCCCGTCCCAATCCCATCCCATGGATCCCATCCCAATCCTGATCCCATCCCATGGATCCCATTCCAAACCAAATCCCATGGATCCCATCCCATCTCATGGATCCTATCCCAGTCCTGATCCCATCTCATGGATCCCATCCCATCAACTGCATCCCATCCCATCCCATGGATCCCAGCCCATCCCACCCCATCCCAATCCCATTCCATGGATCCCATCCCATGGATCCCATCCCAATCCCCTCCTATCTCATGGATCCCATCCCAATCCCATCCCATGGATCCCATCCCAATCCCAATCCCATCCCATCTCATGGATCCCATCCCAATCCCAATCCTGTCCCGTCCCAATCCCATCCCATGGATCCCATCCCAATCCCATCCCATGAACCCCATCCCTTCTCATCCCATCCCATCCCAATCCCATCCCATGAATCCCATGGGTCCCATCCCTTCTCATCCCATCCCAATCCCATCCCATGAATCCCATGCACCCCATCCCTTCTCATCCCATCCCATCCCACCCTATGGACCCCAATCCCCGTCCAGCCTCCCCCGGTCCCCCGCAGCTCCCTCACCCCTGCAGTTGAAGCCGGCGGGGTTGTGATAGTCGAGCGCCGAGAGCTTGCGGCGGAACATGGTCCCGGTCACGGAGCCGCAGCCGGCCCCGAACCCGACCCGGATCCCGATTCCGGTGCCGGCGCCGCCTCCCCCGCTCAGGCCGCGCCGACGGCACCGCACGGACCGGAAAGAGGAGGACGCCCGCCCCCTGCTCCGCGTTCTGCTCGCTCATTGGTCAGCGCGCTGAGCGGCGGTCATTTCGACCAATCAGAAAGCGGAATGGGCTGCCGGGAGGGGAAGTAGATGCTCGGCCTAGGGTATGGACGCGGCGGTGGAGGGGGCGGGACCTGTTTGGCGTGTAACGGGCGGGGTCAGGTGGGGGGCGGAGTCATCGAGAGGGGGCGGGGTCTGCTTATAGGGGCGGGATCACCGTGGGGGCGGGATCAGCGTGAAGGGCGGGGTCAGCGTAAGGGGCGGGACTTTGGCACGGTATCGGCCCCGTGGGAAACTGGGGCGTGCGCTGCGCTGTACTGGGAACTGTGTTGGGGGTACTGGGAGCACTGAGCTGTACTGGGAGCGCTGGGAGCTGTACTGGGGGGTACTGGGAGCATTGTGTTGTACTGGGAGTGCTGGCAGCTGTACTGGGAGTGCTGGGAGCTCTACTGGGGATACTGGGAGCGCTGGCATCTGTACTGGGAAAGCTAGGAGCTGTATTGTGGGGGTACTGGGAGCACTGAGCTGTACTGGGAGCGCTGGGAGCTGTACTGGGGGGTACTGGGAGCATTGTGTTGTACTGGGAGTGCTGGCAGCTGTACTGGGAGTGCTGGGAGCTCTACTGGGGATACTGGGAGCGCTGGCATCTGTACTGGGAAAGCTAGGAGCTGTATTGTGGGGGTACTGGGAGCACTGAGATGCACTGGGAGCTGTACTGGGAGTACTGAGAGCTATACTGGGAGCTGTACTAGGGTATACCACAAGTGCTTTGTGCTGTACTGGGAGCACTGAGCTGTACTGGGAGCTCTGGGAGCTGTACGGGGGGGTACTGGGAGCATTGAGCTAATTCTCGGAGCTGTACTGGGGAGCTGTGCTAGGAGAACTGAGTTGTACTGAGGAGCACTGGGCAGCACTGAGCTGAACTGGGGAGCAGTGATGTGTACTGGGGAGCACTGGGGAGCACAGAGCTGGACTGGGGAATAATGATCCGTACTGGGGAGCAGTGATCTGTACTGGGCAGCACTGGGAAGGCTCCAGTTGAAGGTTTTTTCGCTGGGGAAGGAAGGGATGAACTCCGGCTGGGAGCGAGGCCGCCCCCGTCCCCATGTCCCCCCCTCCCGCATGGCTGGGGTGGCACTTTGCAGGCAGCCAGGCGGTGACAGCGTGACGAGCCACTGCAATATTCATGCTGACATTTCCTCCGTGCCAGCCCTTCCCTTCCTTCCCTTCCCAGCTGGCACCGGCTGCAGGATGGCAGCGGGATGAGCCAGCCCCCGCCATGGCCTCAGCGGGATCCAGGGGGCTCTGCCTCCCTTTCCCTTCAGGACATTCCCCTCCCGTCCACTGAATCTCCTCCAGCTCCTTCCTGGAGTGCTGACAGCAGGGCAGAGGCTCCCTGGCACCTCAGCCTCCTTCAGCTTTTCTGGAATTCCAGAATTCCAGAATGGTTTGGGTTGGAAGGGGCATTAAAACCCATCCAGTTCCACTCCTGCCATGGCAGGGACACCTTCCACTGTCCCGGGGTGTTCCAAGCCCTGTCCAGCCTGGCCTTGGGATCCAGGAGCAGCCTCTGGGAACCCTGTGCCACCACCCTCCCAGCCAAGAATTCCACAAATCCAACGTAAACTTCCACTCTTTCAGTCTGAACCTGTCCTGTGGCTGCAGTTCCTGAGGGAGTGTCCCTCTCCCACCCCACAGCTGCAGTCAGCAGCGACATTGAAGCCAGCAGGACAGGCACAACAACCCCAGCATGGAGGAAAGGAGCTTGGGCCCACAGTGCCCTCAGCCACACGAGTGTCACACACTTTCCATGCCACCAAGAGTGACAAGCAGTGACACTGAAGCCAGCAGGACAGGCACAACAACCCCAGCATGGACAAAAGGAGCTCGGGCCCATCCTCCTGGTGCCCTCAGCCACATACTGTCCATGCCACAAAGAGTGACAAGCAGTGGCATTGAAGTGAGCAGGACAGGGACAACAACCCCAGCATGGAGAAAAGGAGCTTGCGCCTACAGTGCCCTCAGCCACAAAAATGTGGCTTGTCCGTGCCACCAAAAATAACAAGCAGTGACATTGAAGCCAGCCAGTTGTGCCAGGACAAGCACAACAACCTGGAGAAAAGGAGCTTGGGCCCAGGGTGCCCTCAGCCACACGAGTCTGTGCTACCAAAAGTGACAAGCAGTGACACTGAAGTGAGCAGGACAGGCACAACAACCCCAGCATGAAGAAAAGGAGCTTGGGCCCACGGTGCCCTCAGCCACACGAGTGTCACACACTGTCTGTGCCACCAAGAGTGACAATCATGGAGGCAGTGACACCTCCACTCTCCACTCCTCCTGCCATCCTCACCCTCAGAGCAGCCCTTCCCCCATTCCCTGGTGGCTCCAACCCTTCCTGCAGGAGCACAAACCCATCCCCAGGAGATGAGTTGTGCTTCTCCTCTCCCCGCTGCAGCTAATGAATGCAATTAGTGCAGATGGGTTTATTCTCATTAGGGAGCCGGGCCTGGCTGCGGCCTGCGCACGGAGCAGCGCCTCGCCCACGCTCTCCATGGAAGCTCCTCACCTCCTCCTGCTCGGCAGATGCTGCTCCAGAGCCAAATCCTGGATGTGAGGATGGAGGGGAGAGAGTGTTGGAGCTGGAGGGGAGCCAGGGAGCTATGGAACAGCTGAGCTGCCTGGCAGGCCAGGACAGACTTGGCTCCTTCCTCCTCAGCGACAGCATTTTGCTTTGGAGCTGCTGTGAGGGACATAGAAAAGGATGGAGGGGCTGGGAGTTGAGCTTGGTGCTTGGAAAAATTGGAATATCAGCACAGATCCATGCTGGGCTCTGTTTTGGTGGTTTTATTTCAGAACCTATGGTGACATCTTGCTTGGAGCAGCCTGGGATAGTGGAAGGTGTCCCTGGGAATGACAGGGGGTGGGACTGGAAGAATTTTAAGGTCCCTTCCAACCCAAACCATTCCAGGATTCTGTGAGTCCATCATTCTTATTCTGGACCACCAAAACACCTCCTGATCACAGAATCAAACATACTCTGCTCCTGCCAAATTCCCCACATCCTGAATTTCCCCTCCAGTTTCACAGACCTCAGGGGTGAGTGTTTGATTCTATGATCAGGAGACATTTTGGTAGTGCAGAGTAAGAATCATGGAATCACAAAATCCTGGAATGATTTGGGTTGGAAGGGGCCATAAAAGCCATCCCGTTCTCCCCCCTGTCATTCACAGGGACACCTTCTGCTATCCCAGGCTGATCCAAGTAAGGTTCTGAAATAACGCCATAGGTTCTGACATAAAACCACCAGCACCCAGCACAGCACAGATCTGTGCTCATATTCCAGTTTTTCCAAGCACCAAGATCAACTCCCAGCCCCTCCATCCTTTTCTGTGCCCATCAGAGCAGCTTCAAAGCAGATCCCAGGAATGAGCTGAGACCGAGCAGGCTCAAAATGTGTGGGCAAACACTCACCTCTGAGGGTCTTGTGAAACTGGAGGGAAAATTCAGGATGTGGGGGATTTGGTAGGAGCAGAGATGTGATCAGGAGGTGTTTTGGTGGTCCAGAGTAAGAATGATGGAATCACAGAATCCTGGAATGGTTTGGGTTGGAAGGGACCTTAAAAATCATCCAGTCCCAGCCCCTGTCTTTCACAGGGACACTTTCCACTGTCCCAAGGTGCTCCAACCCCCATCCAACCTGGCCTTGGGCACTTCCAGGGATCCAGGGGCAGCCACAGCTTCCTTGGCACCCTGTGCCAGGGCCTCCCCACCCTCCCATTAAAAAATTCTTCCTTATATCTGAGCCTGAACCAACCCTCTTTTAGATTAAAACACTTTTTCCTGTCTCTCCAGGCCCTATAAAAATCTGTCCTCCTTTAGAAGGTTCCTTCAGGCCCTGCAAAGGGCTCTGAAGTTTCCCTGGAGCCTTCCCTTCTCCAGGTGAGCACCCCCAGCTCTCCCAGAGCATTCTCCAACCCCTGGAGCAGCTCCATGGCCTCCTCTGGATTTGCTCCTGTGCTGAGTGCCAGGGCTGGGAGAAGATGGAAGGAGAGGGGAGAAGGATGGACAATGAAATTGGGAATTTTAGGTGTCTCTCAATTTCAAGGATCAATGTCCCACCCTGAATGAGTCTGCTCTCCCCTGACCTGCCCCATGCTGTGGGGCTGCTGAAACCCCAGGCCCAAAACTCCTGCTAAACCCTCCCTGACAGGGAGAACCCCTTGGGAACTGCATGCAGCCACAACCAGGATGGGATCCCACCTCCCCAGGGAGCACAGAGCAGCATCTCCAAAGGCTTGAAACAAATCCAAAAGTTTATTTCCAACGAGTACACAGACCATGTGGGATGGGGATGCGCTACACCACGACTGGCTTTCACCTACAGCCACCCCCTCCCCAAAATCCTGCTGCTGGCAGGGTGACAACCCATGGGACAGAATTGCCACCAGCAACCTTTGCAGACAATAAAAGTCCTTTTTTTTCAGTACTCCAGATATTTTTTTTTCTTTAAAAGCCTGGGGGTAGTGGAATGTCGTTTGAGGCCAGGCTGGAAATCCAGCATGGAGATGGAGGGATGGCTGGGATTTTTGTTGTGAGGAGGGGAAACAACCTTGGCAGGAGATCTCTGCTTGGCTAACAAAGGCAGATCTGTGTAAATAGAAATACTGGGGTGAAATACCTGGCAGCACACCAATGGCAACACTACAACCAACAGAAAAATCAAGCCCAGCAACGTAAAACACCTTCAATGAATAGTTTGGGTTAATTCAAAATCTCCCCCTCCCCGCTCCCCCATATTCATGCAGGTTTATTTTGTCCTCTAAGGTATTAAGAATTCGAGTTGTAAAATAGGCAAGTCATTAAAAAAATTATTACAAACCACTTTTGTGACAATGTTTGAGAAAGGGTGGGGTGGGAGCCCCGGGTCAGACCGGCTGCACTTCACTCTCTGTGACAATAAATCAGATTAAGAAGAAAAGACAAAACTCAGGATGGGGTTTTTACATCTCTGCCTGGTAACACCAAGAGTGAAACCAGCTGCAGAGCAAACCACTTCATCCACCCTTCATCCAAAAGCTATGGGAGCTGTAGTAAAAAGATCAAAATTGGGGGAATTACAGGGGGCTGGGACCATCTAGGTTACTTGTGGCTTACAAACATTCCCAGGTGCCAAAAGTTTGGAGTCCAGTGTGAGAAGAACTGGCCTTCTCCATAGAAGAACTAGAAAAAGAGTATGAAAAGGTAGAAAAACCAAAAAGCACTTTTTTTTACGGGCTAGAAAGAGTTACCAAAAGGTACCTAAAGACTTTTCCCCTCCCAGATCCACAGGGATTTTTAAAAGCTCTCACACCTGATTCAGAACTGCTTCAGCAGGGTCACCACAGACCCCTAAAAACCCCTTTGTGACCCCCAGCTCATTTTGTACATAAATCCCCACATTATGATTCCCAAAGGGATAATTCCCAAAGGGATGGTTCCCAAAGGGATGATTCCCAAAGGGATGGTTCCCAAAGGGATGATTCCCAAAGTGATGGTTCCCAAAGGGATGGTTCCCAAAGGGATAATTCCCAAAGGGATGGTTTCCAAAGGGATGATTCCCAAAGTGATGGTTCCCAAAGGGATGGTTCCCAAAGGGATGGTTCCCAAAATGATGGTTCCCAAAGTGATGGTTCCCAAAGTGATGGTTCCCAAAGGGATGGTTCCCAAAGGGATGGTTCCCAAAGGGATGGTTCCCAAAGTTTCCCAAAGGACAGATGAGCAGGGGAAAGCCAGGAGGTGTTTAGCAGCAGAAAGGAGAGACAAGCCACATCCACAGAAGCATGGGCCCGAGGAGGAGCCCAGAAAGGTGGTGTGTGTCCCCCGAGAGCTGGGAGCAGATGAAGCAGACCTGGGAATCACTGCCCAGCCTGGCAGGAGCCCAGGCCGTGTGTAAACAGGGAATCAGGCACCTCTGGGAAAGGGCAGCCCCACAGCTCCCAGGGCTGCTCCCCTGGCCCTTCCCAACGTGGGGAAGGGACAGTGGGAATGGGAGGGGAGGTGGGGGCAGGAAGGGGCAGGAACATCCCAATGTAGGGCAGCATCCCATGGTGGGACAGCATCCCATGGAGGGGCAGCATCCCACCATGGAGCAGCATCCCATGGAGGAGAAGCATTCCATGGAGGACAAGCATCCCATGGTGGAGCAGCATTCCATGGAGGAGCAAAATTCCATGGAGGAGCAGCATCCCATGGTGGAGCAGCATTCCATGGAGGAGCAGCATCCCACCATGAAGCAGAATCTCACCATGGAGTAGCATTTCATGGAGGAACAGAATCCCACCATGGAGAAGCAGTCCATGGAGGAGCAACATTCCATGGTGGAGCAGCATCCCACCATGGAGCAGAATCCCATTTTGGAGCAGCATTCCACTGTGGGGCTGTATCCCACCATGGAGGATGCGGCATCCCATTTTGGAGTAGCATTCCACCACGGAGCAGAATCCCACCATGGAGCAGCGTTCCATGGAGAAGCAGCAGTCCATGGAGAAGCAGCAGTCCATGGAGGTGCAGCATCCCATTTTGGAGTAGCAAATGGGGGTATAAGTAGCAAACTCCATCATGGGGCTGTATCCCACCAAGGAGCAGCATTCCATGGAGGAGCAGCATCCCACCACGGAGCAGAATCCCACCCTGAAGCAGCATCCCACCACTGAGCAGCATCCCAGCAACATTCCAGACCAGCCCCAAGGGAAGGAAGTGCTACCAGGAACTGGGAAAAGAGCAGGACCAAGCGAGGAGAGCAGAGGCACAGAGGTGTAGGAGAAAGGAAAGACCCGGAAAGAAGCGGTCGACTTTGATTTTCGGATTTCTGGCTCACCCTGCACCCGGGCTGGCACCTGCCCTGTGGCAGGAGGCATTTCAGGCACGTCTAAGGCATCTCAGGAGCTCTCTTTGCTTTCAGAATCGCCTCTGTTCCCTCCCTACGGCTTCTTCCACCAGCACGTGGTGCCAAACGCTGGAAAAGAAAAGTCTGGAGCGGATGAACGGAATTAAACTCTCATGCACTACCACTGAATGTCATCACAGGGCTAGGAAGCACCAAGCACGACACAGGAACCACTTTTACTTGCAGAACCAAAGCTAACCATAGAGAGAATGGTAAAAAGTGGGGTTTGCTGGGGACACAGAGCTGCTGGTGTCCCCTGGACCCACCCCTGCTACGCTACGGCCAGAAATGAAAAAGCACAAGACCAAACATTGAGTAACAGCACAGCCACCTAACCTGTCTGCTATATATCTGACAACTTAAATCAAAAATATTAGCTTGGAAAGAAACCAGCAATATCATTCCAAGAAGGTTATACACATCCTTAGCAGTTAACTTTGCTTAGCACAGCTCTGGTGCTTTAAATATGGAACAATCGAACAATTTTGTGAGCAGAAAAGTGACACAGATTTATTCTTTACATGGGTTTTTTTTTTTTTGTTTTTGTTTTTCTCTTTCTAGGCAACTCTACAGACTTCAGATCTTTTGCCTTGCAATGCAGATCATCTGATTCCCCCAAAGGTGGCCAGGTTCTTTAAACATGCACATCTCTGTAGCTTCCAGGCCGTGTTTTTTACTTATTTTTGTTTAAATTCTGCGGACCAGCAGGTCGTCCCCATTCCTAAAAACTCTACATCAGTGTTCAGGGTGGCCTGAGTGCCCGTCAGGCTCCTCCTGGGTTTACAGGATCACACAGAAGAACTTCTTCTCTCTAAAGGGGTTTTCTGAGGCCGGGACGGGGGTCAATAGAGGGTCCTCCTTGGCGTGGGCTTCACAGTACGCCATCAGGTCTGCTGCTGCTTTGGACACCTGCAAAAGGAGGAGCCCTGGGTTAGGGACAGGCTGTGCTGGGGACATCCCACCTGGAGAGGTGCCACCAGGCTGGCAGCACCCCTGGGCAGGGAGCCCTTTGGACCCCTGCAAAAGGAGGAGCCCTGGGTTAGGGACAGGCTGTGCTGGGGACATCCCACCTGGAGAGGTGCCACCAGGCTGGCAGCACCCCTGGGCAGGGAGCCCTTTGGACACCTGCAAAAGGAGGAGCCCTGGGTTAGGGACAGGCTGTGTGATGGTGTTCACAGGGGAATCAGGTTGAAGGAAGAGATGAGGATCTGACTCCATGTTTCAGAAGGCTGATTTATTATTTTATGATATATATTACATTAAAACTATACTAAAAGAATAGAAGAAAGGATTTCATCAGAAGGCTGGCTAAGAATAGAAAAAGAAAGAATGATAACAAAAGCTCTGTCTCGGACTCTTTGTCTGAGCCAGCTGGGCTGTGATTGGCCATTAATTAGAAACAACCACATGAGCCAATCAAAGCTCCACCTGTTGCATCCCACAGCAGCAGATAATCAATGTTTACATTTTGTTTCTGAGGTCTCTCGGCTTCTCAGGAGGAAAAATCCTAAGGAAAGGATTTTCCATAAAAGATGTCTGTGACATGGCTGTGCTGGGGACATCCCACATGGAGAGGTGCCACCAGGCTGGCAGCATCCCAGGGCAGGGAATATCATCTCTGAGATGGGAGCCTGACTGACAGTGCAGCAGCACGTCCCTGCTGGGGCTGATTCTGGGCTGGTTTTTCACCTCTGGGCTCTGAGCTGCTCTGTCAGCCTGAATTCCCATTCCCAGCTTTCCCAACCTTCCCCCATTCCCATCCTTCACCTGACAAGGACTGACTTCAGCATCCCTGCTGGCTCTCCCACGCATCCCTTGGCAGGAACATCCACAGCAGCGTTTCCTGCCCTCACCCACCAGCCTCACTCTTTATTCCAGACATGGCAGCAGCTCCCGAGCCACCAGAGCTCATCCCAGCCCTGCAGCACTTCTCTCCCTGGATTTAAGCTCTTAGCAAGGAGCTGAGATGCCTTGGGGACAGTCACTCCTTCCCACCACCCCACAGGGCTCCAGGTGATGCTTCCAGCTGCCTCTCACCCCTGGCAGTGCCCAAGGTCAGGCTGGATGGGGCTTGGAGCAAGCTGGGATGGTGGAAGGTGTCCCTGGCAGGAGGTTGGAATAAAAAGGGCTTTAAGGTCTCCTCCAACGCAAACCATTCCCAGATTCTACAATCCCATCTCCCACTGCCTCCTGGCTG
The DNA here is from genome assembly GCF_047830755.1 of Zonotrichia albicollis. NCBI lineage: Eukaryota > Metazoa > Chordata > Aves > Passeriformes > Passerellidae > Zonotrichia > Zonotrichia albicollis. The sequence continues at coordinate 61,644,320 of NC_133824.1, forward strand.
GATCTGCACCCCCAGGGCCATGGCTGAAGGTTTATCTCACCTCTCCCCTTGTTTTTTGGCTGGAGAAAGGTTTGAGCAGCAGAGCACAGCCCTCTTTTGATTTCCCTCTTCTTTTGATTTCCTTAATCTGGGGCTCTCAACACTGATGACTGAATGGTCTACTTAAAGCAAGAGCATCCCCCACAAACACCACCTGGCTCCACCTGCCAGCTCCCTCCACGAGCTTTGGGCAGCAGCCACCACCTCCCAGACTTCCCAGAGGCATCTCCCAAGAATCCCTTACCTTTATCCTGTCGATGTTGGCCTCCATCTTCAGCTGCTCCACCAGCTTGCGGGCCTGTGCTATGCTAGCAGTGTTGTTGCTAGCCATGGGCAGGCCAGGAGGGCTCTCAGGATGGGCTGTGGGCAGGAACACACCGGGATCAGCTGCTGGGCTGCTCCTGCCAGCTCCAAAATGGGGTTTTCATGGGATTTTAAATATATATATATATAAATATATAGATCATATTATATATGCCAGCTCCCAAAGGATGGGCTGGGGTTGCTTGTGTGGAGGGTTAGAGCCATGAAAATGAGGGGGTGAGGATGGCAGATGCCAACCCAGGGCAGGGACATGCTGCCAGTGCTGTCCCCAGAGCTGGGTGGCACTGGGACTGTCCAGAGCCCAGCCTGCAGCAGCAGGAGCCCAGCTGAGCTGTGCTTTGCTGTTTGCTGTTCCACGCCAGCCTCTGACAGCAACAAAAACCAGGGAACAGGATTTCTGTGCCAGGCTCATTCCCTGCTCTTCCTCCAGCCCCTGCCGGTGCCCAGTGTGTGTCCAGTGTCCCCCGGCCTCCCTGCCTTTGTCCCTGCTGCCAGTTTGCACATTGAGATGCTAAACAGGATGCTGGAGTTTCCTGTTTCTGGAGATTTCTACCCCAGGCAGGCGGGGGATGCTCATTAAGGTCACTCCAGGCTGGATCCCGGATGTTTTTCCAGCACCTTCTACCAGCAGTGAGCTCTGGCAGAGGCAGCAGAATCCCAGCATCCAGCTCCTGCAGCAGCAAGGGCTTTCCAGCAGTGCTGAGGCTGACTGGGGCTGCCTGCCAGCTTCAAAATGAGTTTTTCATGAGATTTAAAAATATATATATACATTTTAAAAAATTATATATTATAATTATATATATATTATATATAATCTATGTAATCCATAATATAAATATAATCTATATCAGATAATAGATATTATATATTGGATAACTGATATTATATTAGACAATATAGATTACGTAAATAATATAATATAACATAACATAACATAACATAACATAACATAACATAACATAATATAATATAATATAATATAATATAACATATAATGTTATATATAACATTATTATAATATATATTATATAATAATAATATATAACATTATATATTATAATAATGTTATAATAATGTTATAATAATGTTAGAATATATAACATTATATATTATGTAGTTTATATTATATTATGTTGTTATACTATATATATTATAATAACATCATATAACATTATTATAATATATAATGTTATATATTATAACATTATAATTATAATATAAATTACATAATATATAATGTTATATATTGTGTAATTTATATTACATTAATGATATATTAATGATATATTCTATTATATTCTATTAATGATATATATTCTATTATATTATATCGTATAATATCATCATATCATATCATATTATATTTATTATATTATACATTTTTGTGGGTGGGGTTTTAGGGGATTTATATAGGATCCCACTCAAATCTGTGGGATTTCTAGAGGAATCGACCCAGCACTGGTGCCTGTGCTTGGAGCCAGGGCCAGCCAGGTTTGAGGATGAGGAGGGGAGCACAGGGAGGGGATGTTTTTTACCAGAAGCTGATCTCTCCGCTGATCTGTGCCTCTAAGGGAAGCTCTGCTCCTCTTGGCCCTTCACTGCCCTTAAATAAAGAGAACAGAAAATGAAACTCAGCTCCGTGGGATCACCATTTCTGGCACCGGGGACCCCACAGACGCCGGCTGCCACATCCCCAGCTTCCCTCCGCGTGTCCCCCTGCCCTGTGCAGTGCAAGCCCAGCCCCCAGGCACACTTTTTGTTTGCATTCAGCGAGGCTTTCAGCACAGGAAGAGGTTTCAGTCATGGGCAAGCAGCCCAGGGCTGCTGGCAGCCCCGAGCAGGCTGGAGGGTGCACAGGGCTTGGGTTGAAGGTCTGGTGCACAGGAGGAGCATCCATCGCCTGGGGAGTGCTGACAAAATCCAGCTCCTGGCTGGATCTGCTCCCCCAGGCCATGGCTGGAGGTTCAGCTCAGCCCCTGCATTGTTTCTCTCACCTCTCCCCTCGTTTTTGGTGGCTGGGGAAGGGTTTGAGCAGCAGAGCACAGCTCTCTTTCGATTTCCCTCTTCTTTCGATTTCCCTCTTCTTTCAATTTTCTTAATCTGGGACTCAACACTGATGGCTGAATGGTTTACAAAGGATTCTGAAGTGAATCTTTTGCTTCACAGGGCACCATTTGTGTTGGGGAAGCTTTTTGTCTTTCACAAACAGAGCGAGATTAGCAAGAGATGTTCCTTGGAATTTTATTACAACATCAGTGTCATTTTCTCAACATTAGATAGCTGAGACAATAGAGAAATAGCAAAAGCTCACATCTTGCCAGCAGCAGCCAAAGATTTCTTTGTTACGGAACATTTAAAAAATTTTCTAGCCAATAGCATATTGCTGAAGTTACAAACAATTGTTCTAACAAATCACTAGAGGTATACATACTTCACACAACACTTATTTCTAAGTAAGAAATACTTCTTACTTAATAGAACTTACTTCTATTAACAACGCACAATACACCATTATTAAGCTTAAAACCTTCTACTATGTTACTAAATATATTACTAAATATATTTTTTCTACAGTCTTAAAGTCTATCTTAACCAAACCTAAAACTCAAACTATTGTTTCAGGTCCTTATTTACTATTAACTTTACTTACTATAATATTGTAACTTTTTCCTACCTTCACACTTTACAACTAATTCTAATTTCTCTATTCTTTCTATTTTTAAAACCTACCTTCCCAACTTTTTAAAGCTCTTCTTACCCTCACTATTTCCCACACCATGGAATGTGCCATGGTTCTGGCACAGCAGCAGCTTCAACCAAGACTGGCTTGGGTGCCACAGAGACTTTCCCAAGGCGGCAAATGTCACCCCTGGGAGGGTTCCAAAAGTGTGTGACTGTGGCACCTGGGGACACGGGTTAGTGGTGGGATTGGCAGTGATGAGGGCTCAATTTGAGAGGGCTTTTCCAACCTAAACAATTCCATGTTGTGCCCTTTCATACTGTGTCTTAAGCTGCACTAAGGGAAATTTAGGTTGGATATCAGGAAAAAGGTTTTTTAGAGAAAGGGTGATAAAGTTCTGGAATATTCTGCCCAGGGAGGTGGTGGAGTCCCCATCCCTGGGTGTGTTTAACAAAGCCTGGATGTGGCACTGGGTGCCAGGGCTGAGTTGAGATGTTGGGGCTGGGTTGGACTCCATGATCTTGAAGGTCTCTCCCAGCCCAGTGATTCTGTGAATTCTGTGGATTTTCTCAAATGACCTGGTCCAGTGGCAGAGAATCACTTCAGGGACTTCTGTTTAGGATCCATAGGAGCAGGGAGGGCAGCTGAGAGCATCTGTGTGGCTGTTACAGCCCTGATATTTTAAATAATTCTGTACATCCAACCCTGCTGCCACCCTCCTGCAAGAAAACCCTCCCTTGCTCTTACTACAGCCAGCCCTAGGGACACTAAAATGGGGAAAACAGCCCCAAAAATAAGGTGAGGGAAGGGTGGGACCCTCCTGAGAGGAGCACAGGCCTGTTGGGACAATGTTGGGGCGACTCAGAGGAGCCTCCCAGGAGCCACCACACCCTGGGCCACGCTCAGTCACTCTGCAGGTGCTTCAAGTAGAAATGAGAAGCATTTTGGGGCCAGTGATGGGTTTTGAGCATTTCCACCCCTGGGGAAACCTGGGGCGTTTCCTCCACCACAAATAACCAAAAAAGCAGCAGGTGACACTTCAAAATGAGCTGGTGAATGTCCCACTCTGGACAACAGCCCTGGTGGAGCTACTCCAGCACAAAGGCAGCTCTTAAAACCCAGAGAGAGGAGATCCCACTGTGCCCTTGGGAAGGTGTGGAACCCCAAATTCCATGGGTTTTTTTGTATGGATTGGATTTATCATAGAGAGATGGGATGGGTTGGGTTGGAAGGGGCTTTAAATCCCATCTCATCCCACCCCTGCCATGGCAGGGCCACCTTCCACTGTCCCAGGCTGCTCCAAGCCCTGTCCGGCCTGGCCGTGGGCCCTGCTCTGTGCCAGCCTCTCCCCACCCTCATATTCCATCCCAAAATCCCATCCAGCCCTGCCATTCCGTGTGTCCTGTCCCTCCATCCCTCATCCCAAGGCCCTCTCCAGCTTTTTGCACCCCCCTGAGCAATCCCAGCCCTTTCCACACACAATAAATAACCCAAGGCCCCTCTGCACTACAGACAAACATCAAAACAAGCCGGCAAGATCCCGAGCTGTAATTACAGTGCAGAGCCCAAAAGAGACACTATCCATGTCCTGGCCCTGTAAAACATCATTAGCATGAAAATAACGAGGAAGGGCTCATTAACCTGTGGGCTCCAAGGCAGGAATCCCATTATCCAGGCACACACGTGCCATTAAGTGAGGGAAATAAGGCACTGCCTGAATTCCCTTGGGAGGGCCATAAAACTCCTCTCATTGCAGGCAAAGCTCAGCACAACAGCAGTGGGTGGGTGTGAGAGCAGCCCTGTGATAATGGGAAGATCAGGAAATGAAATATAAATAAATAAAAATAAAAATTGTAAAAAATTTAATAATGAAAATGAGCTCAGCACAACAGCAGAGGGTGTGAGAGCGGCCCTGTGGTAACGGGAGGACCAGGAAAGGAAATATAAATAAATAAAAATGAAATTTAAAAAAATTTAAAAATAAAAATAAAATTTAAATTTTTTAAAAATAAAAATAAGCTCAACACAACAGCAGAGGGTGTGAGAGCAGCCCTGTGATAATGGGAAGACCAGGAAATGAAATAGAAATAAATAAAAATATTTTTTTAAAAAAAATTCAAAATAAAAATAAGCTCAGCACAACATCAGAGAGTGTGAGAGCAGCTCTGTGATAATGGGAAGATCAGGAAATGAAATAGAAATAAATAAAAATAAAAATAAAAATTAAATTAAATTAAATTAAATAATAAAAATAAAATTTAAAAAATTTAAAAATGAAAATTAGTTCAGCACAACAGCAGAGGGTGTGAGAGCAGCCCTGTGATAATGGGAAGACCAGGAAATGAAATAGAAATAAATAAAAATAAAAATAAAAATTTAAAAAATTTAAAAATAAAAATAAAATTTTGAAATTTTTTAAATAATAGTAAGTTCAGCACAACAGCAGAAGGTGTGAGAGCAGCCCTGTGATAATAGGAAGACCAGAAAATGAAGAAAAATAAATAAAAATTAAATTAAAATTTAAAAAAAAATTAAAAATAAAAAAAAGCTCAGCACAACAGCAGAGGGTGTGAGAGTAACCCTGTGATAATGGGAAGACCAGGAAAGGAAATAAAAAGAAATAAAATTTAATTTTTTAAAAATTTAAAAATAAAAGTAAGCTCAGCACAATAGCAGGGGATGTGAGAGCAGCCCTGTGATAATGGGAAGACCAGGAAATAAAAATTAAAATAAACAAATAAATAAAATTAAAATGGTCCTAAAACAGGATCATTTTAAAGCAGGGGTGGGAGTGGGATGGGCTTTAAGGTCCCTTCCAACCAAAACCATTCTGGGATTCCATGAAAAATGCTGGCAATAAATGTCTGGACATGAAAATTTTGCTGCTGATCTTTGTTATTTGAAAAAGCTCCAAAAAAACCCAAGTCATTTGTTGCTCTCTGCTGAATGAAGAGCTTTGGGTACATTTGAATGAGATTTTTTTTCTATCACCAGCAGCACCCAGCCTGAACAGGCACCAAAAATTGGAATTTAGGTGAGCAAACAGCGAGGCACATCCCTGATCCCTGGTGCAGTTATGCCAGCTCTGCTCATTCCAGCTTTCCCAAAAACTTCACAAAGAATGCCCAAATACTGGAAAATTCAGGGCTGCCCAAATATCAAGGAATAAAGATGCCCAGATACTGAGGGATAAGAAAACCCAAACAGAGGGAAATACAGATTGCCAGATATTTGGGAAATAAGGATGTCCAAATACTTGGGAACAAGGATATCCAAATTTTGAGGAATAAGAATGTTCAAATACTGAAGGATAAGGATGCCCAACTATCAGGGAATAAGAATGCCCAGATACTGGAAAATAAAGATGCCCAAATACTGAAGAAAAAGGATGTCCAAATATGAGGGAATAAGGATGCCCAGATACTGGAAAATAAAATGTCGAAATACTGAGGAATAAGGATGTCCAAATACTGAGGAACATGGACACCCAAATCCTGGGGAATTCAGGGATATCCAAATCCTGAAGAATAAGGATGCCCATATAAAGGAAAAAATTATTCCCAGATACTTGGGGAACAAAAATGCCCAAATACTGGAGAATAAGGATGCCCATATATCAGGAAATAAGGATGTCGAAATACTGGAAAATAAAGATGCCCAAATTCTGAGGAATAAGGATATCCAAATACTGAGGAACATGGACACCCAAATCCTGGGGAATTCAGACATACCCAAATCCTGAGCAATAAGGATGCCCATATAAAGGAAAAAATTATTCCCATACTTGGGGAACAAAAATGCCCAAATACTGGAGAATAAGGATGTCCAAATACCAGGGAATAAGAATGCCCAGGTACTGGAAAATAAAATGCCCAAATACTGAGGAATAAGGATGTCCAAATACTGGAAAATAAAGATGCCCAAATTCTGAGGAATAAGGGTGTCCAAATCCTGGGGAACACGGACACCCAGATGCTGGGGAATTCAGGGATATCCAAAGACTGAGGAATAAGGTTTCCCATATAAAGGAAAAAAATATTCCCAGATACTTGGGGAACAAAAATACCCAAATTCTGAGGAATAAGGATGTCCAAATACCAGGGAATAAGAATGCCCAGGTACTGGAAAATAAAATGCCCAAATTCTGAGGAATAAGAATGTCCAAATTTTGGGGAATGAGGATGCCCAAATACCAGGGAATAACGATGTCCAAATCCTGAGGAATCTCCACCAAAATCTTCACCTCTTATCTGCAAATGTGGAGCAACAAATGTGGATGTGGAGCAGCTCGATGTGCTGAGATTGGGATTTAAAGTGCTCCGAGCTAAAAGCCACCATTGCTCTGCGCCAACCAGCCCTCCTCCATCCCACCCTCCTGGATTCCTGGAAGCATTTCCACACCAAATGGCACATCCAACCCAAAGCAGGCACTGCAAAAGGAGCATTTCTGGATGCTGAGCGCTCCTGCTAAGCTGCCATGCCATCCCTCCCTCCCAGCCCGGGCTCCTGTGGGGCTCTGGCACCCCAGAGCTGCCAGCTCTGCTTGCAGGAGTAATTAAGCTTCATTTGCCAGCTCCTCGTCAGCAGCAGCTGCTGCCTGCTCTGCACAGAGCTCGCAGGCTGTGGAGCACAGAGGATCCTGGATTTGGGTGCCTGGTGCTGGATCCATCCCCAGCTCCAGCTCCAAACCCATGGCATCGGAGCTGAACCACCTCCAGGAGTTTTTTCTCCTCTTTTAGTTGGGTTTTAGCTCAAGGTGTGCGTGGGTGGAGATTGGAATTCTCCTAAATGGCATTTTCCCATCCCTGGAAGTGTCCAAGGCCAGGCTGGATGGAATTTGAAGCAACCTGAGATAGCAGAAAGTGTCCCTGCCCATAGCAGGGCATGGAAAAAGATGAGCTTGAAGATCCCTTCCAACCCAAACCATTCCATCATTTATGGTGGAATAACCTTTTCCAACCTGGATGATTCCATGCTTCAATTTTCCAGATTTTTTTTCACCTCCCCAGCAAGGTTTTTCTCTGCTTTCCATCTCTCCCCTCTGAACCAAAAGGAAAAGCAGGAATGAAACAGAAAGTGCTGACGCTGGCCAGGCTGAAACCTCTCCCTTCCCTCACCACAAAGACTGAAAGCAGCATCACCCACCCCGAAAACAGCTCCTTTTTGGGGTGAAAGCAGCAGCCTCCCTGCTCTGTGGCCACAAAAAAGTCATATTTTCCATCCCTGATGAATTTTCCACTCATTTATAGCAAAGTGGGTGAACCCCACTGGGACAGGCAGGGTTTTGGGGAGAGCAGGGATCTGGGTTGTTCCTACCAGGCAGGCATCACCCATGTGGAGTTTAAACCAGGAAAGAGGGGATTTTTGGACAGAAAAGGGGGTTTTTGGACAGAAAAGAGGGTTTTTTGACAAAAAAGGATTTTTTTTGGCAAAAAAGGGGCCATGCTGGGTATTATAATGGAGAAATTAATCCCAAATCTCATTTACTCTGGGATTTCCCCCTGTCCCTCTGCTTCCCAAGAGCTGAGCCCAGCCCAGGTTGCTGAATCCCCATTGAGACAAGCAGGATCTCCCAAAATCTGCTTTATTTCTCCCTAAAATCAGGCAGGATGCACATCCAGAAGGGATAACTGGGAATAGGGTCACTGTCTGGCTGGAGTGTGGGAATCCCTCGTGAGGGGCTGGATGCCTTTGCCAGGCATCTTGTGGCTTTTGCTAAAAGCCATGGCTAAAAATAGGTGGCTCAGCTGAAAAAATATAAAAAAATTGCTAAATATATCCAGAAAAGTATAAAAATACAACAGGCAAAATAGAAAATAGCAGAGCCACGTTTTCCAGGGGGTGGGAGATGGGATAGTCCCACTGATCCCAACAGGAGTTGCAGATCTGGCTGGGAAAGGAGACTTAACACACCCAAATTCCAAATGTTTCACTTTTTCCTTAAGGAAAGAAAATTATCTGAGCTTGATTTGTTCCATGAGGCAAAAACCCCCTTAATCCTGAGTGCTGGTTCCGGCCCCAGCTCCCAGCCCCTCTCCACAGGGATTTTATTCCTTTTCCCAGTCATTTTTCATCCTGGATGTCCAATCCAGTGTTTAAATCCCTGGGAAGCAGCTTGCAGGTCAGAGATGTTGCTGGCAGATAAATAAATAAATAAATTAAAAGACAAGGGAGTGGAAAAACCGAGCTTGTTTCCATGGCAACAGCTTCCTTATCCCTTTGGCTGCATCCCATCCCTCCTGGCAAACCCAAACAGGAGAGCTGGGATGGGCACCTGGTTCAGCCCCAATTGCTGATACCAGAATTGTTTGGGATGGAAAGAACCTTAAAAATCATCCAATGTCACCCCCATGCCATGGGTAGGGATCCCTTCCACCATCCCAGACTGCTCCAAACTCTGTCCAGCCTGGCCTTGGACACTTCCAGGGATCCAGGGGCCCCACCATCCTCCCATTAAAAAATTCTTCCTTATATCTGTGCCTGAATCAACTCTCTTTAGGATTAAAACTCTTTTTGCTGTCACTCCAGGCCCTATAAAAACCAGTCCTCCTTTAGAAGGTTCCTTCAGGCCCTCCAAGGGACTCTGAGCTCTCTCTGGATCCTTCCCTTCTCCAGGTGAGCATCCCCAGCTATCCCAGAGCATTTTTAAGCATGGGAATTACCAAGCCAAGACAAAAGCACGTTTTTCTCTTCCCCCATTTTTGCAGAGCTCAGCACTGGGATTGGCTCTGTCAGAGGTGGGGTGTGCCCTTCACTCACCTTGTGGGAAGCTCAGATGGAGTCAGGAGGCTCCAGCCTCACATTCCTGCTGTGTCCCCTGTCCCTGGAGCAGCCCGTGGGCATCGCGTGCAGGGCAACCTCAGCTGCTTTCGTTTTCTCTCAGGCCCCAACTGAAGGCTCAAACTGAAGCAAACAGGAACCAACCTCAACTTCCTTTTTTTGTTTTTAGGGGTTTTGTGGTTTTTCGTGGTTTTTTTTTTTAATATATTGTTCAGGTGAAAGATCAGCAGCTCTGGTCCCTCCTGCCGCCGTTCCTACAAGGTTTTGGCTCACTCCCCCTCAGTGCCACAGACCTGCTCCAGGGTGGGAAAAAGTATCCAGAGCCATGGGAATGCCACTAGGGAATGCACTGGTAGTTGAGCAAACCCCCAGGCTGCTTTAGGGTTGTTATCTGGGGGAAAATCCTGGGAAAAAGTGCTGGTGCACAAGGGATAACCCCAGTAGTGGGAGCAGATCAGGCTCTGGGTGTTCCCTCACCTCGGTCAAATACTGGGGAACCAGGATGCCCAAACTCTGAGGGATAAAATGGAATAACATGCCCAAATATCAGGGAACAAGGATGCCCAAATACCAGGGAACAAGGAGGCCCAAATTTTGAGGAATAAGATGGAATAACATCCCCAAATACCAGGGAATAAGGATGCCCAAATTTTGAGGAATAAAATGGAATAACATCCCCAAATACCAGGGAACAAGGATAGCCAAATTCTGAGGGATAAGATGGAACAAAATGCCCAAATATCAGGGAACAAGGATGCCCAAATACCAGGGAACAAGGACAGCCAAATTCTGAGGGATAAGATGGAATAAAATGCCCAAATATCAGGGAACAAGGATGCCCAAATACCAGGGAACCAGGATGCCCAAATTCTGAGGGATTAAATGGAATAACATGGGAACGAGGAATACCAGGGAACCAGGATGCCCAAATTCTGAGGGATAAAATGGAATAACATGCCCAAATATCAGGGAACAAGGATGCCCAAATACCAGGGAACAAGGACAGCCAAATTCTGAGGGATAAGATGGAATAAAATGCCCAAATACCAGGGAACAAGGATGCCCAAATACCAGGGAACAAGGAGGCCCAAATTTTGAGGAATAAGATGGAATAACATCCCCAAATACCAGGGAACAAATATGCCCAAATACCACGGAATAAGGATGCCCAGATTCTGGAGAATAAAATGGAATAACATGCCCAAATACTAGGGAACAAGGATGCCCAAATACCAGGGAATAAGGATGCCCAAATTCTGAGGAATAAAATGGAATAACATGCCCAAATACCAGGGAACCAGGATGCCCAAATTCTGAGGGATAAAATGGAATAACATGCCCAAATACCAGGGAACAAGGACAGCCAAATTCTGAGGGATAAGATGGAATAAAATGCCCAAATATCAGGGAACAAGGATGCCCAAATATTGAGCAATGCCCAGCTACTGGGGAATTCATGATGCCCAAATACCAAGGAATACAAATGTCCACATAAAGGGCAAATAAGGAATTCTCACATGCCTGGGGAATAATGATGGCCAAAGACTGAGGAATAAGGATGCCCACAAAGAGGGAATAAAGAATTCCCACCTACTTGGGGAATAAAAATGCTGAAATATTGAGGAATAATGATATCCAAATACTGGGGAACATGGACACCCAAATCCTGGGAAATTCAGGGATACCCAAATCCTGAGGAATAAGGATGCCCATATAAGGGAAAAAATTATTCCCAGATACTTGGGGAACAAAAATGCCCAAATTCTGAGGAATAAGGATGTCCACATAGTAGGAAATAAGAATGTCCAAGTACAATGAGCAAGGTTGACCAAATATCAGTGAATAAAAATGGCCAAATATTGGAGAATTCAGGGCTGCTGAAATAACAGGGAATAAGGACGCCCAGATAGTGAGGGATAAGAAAACCCATACAGAGGGAAATACAGATTCCCAGATATGTGGGAAACACAAATGCCCAAATACTTGGGAACAAGGATATCCAAATTTTGAGGAATAAGAATGTTCAAATACTGAATGATAAGGATGCCCGGATACCAGGGAATAAGGATGTCCAGGTACTGGAAAACAAAGATGCCAAGCTACTGGAAAATAAAATGCCCAAATACTGAGGAATAAGGATGTCCAAATCCTGAGGAATAAGGATTCCCAGATCCCGAGGAATAAGAATGTCTAAATACCAGGGAATAAGAATGCCCAGATACTGGAAAATAAAGATGCCCAGATTCTGGAAGATAAAATGTCCAAATACTGAGGAATAAGGATGTCCAAATTTTGGGGAATAAGGATGCCCAAATGCCAGGGAATAAGGATGTCCAAATCCTGAGGAATAAAGATTCCCAGACCCTGAGGAATATGGATGCCCAAATACCAGGGATTAAGGATGCTCAGATACTGGAAAATATGGATGCCCAAATTTTGGGGAATAAGGATGTCCAGATCTGAGGAATAAGGATGTCCAAATTTTGGGGAGTAAGGACATCCAGATCCTGAGGAATAAGAATGCCCAAATACCAGAGAATAAGGATGCCCAGATACTGGAAAATAAAGATGCCCAAATACTGACGAATAAGGATGTCCAAATTTTGGGGAATAAGGCCGTCCAGATCCTGAGGAATAAGAATGCCCAAATCCCAGGAAATAAGAATGCCCAAATTTTGAGGAATAAGGATTCCCAGATATGGGGAGCAAGGCTGGCATCTCGTCCTGCTGTGACTGAGAAGGGAAGGGGCCAGGCTGTCACATGCTGTGACACCCCAGCAGGGCAGATAAGGGCACACATCCTGTCACACCACCTCCAACCCCAACCCTGCTCTCCACCAGGGCTCAGCCCTGTCAGGCTGCACTTGAGTGAAAATGAAAATGCCTTAAGGTTTCATGGGGTTTTTTGGGGGGTTGGGCTGGGTTTTTAAGGTTCAATAAAATGTTAAACAACACCCAGAGGTCACCAGGAGGGTGCTGCAGCACAGGAGTGGAGGAGAGGAGATCACACAGCTTGAGAAATTCCCCAAAATCCATGCATGGACCAGAGTATCTCCAGCACAAAGGCCACAGAATCCCAGAGTGTTCTGGGTTGGAAGAAACCTTAAAGCTCATCCCATTCCAGCCTTGAAGCTCATCCCACTCCAACATTCAAGCTCATCCCATTCCAACCCCCAAGCTCACCCGATCCCAACCCCCAAGCTCATCCCACTCCAACCTTCAAGCTCATCCCATTCCACCCCCAAGCTCACCCCATTTCAACCTCCAAGCTCATCCCATTCCACCTTCAAGCTCACCCCATTCCACCTCCAAGCTCATCCCATTCCACCTTCAAGCTCACCCCATTCCACCTCCAAGCTCATCCTACTCCAACATTCAAACTCATCCCATTCCAACTCCCAAGCTCATCCCATTCCACCTCCAAGCTCATCCCATTCCACCTTCAAGCTCATCCCACTCCAACATTCAAACTCATCCCATTCCAACCCCCAAGCTCACCCCATCCCAACCCCCAAGTTCACCCCATTCCAACCCCCATGCTCATCCCATTCCAGCCTTGAAGCTCATCCCATTCCACCTTCAAGCTCACCCCATTCCAACTCCCAAGCTCATCCCATTCCAACGTTCAAGCTCATCCCATTCCAACCCCCTTCCACCACCCAGGCTGCTCATCCAACCTGGCACTGACATTTCCAGGGATTGGGAATCCACAGCTTCTCTGGGCAACCTGTGCCAGGGCCTCACCACCCTCCCAGTCAGGAATTTCTCCCTTATCAGCTCATCCAGCTCTGAACTCCTGACCCTTAATTAAGGGAAGCAGCCAAGAGCTATTATTTCATGTTAATTAACATATCCAGCCACGGGTTTCAGTTTTTTAACATCCTGCTCTTAAGTACTGGCCAGGGTGAAGATAAGGATCTTGATGGGAAGATGGGAAATGAGGATTGAAAGGGAAGGGAAGATGAAGGGAGAGCTGCAAATGGAGTTGTTTCTCCCAGGATCACATTTCCGAGAGGATTTGGAAAAGGACAAATCCACCTTGGAATGGGTGGAAAAGAGGGGGAAAAAGGGGAAAAAGAGAAGGGAAAAAAAGAGGGAAAAAAAAGAGGGAAATAAAGAGGGAAAAAAAGAGGGGAAAAAAGAGAAAAAAAGAGAAAAAAAGAGGAAAAAAAGAGGAAAAAGAAAGAGAAAAAAAGAGAAAAAAAAGAGGGGAAAAAAGAGGAAAAAAGAGAAAAAAGAGGAAAAAATAAGTTGAAAAAAGGGTATAAAAGGAGGTGGGGAAAAGAGAAATAAAAAGGGAAAAAGAGAGGAAAAAAGGAGGAAAAAAGGGGTGAAAAAAAGGAAAAATAATTTTCCCCTGTGCATTCTCTATTTCCACAATCCATAACTCTGAAAAGGAATTTTCTGCAGCATGCATTCCTGCAAGTCACCCCAAATTCAAGGCTGGGGAATGGTTTGACTCCATTATCTCAGGGATTTTCTCCAACCTAAATGATTCCATAATTTCCCAATCCCTGCTCATTGGTGTGGGGGCACAGCCAACCCGAGGAACTGGGACAAAACCTTGCCCTGATTTGGTTAAAATATCCTATTTTAGGGGCATCCTCCATGTGACCACAGAAAATGGGGAGGAAAATGTGAATTTTGCCACGCTGCTGGGCCCACCCCTCTGCAAATCAATTTTCAGCTCAAATAAACCAAATAAACCCCAAATATCTTTTTTTTTTTTTTTTTTTTTTTTTGCTAGAGCCTCATCATTTTCCCCAAAAAAACCCTCCTGCAGCAGGCAAAGCCTTGGGCTGCAGAAACCCTCGTGATGAGGAATCATCCCCCGATGATTTCACCCCCATCAAACCTTTATTAGAATTTTATTTTAAGTAACACTCACAGGGAGCCCAATGACCCTTTCCAGCCTCTGGGAATCACCCAACAAGTGACATCAGCACAGAAACAACCCCGTTAAGCAGCCCCATTAATCTGAGCCCCTCTCCCCTCAGGAATTACCTGAGACTGCTTTAATTAGGTATCCACCGTGCAAAAGAATTAATTAATTGGTGATAAGCACCTGAACCACATTACTCATAAGGCTCTATTTCAAGCTTCAAATACAGCAAACAGGTCACAGCCCAGCTGAGAGTGTAGACAGAATTCCCAGGGCTCCTGCCTGGTATTTCTCTTCCCATCCTTGTCGTGGAAAGAACAAGGCTGGGAATTTTTTTATCTTTTTTTTTTTTTTTTTGATTATTATTAATTTTCCTTCCATCCTTGGAAGTTTTGGACAGGGTTTGGAGCAACCTGGGATAGTGGGAATTGTCCCTGTCCATGGCAGGGGGTGGGATTGGGTGATTTCAAGGTCTCCTCCAACCCAAACCAGTCAGGAATTCAATTTTTTTCCAGTTTTTTTCACAGCTGCTGCCTTCAGAACTACTCCAATAGTGTCTGCACCACATGGAGATGGGAGTTCTGGGATAATTTGGGGGGATTTGGTGTGTTTTAGGTGTGGGTTGTGGGGTAAAACACACCAAATCCCCCAAAATTATCACCGTTATCTTGGGGCTGTGAGGGTTTCACATCCCTGAGAGAGCAGTGAATTTATAAAGCATCTGCTGAGGGCCACAGCACAATGGGCAGGGGGAGGGTCCACATGGAATGAGGAGAAAAAAGATGAAAAGGAGAGGAAAAAAGGGTATAAAAGGAGAGGGGAAAAAAAAGAAATAAAAAGAGGGAAAAGAGAGGAAAAACAAAAAAAAGCAGAAAAGAAGGGGAAAAGGGGGGCAAAAAGAAGGAAAAAAATAAAAATTTTCCCAGTGCATTTTGTATTTCCACAATCCATAATTTTGAAAAGGACTTAACTGTGGCTCATGCTGGCTCTGACACTTCACAGCCTGGCAAAGCTGAGGCTGTGAGAGGGGTTCTCCAAGCTGAGGGGGATGAGGGCAGGGATGAAGGCAGGGATGGAGAAAGAGGTGTAGGCAGGGATATGGACAAGATCTGGGCATGGATGTGGTCAGGGATGCTGTCTCAGGCTGGAAATGGGAGTTTTTATTCTATCCCCACCTGTCAGAGCTGGGCAGTTCTCTGCTGTCCATGGGCAGTTTTTCCTTTATCTCTGCCCCAGCCAACCCTCCCTCCAGGAGATCTCTGCTGTCCATGGCCACTGAGTGTCCCTGCAGGGCTGATCCAATCCCAGCATCCCATGGGGAGATGCTCCGCCCAGGGGAGGAGCCAAGCATTCCTCCCTGGATCCAATCTGAGCCTGGCCCAGCACAGCAGCCTTTGCCCCCTGCATTGCCAGAGGAGCAGCTTTCTGCTGCCCTGCATGGCCAGAGGGAGCCCAGGCCCATCTGCAGCAGCCCTGGAGCTGCAGAGGAAAACTCCCCCCTTGTGCAGGATCCGTGCTGCAGCAGAGCCACAGCTGGCACTGCAGGAGGGCTGAGCCCCCCTGGGATGGGGCTGGGACACCCCCTGACACACAGGGGGCAGGGCATGGTCTGGCTCTGTCAGTGGTGGTGTTTTCTTTTTTTGTAGTATTGCATTTGTATTTTTAATTTCCCTAATAAAGATCTGTTATTCCTATTCTGCAGGAGGGCTGAGCCCCCATGGGATGGGGCTGGGACACCACCCTGACCCTCAGGGTGTCAGGTCTACTCTGACTGTGGCAGTGGGGTTTTTTTGTTTGCACTATTGCATTTGTATTTTAAATTTTCCCAATAAAGAACCATTATTCCTACTCCTGTATCTTTGCCGGAGAGCCCCTTAATTTCAAAATTACAATGATTCGTAGGGAGGGGGTTTACATTTTCCATTTCAGGGATGGAAAGGCTCCTGCCTTCCTTAGCGCACACCTGGCTTTCCAAACCAAAACTGATGCACACAGGGATGCACACAGGGATGCAGGCAGGGATGCACACAGGGATGAGGTGGGGATCTGGGCAGGGCTGCAGGAGCGGATGCAGGCAGGGATGCACACAGGGATGCAGGCAGGGATGTGGTGGGGATCTGGGCAGGGCTGGAGCCCTGGCAGAGCTCAAACCAGGTTATTCGGGCGGGCTGGCAGAAGTAGGTTGTTGGTGCTGCTGCTCTGACCCATATTATCCCAATTAAATTTAACTCCCTGCCCCTGTGTCCCCTGTGCCCTGCAGCATTCCAGGCTGCAGCTGGCCCTGTTTTTGGAGGCAGGGCGTACACCTGGGTCCTGCCCAGCAATGAGGAGAGGAGGGCACGGCCAGCGTGGCAGAACTGGGGCAGCATTTCTGATCCAGGCTTTCCACAGCTGCTCCAATAAGTGGCTGCATCACAGGATGGGAATTCTGGGATAATTTTGGGGGTTTGGTGTGTTTTAGGTGTGGGTTGTGGGGTAAAACACACCAAATCCCTCCAGGTTATCACAGTTATCTTGGGGCGGTGATGATTTCAGGTCTCACATCCCTGAGAGAGCAGTGAATTTATAAAGCATCTGCTGAGGGCCACAGCACAATGGGCAGGATGAGAATCCACGTGGAACAGGGTTTAGCAGGATTCTGAGGGGGGAAAAAGGAAAAAAAGGTATAAAATGAAGGGGAAAATAAAGATAAATAAAAAAAGGGGGAAAAAAGGTATAAAAGGAAGGGGGGAAAAGAGAAATAAAAAGAGAGGGGGAAAGGGTATAGATGGAAGGGGGAAAAAAGATAAATTAAAAGAGGAAAAATAGAGGGGGAAAAGGGTATAAATAGATGGGGGAAAAAAGAGAAATAGAAAGAGGACAAAGAGAAAAAAAAAGGTATAAATGGAAGGGGGGAAAGGAGAAATAAAAAGAGGTAAAATAGAGGGAAAAAGGGGATAAATGGAAGGGGGGAAAGAGAAATAAAAAGAGAGAAAAAAGGAAAAATGATATAAATGGAAGGGGGGGAAAGAAATAAAAAGAGAGAAAAAGGTATAAAAAGAAGAGGAAAATAAAGAGAAATAAAAAGAGGAAAAAAGGGTATAAATGGAAGGGGGGAAGGAGAAATAAAAAGAGGGAAAAGATGGGAAAAGGGTATAAAAGGAAGGGGGGGGAAGAGAAGTAAAAAGAGGGAAAAAAGAGGGAAAAGGGGTATAAATGGAAGAGGGGAAAGAGAAATAAAAAGAAGAAAAAAGAGGGAAAAGGGGTATAAATGGAAGGGGGGAAAGAGAAATAAAAAGAGGAAAAAAAGAGGGGAAAAGGGTATAAAAGGAAGGGGGGGAAAGAGAAGTAAAAAGAGAGAAAAAAGGGGGAAATGGTATAAATGGAAGGGGAGGGAAGAGAAATAAAAAGAAAAAGGTATAAAAGGAAGGGGGAAAAAGAGAAATAAAAAGAGGAAAAAGAGAGAGGAAAAAGGGGTATAAAAGGAAGGGGGGAAAGAAGAAATAAAAAGAGAGAAAAAAAGCAAAAAAGGAGGAAAAAAAGGGGGGCATGTGCTTAGCATCTTCCCTTTGCTCCAGGCCTGACCCACCTACATTTTCCCTGACCACACTGCTCCTGCTTCATTTATCCCACTGCCAGAGCTTTGATCCTTCTGGAGTCACTGCCTTGTGTTAAATATTCTATACGTGCTTTTTAAATATAATTTATACAAATTTATATCATTTGTATAATAATATCTTTATATAATTCACAAGTTTGAGCTTACTAGTTTAACGTTAATTTCTCTTTTTCCATAGTTTGCATGTTTTTCCCATCAACTACTGCATACCCTGTATTTTCTCCTTTTGCAAGGAGTTGTATCTCTGTTAGCTAACATCACTCCCAAAGGCCTATTTTGGAGTGTCTCTGCTAGTATGCTTTTATTATTTTATTTTATGTTATTTTATGTTATTTTGTTTTATTTTATTTTATTTTATTTTTCCCGTATCCAACTTTCTGGTTTTCTGTCCCATTTTTTCCAGATTTTTATCTATTCATCCCCTCTCTCTGTTTTTCACTTTTCTCTAACAACCTAAATACCACTTTTCTTTCTACTACACACACACAAAAAATAAAAAACCTTTTTTCCACACTACTTATCAATACAATACACCTCCCTCCAAGGAGATATAGTGAAGCTTAAAATGCACAATCTACATTATGCACAATATACATTATTATACATTACACAATATACACAATCTACATTACATATACTTTCATTTTTCTATATTCACTCACTTTTATTTCTCATTCCCCAGGTTTAAACACCTTTGCCTGCCCACCTGCTACTGGGAAATTTCTGTTTCACTATTTTCTGTATTTTTCCTGAGCTGTGAAGTCACAGAAGCAGCTGCTTATTGGGGGATCTCAGTTCCAGGCAGGATGTGGATTCCAAACCAGCCTAATTCTTCCATCATTTAATAGAAACACTCACACAGGGCTTAGATTTTCAGGCTTAAAAAAATAATAATAATTTCCTCCCTTATTTGCTGCTTATACCTCTCCTTAAGCCTGGCTGGCTGCATTAAAATAATCTTTTTATTCCCTTTATTCCCCGTTTTTATTCACAGTGTGGAGGGAGGAAGGAGGAGGGAGAGTTTCCCCCAGCTCTGGCATTAAGTGGGGAGTGAGGGAAGCACCAGAGGTGGATGCAAATCCCTGAGCAAGGATGTGAGGCCGAGCAATTCTATTTAATCAGCTGATAAATAATGCAAGGGATTTTGATGGGGCCGGCCCTGCCAGCACCACACAAACACCACCAGGTCTCCAGGATGCTAAAATCCATGGGATGCAGCAAGAACTGCCCCCAAAGCCTTTCCCAGCATGTAAAGATGAAAAAGAGGGTCACTCTGGAGCTCTGTCCCCACCAGGGCCTTGTCCTTTCCCAAGGTTCTGCACAAAGCCATGGAATCCACCATGGAAGGCCTGGTCAATGTTCAGCATTTCCCAAGGTGGGGAAGCTCTGCCTGGGCCCTTCCCAGCAGCAGCCTCAGGCCTGGGGGTTAATTAGAAATTAGAAGAGGTTCAGACAGGTTGTGATGGTTCCCAAAGTGCTGCAGAACCAGAGAGGGGCAGGGAATCCCTGAGGAGGAACCTGGAGCATGGAGAAAACCCAGCCATATTCCTGTGCAACACACCACAACATTCCTGCAGGACATCCTGGGCCCACATGGACTCACAGCCATGGGGACAGCTCTGACCTGCCCTGAGTGATGGGTGGGAGCAGAGATTCCTAATTCCCAACATCCCATCCATCCCTGCCCTCTGTGTCCTGTCCCTCTGTCCTTGTCCCCAGTCCCTCTGCAGCTCTCCTGGAGCCCCTTCAGGCCCTGCCAGGGGCTCTGAGCTCTGCCTGGAGCCTTCTCCTCTCCAGGGAACATTCCCAGCCCTCAGAGCACCTCCATGGCTCCTCTGGGCTCCTGGCACTGGGAATTGTTCCTGTCTCAGGAGGCTCAGACCAAGCCCTGCCTGTTTCTCCCAAGGTTTCTGTGCAGAATCCCTTGGGCTGCAGACATGACAATGACAAATGTCACTGGCACAGACACTGGCACTGCCCTGGTGTCCCCCTGGGGACAGTGGCATTGTGGAGACATTTCCCTGGCACCCCTGACTCTCAACACCTTCTTCATCCTCCTTCCCTGCTCCAAAGCAAAGCCAAAGAGGAATCAAATCAGAGCTGAGCATCTCCCATCAGCTGACAGCTGCTGCTTTCTTACCCAAAACACCCAAAATTACCCCAAAGCACAGCTCCTCAAATCCCACAGCTCCTGCACAGGAACCCACAGCTCCAGGGAGGATTTTAAACCTGAAGAATCCTCTGAGCATCCTTTCAGCCCTGCCCAGACTGTGCCTGTTGGACACCTGGCAGTGCTCCCTGTGCCATCCCAAGGGATGCTCCAACAGGCTCAGTGTTCCTGAACCTCATCCAGCTCCTGGTTTGTCCTCTGTGACACAGCCCAGATGGGAGAACACAGCTCCTGCACACCCCTGCAGGCTCTGGGGGCTGCACAGGGACACTCTGCCTGTCCCCAAGGTGCCACCACCACCGTGGTGGCTCTTCCCTGGCTCAGCACCACCTCTGCTCCTTGGGAAGAGGAACCAGGAAAAAGAAATCATTGAAAGGGAATTGGCAAAAGTTGCAGAGGAATTTCAGTCCCCACCCCTGGAGGGACAGAATAGCCCTGTGGGATGGTGGCACTTGGGGACGTGGGTGGGAATGGCTGCACTTGGAGATTTGAGAGGGCTTTTCCAATTCCGCAATTTCCAATTCCAATTCCTGGCACGACAAACACGACAGCACCCGAACCGAACGTTAATGACCATAATGACCTTAATGACGCTAATTAGCACATGAACCCAGCATGAATTAGCAGTGTCACCCTTCTCCTGCAGGTGCCAGCCCTGGGGACATCGGGGTTCTTCCTACCCAGGCAGGGGCAGGAGGAGAGGGAAGAGAGGGATCCTCAGTGTGAAAAATGCCTATTTTATGATTGGCTTTTCGCAAATATTCAAATGAATATTATATGTGTTGTGTTAGAAAGTTATGCTGTGTTAATTCTCTTAAGTAGTGTGTTAAATATAGTTTTAGGTTATAAAAAAATGTTAAAATAGAAACTATGCTATGTAAGATACTTTTTTTTTAAAGAAAGGACTTGCAGCCACAGGAGACAGCAGCCACAGGACACCTGAATCTTTCAGAGAAAGAGAATTCATTGCTCCATTCTCAGGAGAAATGAACTTCTTCCTGCCTCAAAGGCGCTGTCAGGATTCAGAGGAAGAAGCTGACACTGCCCAGCCAGAATCCTGTGTGTGAATGGAATTTATGCACCATGGATGAGCTGTATGAATATGCAACAGGCTGTTGCTTTTAAGGGTTAATCCTCTGTTAATATGTGTCCTTCTTTGGGCTTATTTTGCCCAGAAAAGGTACCCAGACTGTCCATAACTCTTTGTATTTATTGTCTCATATTGTCCTAATCCAAACTGTCCAAATTATTATTCCTCTAATTGTATTTCTATTTTTATAACCATTTTATTACTATTAAACTTTTTAAATTTTAAAAACAAGTGATTGGCGTTTTTCACACTCAGCACGGATTTACTCCGGGAACGTGCCAGAATCAGGGGGTGGTGACACAGGGCACCGATGATGTCCCCAGGGCACCAATGATGTCCCCATGGTCCCCTCTGCCTGCAGGGATGGGCACGGCAGCAGGAACAGCAGGAAACATCCAGGTTTTGGGGCTGGGATTGTCCCCCTGGCCCTTCAGAAGAGCAGCCCTGTGACCCCAGGAACGCCGAGGAATTTGCAGTGGGAATATCCCGTGCTCTGCCAAGGATTTTCCCCTTTTTCGGGGATTTCATATGAGCACAAATCCCTGAGGAGCACCAAGCAGCTCCTTCCCACCCAGATCCCTCTTGCAGTGCCCATCCAGGACCTTTCCAGCTGTTCCCATTGAGCATTACGGGATGGACAGAGGCAGCTTTCCTTCCCAAAGCCCTCAGGAGAGCAGAGAGGAAGATAAACCTGTTAAACTGAGCCAGCAGCTCAGCCAAAGGAGCTTATTTATCCAGCAGCACCCCTGGAATAACCAACCTGCAGCCCAGGAACCTGCAGGAGAGCAGCAGAGAGCTCCAACCACCAGAGCTCCCCTTGGATAAACTAATTAAGCTGGGCTCTAACGAGGATGATGATGACAGACAAGAGGGGAAGGAAAGTGCTGAGTGAAAAGCCAGGGAAGGACGAGATAAGGTGAAAACTAATTGTGTTTGGGAGGATAAGCAGGTCCTGGTGCAGCTGCTGCTTCCCAGGAATCATCCAGGCTGCCTCAGCTGCAAGGGGCTGATTTTTCAAGGCTTGGCCCAATGTCATTTCAGAAAGGATTTATTTTTTATTCCCACTGATCCTGGTGCTTGGAGTCCATCGTTCCCATGTGAAATGCAGGGGATGAGGGAGTTTAGACTCCAGCCTCAGCATGGCTGCATCTGAGCCCATCCCAGATGGTCTCTTAGATCCCTTCCAACCCAAGCTACCTGTGATTCCCTGATCTGTGATTCTCTGATCTGTCATTCCCTGATCCTGTGATTCCATGATTTCCTGATCTGTCATTTCCCGATCTGTGATTCCCTCATTTGTGATTCCCTGATCCCCTTATCCTGTGATTCCCTGATCTGTGATTCTGTGATTCCCTGATCCTGTAATTTCTTGATCTGTCATTTCCTGATCTGTGATTCCCTGACCTCTCATTCCCTGCCCCTGTCATTCCCTGATCTGATTCCCTGATCCTGTGATTTCCTAATCTTTGATTCCTTGCTCCTGTCATTCCCTGATTCCTTGCTCATGTCACTGCCTGACCCTGTGATTCCCTGATCTGTGATCCTGTGATTCCCTGGTCCTGTGATTCCCTGATTCCTTGATCCTGTCATTCAAAACCTGTGATTCTGTGATCCTGTCATTCCCTGATCTGCGATTCCTTGATCTGTGATTCCCTGATCCTGTCCTTCATTTCCTGCTCTTGCCATTCCCCGATCTGTGATTCCCTGATCCTGTGATTCTCTCATTCCCTGATCTGTGATTCCCTGATCTGTGATTCCCCGATTCCCTGACCCTGTCATTTCCTGATCTGCCATTCCCTGCTCCTGTCATTCCATGATTCCCTGATCCTCTGATTTCCTTATCTGTGATTCCCTGCTCCCTCCATTCCCTGATTCCCTGACCCTGTCATTCATTCCCTGATTCCCTGATCCTGTCATTCATTCCCTACTCCTGCCATTCCCAGCTCCTGCCCCCAGCCTCCTCCCTGCCCACCCAGCGCCTTGATTCCCTTCCACATCCCTAATCAAAGGTATCATTAATTAATTAATTAATTAACCACTGGCCTGATCCAACACTCACACCCCAGCAGCACCATCCCAGCCCCACCCTGGATGGGGTTTGGAGCAATCCTGGCTTCTCCATGGAGCCAAATCCAGCTGGATCCTGCCCAGCTCAGAGCTGCCTCCCTGCAGCCACCCTGAGCATCCCCACCAGGACACCCCTGGCCATTCCCTCAGGGAATTTTGGGTGGACAAAACCCCTCCTGTGCTCTAAAGGGAATGGATTTGGGGGGTTTGCACCACGCATGAGGCACCCAGAAGGAAAAATGCACATGGAAAGCTGAGCAGGGAATAAAACCATGCGAGGACAGGCAAAAAATCCCTGGCTCAGTGGAGCAGGATGCAGCCACATCCTTTCCATGGAATGGGGTTTTATCCCTCCTCCCCACAAAGAGGCTGACCCCAGAGAGGGGGAACAGCAAGAGAAGAGCCTGAAAAGCAAGAAAACCTGAAAATCCAGCTCGTTCCTCTCTCTACCATGCTGGCTGTGAACACACACGGACACATCCCGCTTTCCCCATCCCGCTTTCCCCTCTCCAGGTGAGCACCCCCAGCTCTCCCAGCCTGGCTCCAGCCCTCAGAGCACCTCCATGGCTCCTCTGGGCTCCTGGCACTGGGAACTGTTCCTGTCTCAGGAGGCTCACACCAAGCCCTGCCTGTTTCTCCCAAGGTTTCTGTGCAGAATCCCTTGGGCTGCAGACACGACAATGACAAATGTCACTGGCACAGACACTGGCACTGTCCTGGTGTCCCCCTGGGGACAGTGGCATTGTGGAGACATTTCCCTGGCACCTCTGACTCTCAACACCTTCTTTATGCTCCTTCCCTGCTCCAAAGCAAAGCCAAAGAGGAATCAAATCAGAGCTGGGCATCTCCCATCAGCTGACAGCTGCTGCTTTCTTACCCAAAACACCCAAAATTACCCCAAAGCGCAGCTCCTGCACAGGAACCCACAGCTCCAGGGAGGATTTTAAGCCAACTGAAGCCTGAGGAATCCTTTTCCCATCCCGCTTTCCCCATCCCGCTCCGGGCACAGCAGGGAGACCCTTGGAGAAGCCACGCTGAGGATTGATGCCCCTCGAGCCTGAAATGCTGTTTTTCCAGGGTAAATCCCTAAATCCCAGCCCCAAACGGGGCGATCCAGGGGGAGGGAGGGTCCTGGATGTGCCCTCCTGGAGCATCCCAATGGGATGGGCGGGATGGAGCCGCCCCTGGCAGCGATTTTTGGGGACACGAGGGGTCCGTGGGGCTCCAGCACCGTCTCTCCAGCCCTAATTACTATGGAAACAGCCGGCGCCTGCCTGTCCTCCTTCGGTGACTCACCGGGATTCAGGAGCCCCTGGAATTCCAGCGGGAGCATCTGCGGGGCTGCCGGGTGCGATTGGCACTGCCCACCCCGGGAAAATCGCGTTTATATTGCATTTTCCATTTGGCATGGGGTGGCAAAAGCAGCAGGTGGGGTTGGGGATTAATACCAGTAATAACAGTAATAATATTAAGAATAACAATAACACAATATATAAATAAATATAAATATAAATATAAATATAAATATAAATATAAATATAAATATAAATATAAATATAAATATAAATATGCTTCTTGACCAGCTCGCAGCCATCAATCCATGGGATTCCCTTTAGGATTGCCTGCTCCTGGTCTTGAGAACCCCCATGCCATGAAGCAGCCTCAGTTATCACCTCCCCCAGATGCAAAATGTGCCCCAGCAAGGAGAAAACCCCACGAGATCCTTCGGGGTGGTGCATTATCCACTGGGAGCAAAGCTGGCAGCTCCCAGGGAGGCTGGGAGAGGGGATGGGCACGTGTGGAGAGACCACAGGTCCTCCCAAGGTGGGAATATCCCATTTTTGGGGACAAGGCTGCCTCCAGGCGTTATCCAGGTGATAACGGATCCAGGTGAGCAGCCAGCAGCACATTGCATCAAGCAGCACCCCCTCCCTCCTCCTCCAAGGCTGGAAATGCCTAAAAAAGCCCCAAAATTGGTGCCAAGGAGCAGCTGGGGCCATGCCCGGCCTTGCAGGGCCAGCACAGAAGCTGGGGTGGGATAGGGATCAGCCCATCCCTGAATCCCACAAAACAGGGTGGGAAAAGCCCCTTTAAAACCCTCCAAACCCCGTCCCAGAGAAAGGCTTGGCCCCAGGGCTTTCCTGGCAATAATTAATTGAGTCATATTTCAACGCAGCCAGCGGCCATATGGTTGGAAAAGAGGATTAAAAATCTGCATGCTCCAGTTGCATCCAGGGAAATCCAGTTATGAGGAAAAATCCTCCGTGCCTGGCTGCAGCCTGCTGCCACCCATCCACACGGCCCCAGCCCCTTCTTCAGGAGGGATGATGGATTGGGAGCAATTGGGGGAAATGGGGAAAGAAATGAGAGCAGCAGGAAACGGGGAAAGAAATAAGAGCAGCAGAGGCAGATCACTGCTGCTCCCAGCCCCTGCCTGCCCTTTGGGCACCGCGCTCTAAGTTCATTAGCAGCTCATTAGCGATTGATTAATGAGGGGGTATGGCTGTGCCTCAGGACTGGCCTTAAATCATTTAATAAATATAAATCATTTTGCACCAAGGAGGTGAGAATCGTGGGGGCTCTGACAGGGGTGGGAAGGGTCCTTAAAGCCAATCCCATCCCACTCCCTGCCATCCACACCTTCCCCAAGCCCTGTCCAACCTGGCCTGGAATAATTCCAGGGATTTGGGGCAGCCCCAGCTGCTCTGGGCACCCTGTGCCAGGCCCTGCCCACCCTCACAGCCAGGAATTTCCTCCCAATTTCTATTCCAGAATTTCCCCCTAATTTCTATTCCAAATCTTCCCTGTGCCGGTTTTTTTGCTGGATTCCCCCCCTCCCAGCCCTGGACCGGTTTTCCTCGAGAGATTTTCCCGGGAATCCTTCACCCAGAGCACATCTGGGAAAACACGGATTTGGCTGGAAAGGAGAGGGACATGGCTGTAGGGATGGACCTGCCCGAACATCACCCCCAAATCCCCCCAAGCCAGGCTGGGGCTGATCCCAGCACATGCTGCTTCCTGCAGGGATTTGGGATCGGGAAATCTCCCCATTCCTTCCTTCCCGTGATTACAAAAAAAAAAAAGAAAAAGAAAAAAAAATCAGGGAATAAAGAACACTACGTCTCATTCATCCGCGGAGAAAGCCTCGCCTGTGATGGCAAATCAGCTGATTAAGGAGGATCAAACCCTTTAAATCCAACCTTTGTTGGGAGCCCGAGCTCGCTGCACAAAGCACCTTCGGGTGGGACCCCCCGGGATCCCGGGGTGCCCTCGGGTGCGGGGAATGCGGGATTTGCGGGAATTCTGCCGGTTTGGGAGCGGCTCGGTCCCCACGGGGGTCAGGGACAGCGGGGGCGGCGACAGCCCCGCCCGGCCCCACCTGCGCCAGCGCTCCCAGTGCCATTCCCAGTGCCAGCCATTCCAGTGCTCCCAGTGTTCCCAGTGCTCACTCCCAGTGTTCCCAGTGCTCCCAGTGCCAGCCCTGCCAGGGCTCCCAGTGCCATTCCCAGTGCCAGCCATTCCAGTGCTCCCAGTGTTCCCAGTGACAGCCATTCCAGTGCTCCCAGTGTTCCCAGTGGTCCCACTGCCAGCCCTGCCAGCGCTCCCAGTGCCAGTGTTCCTGGTGCTCCCAGTGCCATTCCCAGTGACAGCCATTCCAGCGCTCCCAGTGATCCCAGTGCTCCCAGTGCTAGTGTTCCTAGTGCTCCCACTGCTCCCAGTGACAGCCCTGCCAGCGCTCCCAGTGCTCCCAGTGCCAGCCCTACCAGTGTTCCCAGTGCTCCCAGTGCTCACTCCCAGTGCTCCCAGTAACAACCTTCCCAGCGCTCCCAGCACTCACGCCCAGTGCTCCCAGTGCCAGTGTTCCCAGTGTTCCCAGCGCTCCCAGTAACAGCCTTCCCAGCGCTCCCAGCACTCACGCCCAGTGCTCCCAGTGCCCCCAGTGCCAGCCCGGCCAGTGTTTCCAGTGCTCACTCCCAGTGCTCCCAGTAACAGCCCTGCCAGTGCTCCCAGTGCTCCCAGTGACAGCCCTCCTAGGGCTCCCAGTGTCCCCAGTGCTCCCATGCCCCCATTCCGTACCTGGAAGCGGTGCCCCGGTTCCCCGCGGGGCGGGCGGCGGCGGGACGGACAGACGGACAGAGGGATGGATGGACGGACGGACGGACGGACGGACGCTGGGATGGAGGAGGGAGGGCCGGGGGGACGCGGCCGCAGCAGCAGCAGCAGGAGGAGGAGGAGGAGGAGGATGGTGGTCAGCAGCAGCCCCGAGCGGCGAGTCCCCACCCAGCTTTGTCTGCGCTCATCCCGCTGCCTACAGGAAGCGGCTCAGCCCCGACTTCCTCCTCCTCCTCCTCCTCTCCTCCTCCTCCTGCTGCTGATGCTCTGCGCTCCCCCGGCGTTCGGGGATCGCTCCTGCCCAGACCCCGCTGCCCCTCCCTGTCCCTGCCCCTGTCCCTGTCCCTGTCCCTGTCCCTGTCCCTGTCCCTTGCACGGCCCCTTGTCCCTCGGCCACCCCATGGCGCCCCGACCCCGCACCCACACCCGCTCCCCCACACACACACCGTGCCCACCCCACACCCGTGTGCACCCCCAGTTCCTACACCCGCCCCAAATCCCCCCGAACCACCCCTGCACCCCACAGCCCCCCAAAACCACCACCCCTGAACTCCATCACACACCTCACACACCATCCCTGAACCCCAAATCCCCCCAACCCCTTCTGAACCCTCCCTGCACCCCCAGTTCCTACACCCGCCCCAAATCCCCCCGAACCACCCCTGCACCCCACAGCCCCCCATAACCACCACCCCTGAACTCCATCACACACCCTGAACCTCACACACCATCCTTGAACCTCAAATCCCCCCAACCCCTTCTGAACCCTCCCTGCACCCCCAGTTCCTACACCCGCCCCAAATCCCCCCAACCCCTCCTGAACAGCCCCTGCACCCATCCTACCCCATCACACACCCTGTGCCCCACACACCCACCCCTGCACCCCACAACCCCCAAAACCACCACTCCTGAACCCCATCACACGCCCTGAACCCCACACAGCCATCCCTGCACCCCACAGCCCCCCAAAACCCATCCCTGCCCTCTCTCAGCCCCTGCACTGCTCCAAACCCCCCCAGCCTGGCTCCTCCATGTCCCTGGAGCCCCCCAAAACCCCGGATCCCTCCCAGCCCTTCCCTCCCCAACACCCCCCATCCTCCTGGCACACCCAAACCCCTCCCTGCCCCTCCAACCCTTCCCAGCTCCGAGGTTCCCATTAGGGCACAGCTCAGGTGATCACATTTTATTTTATTTTATTTTATTTTATTTTATTTTATTTTATTTTATTTTATTTTATTTTATTTTATTTTATTTTTAATTTTATTTTATTTATTATTTTATTTTATTTTAATATTATTTTTATTATATTTATTTTTATTTTATTTTACTTTATTTTTATTTTATTTTATTTTATATTTTATTTTATTTTTATTAATTTTATTTTTATTTTATTTTACTTTATTTTATTATTATTTTATTATTTTATATTTTATTATTTTTTATTATTTTTTGTTATTTTATTTTATTATTTTATATTTTATTATATTTTATTATTTTATTTTATTTTATTTTATTTTATTTTATTTTTATTTTATCTTCTTTTTCACATGCCCAGTTTAGGGGGATTTCAGGTGGAAGATTCTGGAGGCATGAGGA
Source organism: Zonotrichia albicollis (assembly GCF_047830755.1). Classification (NCBI taxonomy): domain Eukaryota; kingdom Metazoa; phylum Chordata; class Aves; order Passeriformes; family Passerellidae; genus Zonotrichia; species Zonotrichia albicollis. The sequence continues at coordinate 61,673,659 of NC_133824.1, forward strand.
ACGGGGTTTTTATAAGGTGGCTTTTCCCTTTTTCCTCCATCTGCTCCAGCCCAGCTGTGTCCTCATGGAAATCCTTCCCTGGCAGGGTGGGCAGGGCCTGGCACAGGTGCCCAGAGCAGCTGGGGCTGCCCCAAATCTCTGGAATTCATCCAGGCCAGGTTGGACATTGGGGCTTGGAGCAGCCTGGGACAGTGGGAGGTGTCCCTGCCATGGCAGGGGTGGGATGGGATTGGATTTAAAGCCCCTCCCAACCCAAACCACTCTGGAATTCCATGATTTTCTGAAAAATCAAAAAAAAAAATCATTGTGCACTAAGTTCCCTTCCAACCCAAACCACTCTGGAATTCCATGATTTTATGAAAGTGCACAATGATTTCCTGCTGTGCCCCTTACCCAGGCAAGAGACACAGAAAAACTGGGGAGAGGCACAACCCCTAAAACCTCCCAAAACAGCCCCAAAACATCCTAAAACTGCCTAAAACAGCAAAAAACAGCGCAAGATATCCCAAACCAGCGAAATAAACTCCCACAGCAGCAGCACCGAGGGATGCGGCTCATTTTGGGAGCATCCCCAAAGGGTGACAGCGGGGACCGCAGGGACACGGGGCTGTGGCCGTGTCCCCTCCCCGGGCTCTGTGCTCGCTGTCGCCGCCCGGGTTTCCCCGCTGTTTCCACGGCAACCCCGGTGACAGATTTCCGTCCGTGACCGATTTCCTCCGCTGCCCTGAGCGAGGGAGCTCAGCGCTGCCACATCGCCCTGACGGGCCAGAAAAATCACAGAGCTGTCCCCGCAACCCTGGGACACCCCAAAAACCCACCCAGAGCTGTCCCTGCTCCCACCTGGGACACCCCAAAAAATCACAGAGCTGTACCTGCAACCCTGGGACACCCCAAAAACCCACCCAGAGCTGTCCCTGCTCCCACCTGGGACAGCCCAAAAAATCACAGAGCTGTACCTGCAACCCTGGGACAGCCAAAAAAAAATCACAGAGCTGTCCCTGCTCCCACCTGGGACAGCCCAAAAAATCACAGAGCTGTCCCTGCTCCCACCTGGGACAGCCCAAAAAATCACAGAGCTGTACCTGCAACCTTTGGACAGCCCAAAAACCCACCCAGAGCTGTCCCTGTAACCCTGGGACAGCCAAAAAAAATCACAGAGCTGTCCCTGTAACCCTGGGACTCCCCAAAAACCCACCCAGAGCTGTCCCTGCTCCCACCTGGGACAGCCCAAAAAATCACAGAGCTGTACCTGCAACCCTGGGACAGCCCAAAAAATCACAGAGCTGTCCCTGCAACCCTGGGACACCCCAAAAACCCACCCAGAGCTGTCCCTGCAACCCTGGGACAGCCCAAAAACTCACAGAGCTGTCCCTGCAACCCTGGGACACCCCAAAAACCCACCCAGAGCTGTCCCTGCAACTCTGGGACAGCCCAGAAACCCACCCAGAGCTGTCCCTGCTCCCACCTGGGACAGCCCAAAAAATCACAGAGCTGTACCTGCAACCCTGGGACACCCCAAAAACCCATCCAGAGCCTGGGACATCCCAAAATCCCACCCTGCAGCCCTTGCACCTCCCTGGGACATTCCAAAACCCCAGAACTGTCCCTGGGTGCCTCAAAACAGCCCCAAAACATCCCAAATCAGCCCCAAACAGCCCAAACCAGCCAACAATAGCCTAAAACTGCCTAAAACAGCTCCAAAACATCCCAAATCAGCCCCAAACAGCCCAAACCAGCTGAAATCAACCCCAAAACAGCCCCAAAACAGCCCCAAAACATCCCAAAACAGCCCCAAAACAGCCCAAAGCAGCCCCCAAACATCCCAGAACAGCCCCAAAACATCCCAGAACAGCCCCAATATTGTGCATTTTGCTCTCTAAAATTGATGTTTTGCCCGTGGTCGCCCTACAAATCCCAAATCTCCGACTTCTCCATCCAGCCCAGGGTTGTGATGGGAGCTGCAAAATTTGGAAGTGCAGCCACTGGAGAAGAGACGGCCCCAGGTCAGGGTTTTTTTGGGTTGTTTTTTGTCGTGTTTAAATCCATGGAATGGCAGCAGGAGCAGCAGGAAAAGGGCAGGGATGGGAACTCGAGGACCTTTCCTTCCCCTGGGAACCTCCCCCGAGCTGAGATGAAGCAGGAACGGAGGTCAGGGCATCAAAGAGAAGGGGATTTATTAAATTCATCCCCATTTTCTGAGCACAGCCCATGGGCAGGGCAGAGCTCCCTCCCCTGCTCACCCCCTCCAGACCCTTCCCCATCTGGTTTGAGGAAAATTCCGGGGTTTTATGGGCCAGGCATGAAATGTGCAGGGTATATTTAGCAGCAGACAATGCAGTCCCCCTCGCAGGAGTGGCTCATTCCCTCGTGCTCCTCCCTCCTGCCCCAAAAATGTCGGGTTTCAGCAGAAATCAGCAATTAGGGCCCCGGACCTGCCGATGGTCAGCGGGATATTTATAGAGGACAATGGGAATTTGCTGGGAACGTGCAATTATCCCTGGAGCCTGTGGGAAAGGCACACAGAGGCGCTCCTGGCAGTGGGGCACAGCCCCACATCTCCATCCCAGGGCTGGGATCCAGGGCCCAGCCCCAAAATGGGACGGGGCTGCATCCAGGGCCACAGAGCAATGCTGGGAAAAAACACTCTGGAGGCTGCACTGATGCTGCTTCCCCATGGAAAACAGGATCATCATCATCATCATCATCTTCTTCTTCTCCTTTTCTTCTTCTTCTTCTTCTTCTTCTTCTTCTTCTTCTTCTTCTTCTTCTCCTTTTCTTCTTCTTCTCCTCCTTTTCTTCATCTTCTCCTTCTCCTTCTCCTTCTCCTTCTCCTTCTCCTTCATAGAATCCCAGAATGTTTTGGGTTGGAAGGGATCTTAAATCCCATCCCATTCCACCCCTGCCATGGCAGGGACACCTCCCACTGTCCCAGGCTGCTCCAAGCCTGTCCTTGGGCACTGCCAGGGATCCAGGGGCAGCCCCAGCTGCTCTGGCAATTCCAGCCCAGCCAGGAATTCCCAATTCCCAATCTCCCACCCATCCCTGCCCTCTGGCACTGGGAGCCATTCCCTGGCTCCTGTTCCTCCATCCCTTGTCCCCAGTCCCTCTGCAGCTCTCCTGGAGCCCCTCCAGGCCCTGCCAGGGGCTCTGAGCTCTCCCTGGAGCCTTCTCCTCTCCAGGGGAACATTCCCAGCTCTCCCAGTGAATGGGGACACTGAAAGGCTGTGGGTGTTGGCACCTTCCACACTTTTCCAGGAGGTGCCAGGATCAGCAAACCTGGCCCAAAATCACAGGGAAAGGCAGTGGCCAGTGATGTTCTGAGTTTCATTAGCACCAGCGAGAGATGGGAGGGTGGTCCTGGCTGCTGTGGAGGGGAAAGGCAGCACAAAGCTTCCATCAGACCCTGGAGAATCCACGAGAATCACCCAAAACCATCAACCCCACAGCTCCTGAAGGCTGGGAACCCCCCTGAGCATCCCACCAGGATCCCTTCTATGGACACTCCACACTCCCACTCATTTCAGGAGCTCCCCCTGTGCCTCCTCCCAACTCCAGAGTGTTGGTAGTGGCTGGAACTTACACAAAAACCACCTAAAAAACCAAAACCAACCAAAACCTACCAAAACCCACCAAAAATCATCAAAAACCACCCCTGAGCATCCCACCAGGATCCCTACTATGGACACTCCACACTCCCACTCATTTCAGGAGCTTCCCCTGTGCCTCCTCCCGACTCCAGAGTGTTGGAACTGCTGGAACTTCTACAAAAACCACCAAAAACCCACCAAAACCCATAGCTCCTGAATGTTGGGGACCACCCTGCGCATCCCACCAGGATCTCTACTATGGACACTCCACACTCCCTCTTATTTCAGGAGCTCCCCCTGCGCCTCTTCCCAACTCCGGAGTGCTGGAAGTGGATGAAACTTCCACAAAAACCACCAGAAATCACAAAAAAACCACCAAAACCCACCAAAAATCATCAAAACCCATCAGCCCCACAGCTCCTGAATGTTGGGGACCACCCTGCGCATCCCACCAGGCTCCCTACTACGGACACTCCACACTCCCACTTATTTCAGGAGCTCACCCTGTGCCTCTTCTCAACTCTAGAGTGTTGGAAGTGGCTGGAACTTACACAAAAACCACCTAAAACAACCAAAACCCACCAAAACCCACCAAAAATCAGGACTGAAAGGCTCAGCCCACCCACTGCCCTGCCTGAGGCAGGAGTTGCCTTAACCTGAGCTGGGATCACCGGAGCAGAGAACCCCAATAAATGCAAGGTTACCCTTAAATCCAGCCCTGCTCCATCTCCCCCTTAAGCCTGGGAGCATTTTCCACCTCCAAGAGCCAAAGTGATGCAAACAACTGTCACTTTATTGTCACCTCCAGCCGTTCTGCAAAAGGCACACAACAAACTTCATTGGTACAAAAGAATTTCCGGGGATTTTTCGCTCGATTTTCCTGGAGTTTTTTTTTTCTTTATTTTTTTTTTTTTCATTTTTTTTTTTTTTTAATTTTCCTGCTCCTTTTTGCAACACAGTCACCGGGCTCTCCCATCAGCCCTGATGGGGAGATCCTTTCACAGAAAGGATTATTTTTGTGCAGACAGACAGATCCTTATTGCAGGGGGGAACAGCCCCAAGGGCACGGCCACCTGTGGGAAAACTGGGAATAAATGGCACCTCTGTGTCCCCCTGCTCCAATGGCACCTCTGTGTCCCCCTGCTCCAATGGCACCTCTGTGTCCCCCTGTTCCCTGCCACTGGTGCTGTTTTTAGGGCTCCATCCCAGTTCTGGATGCAGAATAATGGGATGGGGCTGCCCCCTCCCCATTCCTCAGCAGTGTTTACCCATTTCTTTACACATTTCTTTACACATTTTATCCCATTTTTCCCCTCTCCAGCTCTGTGTTTCTGCAGGCTGAGGGTCCCGTGGAGAGCACCCAGAGGGTGGCAGAGGAAGGGCAGAAAGAGGCTGGGGATGAATTTTGGGGGATTTTCCTGCCTGTGCCAGCATGGAAACGCACACTGCAAACCCAGCTGTGACGCACAGATGTTACCCCAGCACCCAAAGAGAGGGGTTTGGGGTATTGGGTGGGGTGTCCCCCAAACCACAGCATCCCCCCAGCTGCCCTGTGTGGATTGAGGGAGACAAGGATGCTTCAGGGACCCCCATCCTGCCCTGCCAACACAGGAAATCGACATTATTTTCCCACAAAACCCCTCAGGCAGGGCCAGATCAAGCTCTGGGCTGGGGGCACAGTGCCACAGTCCCACAGCAGCTCTCCCATGTCCCAACATCCCAAGAGATTTTTATTTTTTACATTTTGCACTGTGCCTATAGCTCCTCTACATCTCTTTTGGTACCAGCTCCCTCCCCCAACATTTCTTATAAAAATAAGATTGTGCTTATTTTATAAAATAATTATAATTTTTTTTTTGGTTCGTTTTTTTTTTTTAAGAAAAGCTTCCAGTTAAAAAAAAAAAAAAAGGTGGTGTATCAAAATATGGCAAAACTTTGGCTGTCAATGGCTAAACTCTAATTAAAAATATCCACTACAAAGGCATTGTGCTGTGATAATTAACTCTGCAATCAGCAAATATTCCACCTGGGCTGTCTGCCTTCCCTGGGACACGCTCAGAAACCACACCTGGGTTTTCCTGGCACGTCACCATCATCCTCTGGCAGAATTATTCCAGCTGTAAGACACCTAAGGATGCAGGAAAAGCCTTGGGAACAGGGAAGGGAGATGCAGTGGGAAGAGCCACACGGACAAGGCAAGGATGCACATTCTCCTCGAGAGGAAAGTCTCTTTTCTCACCTTGGTGCTTAGGAAAAAAAAAAAATAGGATTGTTGATAGAGTTCATGAAAGAAGAGAGGCAGATCTTTCGTATAAAAGGTGTTTCAGAGCAGGAGTAAAATGCAAATGGGTCTATAAGATCCAGACATATATAAACATACGTATCTCGATATATTTATATATGTATTCTCTAGATATTCAATGTTTGGAATGCATTATTGCATTATCCTTATTGGAGATTTATTTTTTTCCCATCCTGCTTTGCTTTCTTTTTTTTTGGGGGGGGAGGGTGGGTTCTTTTTTGTTTTTGGTTTTGGGGTTTTTGCTCTCAAAAAAAAAAAAAAAGAAAAAAAAAGAGAAAAATATAAAAAACAAGTTGCAAATGGCTCTGAGAGCTTCCAGCCATCATCCACCTGGCTGGGACTGCTGTGGCCTGACCTCCAGCACGTGTTTTTTTTGGAAAAACTGGGCTCATGCTCTGCCCCAGGAGCTGCTGGCCATGCCTTCCTCCATGGAACACCACCACGCCCGGCTGGTTATTGCTTGATTCTCCCTTCCCATACTGGCCTTTAGGGTTATTTACATTTCTTTGGCTTGGCTTGAACACGACAGTCTGGCACTTTCCATCCACCCCAGAGTCAGCTGGGGGCAAGGAAGGGGGGAGAGAGGCCACGGCAAAGCACAGGGGGGCTCCTGCCAGCTCCAGCTGGGCCGTGCCCCCGCCAGCCGGAGCGAGACAGCTTGTGCTTGGCACAAACCCCTCTGGAACCCACTCTGTGCCGGGGGCATCCCCATCCTGCCCCTTCTCTCCAGCAGGGCCAAGGCCTCCAGCGTGGTCTGCAGGGAGCAGGGCAGGGCGGCGCCGGAGCCTCCCCACGCTCACACCACGAACTCGGGCACCTCGTCGTGGGTCAGGTCCAAGGAGAAATATTTGCTGGTTCTCTTCACGGGAAAGGTGTCCTGGATGTTGATGCACTGCTGGGCCAGGCAGCCGTTGCAGTAGAGCCCCTCGTGGTCCAGGCCGTGCGCGCAGCCGAAGGTGAAGCTCTGCGCCGTGTCCTGGCACAGGTTGGCCAGCTGCAGGAAGTCCTTCTGGTAGAGCCTGATGTCATCCAGGCTCAGGCTGTGCCGGTCTGTGGATGTCTTGGGTTTCCTGCATGTCGTCTGGGAAAAGCCAAGAGGAGGCTCAGGATGTGCCAGGGAGCCCTCGGGGTTCACAGAATTCACAGAATCACAGAATTCACAGAATTCACAGAATAATGAGGCTGGAAGAGACCTCTGAGATCATCAAGTCCAACCTGTGCCCTAACACCTCACCCAGACTATAGCACCAAGTGCCATGTCTTTTTTTAAACACATCCAGAGATGGTGATTGTTGAAGATTGCAATGCAAGATGTTTTCCACTACCATCTGTATGGCAGATTACCTTTGTCAAGCGGGCAGTTTGCCTTATCTCTCTCTTTGAGTGATCACATTCACACCTCCCTTGGGAGGGGACATTGCTGATAACAGCCATTGAATGTCACTGCATGGCTGATAAGAACTACAGTATCCCATTGGGAGATGTGAGCCCAGAGGGAGGAGCCAAGCATTCCTGCCTGGATATAATCTGGAGATTCTGGAACACCAGCCAAGCATTCCTACCCAGATATAATCCAGAGATTTTGAGACACCAGCACGGCTTCTCCACTGGATTCCCCAGAGGAACATCCCCTTCCACTGGATCTCCAGAGGAAGAATCCATCCTTCTACAGGATCTCTGCTCCAGCAGAACCAGCCCTGACACTGCAGGAGGGCTGAGCCACAATTCCAATGGCACTGCTGCCAACAGCCTGACCCACAGGGTGTCAGGTTGGGTTCTGACTCTGTCAGGGTTGTTCTAGTGTACTGCATTGTTTATTTTATCCTTTTATTTTTTTCCTTTCCCTATTAAAGAACTGTTATTTCCTGCTCCCATATTTTTGCCTGCAAGCCCCTTAATTTAAAATTTATGGCAATTCAGAGGGGTGGGGAGGGTTCACATTCTCCATTTCAGGGGAGGCTCCTGCCTTCCTTAGCAGACCCCTGTCTTTCCAAACCAAGACAGTGATTCCACCACCTCCCTGGGAACAGCATTCCACTACTTTATTATTCTCTCAGTGATAAATTTCTTCCTAATATCCAACCTATCCCTTCCTGCCATAGTTTGAGGCTGTGTCCTCTGGTTCTGTCAGAGACTGTCCCCACCTGTCTGTAGCCTCCCTTCAGGAAGGTGTGGAGAGCAATGAGGGCACCCCTGAGCCTCCTTTTCTCCAGGAACATTGGGAATCCCAAAGCCCCAGCCCCACGTACCTGGGGTAAGGAGTCGGTGCTCTGCCCCCGCAGCTTCACCACCGTCTCTGAGGAGCTGGAGGTGGAGGAGCTGATCTCCTTCACGATGAGTCCTGCACAAAGGAGGGTGCAAGGGTTATTGTGGGGTGGCTCAGCTCTCTTGGATCCGCTCTTGCTGTCCATGGGGACAAAGGCTCCCTCAGTGCAATGCTTCAGCCCAACAGCTCCACTTGCAAACAATGCTGCCTACAAAGCATCCCAAATTTGCCCCAAAATGGCATCCAAAACTGTCCCCAGGGAGCCTGGCATCCCCAAAGACCTCCCAGTAGCTCCCAGCTCAGAGCTGCAAGTGATTTTTATGGTCCAGGCACAGCTCCAGAGAAGATCATGGAGTCCAGGTGTTCCCCAGCACGGCCAGGGCCACCACTGCCCCCTGTCCCCAAGTGCCACACCCACGTGGCTTTTAAATCCCTCCAGGGATGGGGACTCCACCACTGCCCTGGGCAGCTGTGCCAGGCCTGGAAAAACCTTTCTGTGAGGAAATTTTTCCCTAATATCCAATCCAAACCTCCCCTGGCACAAACTGAGAGAAGTTCCTCTTTTCTTTACCCCATCTCTCCTTCAACCCATTGGGTGAGCAGTTTCTCCCAGCATCCCAAATAGACACCTGGGGCTAACTCCGCCCTGCCAAACACCAGAGAACCACGGTGTCCTAGGGTGATGTTATGATGCTTGTATCCCCATTCCTGGGTTCTGTTCATGCTGGATATGATGTTCTGTGCCTTCAGGACTGGCTCTGAAGAGTGATAGTTTTGTTTTGTTATCAGCCTGGTGGAACATAGAGACAGGGCAGTACATGGTGCTGCTTTTGCTTTTTGCTTTGCTCTTGCTTCTGCATTGCTCCTGCTCATTAATTAGTTTAGCTAAGCAGTCCAAATTTTTCCCTGGACTGTTTTTCCTTTCCCTTTTTTGGAACCACTTGAACCTGCTCTGGACTGGGACCTGGGAACACCGAGAGTTTGCACCCTGTGGCCTGTAGCAGCTGCCCCAGCACCAGAGGGACTGATAATAGAGAGACTTTCTGAATTTGTCATCTTTTTCACAGCGGTGTCACCCAGTATTGTTCATTCTGTGTGCTCGGGGTGCTGTACCTATTAAATAAACAGGTTCTTTCCACCTCTCTCCAAGGAATCCTTCCCGACCTGATTGTGGGGAGGGGCCATGTGGGTTTGCTTTCTGGAGGGGCCCCCTTTGGAGGTTTTCTCCCAAATTTGCCCTAAACCAGGACACATGGAATGACCAGGCTTGGAAGAGACCTCAAAGCCCATCCCATCCCAGCTCCCAAGGACGTGACTGGCACTGGGGGATTGGGAAGAGGAGCGGCCAGCACCTTACCCGAGTGCCCGTTGAACTTGCGGGACAGCAGCATGTCCTCGGTGATGTAGACACACATGTCGGGGCTCACCTCCATCTCCCCAGCCTGCTCCAGCTCCCGGGGGTCATCCACCAGCATCTCAATCTCTGCAGGGCACCAGCACACAGGACAAGTCAGCCGTGCCCCTTCGGAGCACCCTCTGTCACATATTTTATGGAAAATCCTTTCATTAGGAGCTTTTCTCCTGATAAGCTGAGAAGCTTCAGCTTCCCCCCCATGTTTTGCTGCTTTGGAATGTGATTTGGAGAATTGTTTATCCAGCATGTGAAATTGTTTTTACTTGATGACCAATGACAGCCACCTGTGTTGAGGCTGTGAGCAGTCACAAGATTTTGTTATCATTCCTTTCCTATTCCTTTCAAGCCTTCTGATGAAATCTTTTCTTCTATTCTTTGTAGTATAGTTTTAATATATCCTTTTGTTTTCATATGATATATATCATAAAATAAATCAAGCTTCTGAAACATGGAGTTTCACAGGGGTTCTTTTAGTATAGTTTCTTCTATTCTTTTAATATAGTTTTAGTATAGCATTGTCTTTTCATATAATATATATCATAAAATAATAAATCAGCCTTCTGAAACATGGAGTCAAGATTCTCACCTCTTCCCTCAATAATAACATCTAGTAGAAAGCAAATCTGCCATTTGCAGGAATAAATTGTGCGAGATGCTGTTAAAGTAACAACTATCAGAAGCTGTTACCCCTCCTAAAGAAAATTTTAAAAAATTAAAATCTTTAGTGTCTGACAATCTACAATAATCAGGACCTGGGACCCCTGCAAACACCACCACACATTCTGAACCAACCCCAGCACCTGGACAACCTGTGGTATTGACATGCCCTCTGAACAGACAGAAGCTGTGAGATGAGCAGAGAAGAAGGAAAACACAATTCTTATCTCGCTTGCTGTGCCTGTGTTGTGCTAAAGCAGAATGCAATGTGGAGATGGTTTACCCAAAGTGAGGATGTTTTTTTCCCTTGGCCTAGCAGGGCCAAGAAGTGTGTGTGTGTGTGTGTGTGAGCGTGTGTGTGTGTGTGTGTGAGTGTGTGTGTGCTGGACTGTCACGGGACTGTGCTGGTGTTCACAGGGGTCTCAGGTTGAGGGAAGAGATGAGGATCTGACTCCATGTTTCAGAAGGCTGATTTATCATTTTATGATATATATTACATTAAAACTATACTAAAAGAATAGAAGAAAGGATTTCACCAGAAGGCTGGGTAGGAATAGAATAGGAAGGAATGATAACAAAGGCTTGGGGCTTGGCTCTCTGTCCGAGCCAGCTGGGCTGTGATTGGCCATTAATTAGAAACATCCAACACTGGATGTTTCAAAGATCAAAGATCCACCTGTTGCATTCCACAGCAGCAGATAATCAATGTTTACATTTTGTTCCTGAGGCCTCTCAGCTTCTCAGGAGGAAAAATCCTAAGGAAAGGATTTTTCATAAAAGATGTCTGGGACATGGGACAGTCACGAGAGAATCAGAGGTGAGTGCAGTGTGAGCAAGAGTGAGTGCAGGGCAGATTCAGTTGAGATACAACATATATAGTACAGTATAACAAAGTAATTAATTAGCCTTGCGATGATGGAGTCATATATATCATTCTCTCACCGTCATCCTGGGAATCCTCCTCCAGCCGCTCCTTCCCGCCGCTCTCCACGCCCGAGGTGTGGGAGCTGCCGTGGCTGGTCATGGAGCTGCACGTCTTCAGCTTGCGGTGGGCGCCACCAGAGAAGGCGTCCTCGGGCCCCATCTCCCTGGCCTTGGGGTCGGCCTCGATGCCGGAGGTGTGGGAGCTGCTGTGGGAGGCCGTGGAGTGCCGGGACAGCCGCTTGTGCCGGGCGCTGCCGGCGCTGCTGCCGCTGGCGCGCGAGCGCTTCTCCAGCTGCTCCATGTCCAGGTCCAGCGTGTCGCTGATGTAGGACTCCCGGTACTGCTTCTTCTCTGCAGCAAATCAAATGTGCACAGACATGTTTGATGTAAAATCCTTTCGTTAGGGTTTTTCTCCTGAGAAGCCTCAGGGGAAAAGGAAAGCAGTAATTATCTGCTGCTGTGGAATGCAGCAGGTATGTCTTTGATTGGTCTCATGTGGTTGTTTTACATTAATGGCCAATCACAGTCCAGCTGTCTCGGACTCTCTCTCTCACCCTAACCCTAAACCCTAACCCTAAAGGAAAAGAAAACAATAATTATCTGCTGCTGTGGAATGCAGCAGGTGCATCTTTGATTGGTCCATGTTGGTTTTTTTTAATTAATGGCCAATCACAGTCCAGCTGTCTCAGACTCTCTCTCTCACCCTAACCCTAACCCTAAACCCTAACCCTAACCCTAAAGGAAAAGAAAAGCAATAATTATCGGCTGCTGTGGAATGCAGCAGGTGTGTCTCAGATTGGTCTCACGTGGTTGTTTTTAATTAATGGCCAATCACAGTCCAACTGTCTCGGATTCTCTGGTTAGTCACAAGATTTTATTATCATTTTCCATTCCTCTTCTTTCCTTGCTAGCCTTCTGATAAAATCCTTTCTTCTATTCTTTTAGTATAGTTTTAGTATATAATTTTATTTTAATATAATAATAATTTATATATATAATAAATATATTAATTATATATATTAATTATTTAATTATATAAATATATAAATAAGTATAAGTATAAAATAAATATATAAAAATAAAAAATTAATATAAAATATATTTACATAAAATAATGCATAAAATATATAAATAAATATGTATTTTATTATAATATATATAATAAAATAATAAATCAGCCTTTTGAAACATGGAGTCAAGATTCTCATCTCTTCCCTCATCCTGGGACCCCTGCAAACACCACCACATCTGGTGACCCCGAGTGAAGAAAAACTCCACATTTGGTGACCTTGAGTGAGTGGCATTGATCACCCCTTCCTAGAGTCATCACCACAGGAGAATGGAATCAGGATGATTACCACGACCTCCAGGGCAAACTGGACCCTCTGGAGGGACATGGATTTCCTGGCACACAGAGGAATTGTCACCTGAGCCCTGGCACAGCTGGGGACAGCTCTGTCCCAGTGGCATTAGGGAAGGTTGGGCAGGAGCTCCAAAGCTCCTGTGCTGGGCTGCTCCTCCAACAGAGGAGGAGGAAGAGATGTGCAGGAAGAAGAGAAAGAAGAAAACACAAAATAAGGAGGAGCAGGAAAAGAAGAAAATAAATGAGGAAGAAGATGAGGATGAGATGGAAGAAGATGAGGATGAGAAGGAAGATGAGGATGAGAAGGAAGAAGATGAAACAGGATGAGAAGAAAGAAGATGAAACAAGGTGGAAGAACATGAGGAGGAGGAAGATGAAGGAAGAAGGTGGAAGAAGATGATGAGGAAGAGCAAGACAATGAAACAAGGTGGAAGAAAAGGAGGAAGAAGAAGAGAGGAAAGAGGAGAATAAGGAAGAGAAAGGAAGATGAGAAGGGGAAAGACAAGAAAGGAGCAAGAAGAGAAGGAGGAAGGTGAGGAAGAGAAAGAACAGGAAGAAGAGGAGGAAGAGAAAGAAGAGGAGGAAGAAAAGAGAAGAGTGGGATAAAGATGAGAAGGAGGAAGAAGATGAGTAGGACATGGAAAAAAAGATGAGGAGGATGGTGAGGAGGAGGAGGAAAATAAGAAGAGGAGGATAAAGATGAGAATAAGGAAGAAGATGAAGAGGACAAGCAAGAAAAAGATGAAAAGGATGAGATAGAGGAAGAAGTTGAGGCAGATGAGGAGGATGAAGAAGAGTACGACAAGAAGAACAAATAATAAGAGGAGGAAGAGGGGAAAGAGAAAGATGAGGAAGAGAAAGAGAAGATGAGAGGAAAGAAGAGGAAGAAGAGCTTATGCTTTCACAAGCATGAGGGACATGGAGAAAGGAACACAAAAAAGATGAGAAAGAGGAAGAAGTTGAGGCAGATGAGGAGGATGAAGAAGAGTAGGACGAAAAAAACAAGAAAAGAAGGAAGAGGGGAAAGAGAAAGATGAGGAAGAGAAGATGTGGAGAGGCAAGAAGAGGAAGAAGACCTTATGCTTTCACAGGCATGAGGGACACTGGGAAAGGGACACACTAAATGAAGGAGAAAGAGGAATAAGTTGAGACAGATGAGGAGGATAAAAAAAGAGCAGGACAAGAAGAACAAATGAGAAAAGAAGGAAGAGTGGAAAGAGGAAGATGAGGAAGACAAAGTTCTCTTTCTCAGATGTCTCTCTCAGATGAGGAGAGGAAAGAAGAGGTAGAAGACCTTATGCTTTCACAAGGATGAGGGACACAGGGAAAGGGACACGCGAAAAGGATAAGAAAGAGGAGTAAGTTGAGGCAGATGAGGAGGAGGAAGAAGAGTACGACAAGAAGAACAAATAAGAAAAAGGAAGAAGAGGGGAAAAAGGAAGATGAGGAAGAGAAAGAGAAGATGACAAAGAGTAAGAGAAGATGAGAAGAGGAAAGAAGAACACCTTATGCTTTCACAGGGATGAGGGACACGGCAAAGCCGTGCTGAGGCAGAACCGCGACACCGGCGATGGCAGCAGGGCTCGCACCCATCCCTACGCAGAGAACCGGGAGCTCCCACAGGTGCAAACACCCCCTGGGAGCCCGTGCTGGTGTCTCTGGGGCTGCAGCACGTACCCTCGTTCTCCTCGAGCCGGCGCACCTGGCGCAGCACGGGCTGCAGGTTCATGTAGAGCCGGTGGCTGCTGCTGAGCAGCTGCAGGAGGTGCCGCGAGCGCAGCGGGCAGCCCGTGTAGTAGATGAGCTTGCGCGCCGAGGGCAGCCCGTCCGGCAGGATCTCGAACTTCTTGCCCTGCGTGGGACAAGGGAGGGGTCAGCCCCAGGCAGGAGAAGGCTCCAGTTCTCACCCAGCCCTGCTGCAGCTCCTCAGTGACCCCGTGGGTTGTCGTTGTCACCTGCTGCGGGTCGGTGCTAAAGCGTCCCATGCCCACATCCACATCCACACCCTGCCTGGAGATGGTGGAATCACTGAGGGGCTTGGGGTGGAAGGGACCTTTAAGACCACCTAGACCAACCCTCTTTCCAACTTCCACCATCCCAGGGTGCTCCCAGCCCTGTCCAGCCTGGCCTTGGACACTGCCAGGGATCCAGGGGCAGCCACAGCTTCTCCAAAGAGCCTCCCCACCCTCTGAACACCCAGGGCCTCACCACCCGCACAGGGAACAATCCCCAATTCCCAATCTCCCATCCATCCCTGCCCTCTGGCACTGGGAGCCATTCCCTGGCTCCTGTCCCTCCATCCCTTGTCCCCAGTCCCTCTGCAGCTCTCCTGGAGCCCCTCCAGGCCCTGCCAGGGGCTCTGAGCTCTCCCTGGAGCCTTTTCCTCTCCAGATGAACATTCCCAGCTCTCCCAGTCTGGCTCCATAGGAAATGGTGCTCCAGCCCATGGAGCATTTCCATGGCCCTCTGTGGAGCTGCTCCAAGAGCTCCATGTCTGTCCCAGACATCTTTTATGAAAAATCCTATCCTTAGGATTTCTTCTCCTGAGAAGCTGAGAAGCCTCAAGGACAAAATGTAAACAATTGTTATCTGCTGCTGTGGAATGCAACAGGTGCATCTGTGATTGGTCTCATGTGATTGTTTCTAATTAATGGCCAATCACAGTGAGCTGGCTCGGACAGAGAGCCAAGCCACAAACCTTTGTTATCATTCTTTGCTATTCTATTCTTAGCCAGCCTTCTGATGAAACCTTTTCTTCTATTCTTTTAGTATATTTTTAATGTAATATCTATAACAAAATAATAACTCAAGCCTTCTGAAACACGGAGTCAGATCCTCGTCTCTTCCCTCATCCTCAGACCCCTGTGAACACGGTCACACCTGACCTTCCTGTGCTGAGGACCCCGGAGCTGGAAGCAGTGCTCCAGGTGGAGATGGTGGCACTCACCACAAACACCAGTTTCCCCACGTTTGTCCACGGGAAGTCGTAGAGCAGCTGCTTTTCCTCATCCAGGTTCTGCAAAAAGAGGAGAGGGAGCCATGGCTGAGGATTCTGGCAGGGGCATGGAGCTGGGATGAGCCATCACCTTCATCACCTACCTGGAAAATCTGGATGCCCCGTGTTGTCAGCCCCAGAGTCAGGGAGGCCTCTACTTCCCTTTTGTCCTAAGGGGGGGGAAAAATGCTTTTGAATACACAATTTGCAGCATGAATTGGTTAAATCCACCCCACCTCAGCCCAGGGATCCTTCCACAATCACCCCAGTCACCATTCTATGATTAATGTGCCAAATTGAAAATGGAAAGTCATTCTGGACACAGGCAGTGAGAGCATCAGGGGGAATACTTTTGAACTAGAAGAGATTTAGATTAGATGTGAGGAAGAAATTGTTCCTTAAAGGTGGTGGGGCCCTGGCACAGGGTGCCCAGAGCAGCTGTGGCTGCCCCTGGATCCCTGGCAGTGCCCAAAGCCAGGTTGGAGCACATTGAGACAGTGGAAGGTGTCCCTGCTATGGCAGGGGTGGCACTGGATGAGCTTGAAGCTCCCTCCCAACCCAAACCATTCTGATTAAATGTTTTTTTAACCATTAATTAATTAAATTAATTAAATCACCTCATGCTCTCCCAGCAAACAAACAGCTTTATTCCCGGAAGACTAAGAACCAGCATTTATTTCTCAGGGAGAGCATTCCCAAAATTCAGGTCCCAGCAGGCACAGGGCCAGGGCTCACCTTGTACAACCTGTAGTAGTGCACGGCCACGTCGTCCAGCCTGACAGCCTCCTTGATGTACTTGAGATGGGCCTCTGAGGCTGTCAGGGCAAACTGGTCCTTGTGCATGTTGGGGACGTGCTTCAGGATGTAATCCTTGCCCCTCTTGGCAACCACCTGTTTGGAGGGGGAGAGAAGCTCATCCAGCTGCCCCGTGCTGGCCCCTGGCAGTGGTGGTTTCAAGGGAAAAGGGCAAATTGGAGCTTTGTTCTAGAACCTCCAAGCAAAAATAAAATCATTACAGCAGCCAGTGACTTCTTGCCAGCAGGATTTCCTGCTCCATGTGGCCATTCCATGGTGGCACCTGTGCTGGGGCACACATGGGCTCTCCCTGTGTGGCTGGGGACATGGGCCCAGGGCCACCATGCCTCAGTGAGGTGTGTGAAAAAAGGAGAAACGGGCAGATTTTGGGAGAAATCCAAGAAAAGAGGTTGGGAAGCAGAAGAAAAGGCACCAGGGAGAGCTTTGAGCACCTGAAGGGGCTCCAGGAGAGCTGGAGAGGGACTGGGGACAAGGGATGGAGGGACAGGAGCCAGGGAATGGCTCCCAGTGCCAGAGGGCAGGGATGGATGGGAGATTGGGAATTGGGAATTCCTGGCTGGGCTGGAATTGCCAGAGCAGCTGTGGCTGCCCCTGGATCCCTGGCAGTGCCCAAGGCCAGGTTGGACATTGGGGCACCCTGGGACAGTGGGAGGTGTCCCTGCCATGGCAGGGGTGGCACTGGGTGAGCTTTAAGGCCCTTCCAACCCAAACCACTCTGGGATTCTGTGCCAGCAGCTCCCAAAGGGCTGCACCTGATGCTGGTGGGGCAATGCCCACAGAGAATCACCCTGAAAAATTCCTTTGTCAGGATTTTTTTCTCCTGGGAAGCTGCGAGGCCTCAGAAAAGAATGAAAACAACAATTATCTGATTGCTTTGAAATGTGGTCTGGAGATCATTTACCAACAGCTGCATCTTTGATTGGTTCCATGTGAATTGTTTTTAATTAATGACCAATCACCACCAGCTGTGTCAGACTCTGAGGAGTCAGTCATGAGCTTTCATTATCATTTCTTTTTTAGCCTTCTGATGTATCCCTTCTCTTTCTTTAGTATAGTTTTAGTATATACTATACTATAATATATACTATAATATACTATAATGTAATGTAATATAATATGTAATATATATAATTGTAATATAATGTGATATAATGTAATATATAATGTGAAATATATGATTGATATAATGTAATGTAATGTAATGTAATGTAATGTAATGTAATGTAATGTAATGTAATGTAATATAATATAATATAATATAATATAATATAATATAATATAATATAATATAATATAATATAATATAATATATCAGCCTTCTGAGAACTTGGAGTCTCATCTCTCACCTGGGAACCCTCCCAAGCACCACACTGTCCCAGGTTATTTACACCCAGGACTAACCCAGGCTGCAGCCAGAGCAGGGAGCAGAGCAGGATTCCTTACCCAGGCAGGGAAATAGGCCTCGGGATCGAAGTATTTCCCGTAGTGCTTGTTCCTCTTGAAGTCCCCCAGGTCGGCTTGCAGGGCGAAGGCAGTGAGCAGGAAATAAGCCTCTTCCCTCAGCACGCACTGGGAGTGCAGCACCTGCTTCCTCAGGTGCCAGTAGTAGTAGTACCGAGCTGTCCTGTCACTGGGGAGGGACAGGGGACACAGAGGGGACATTTTGCAGAGTGGAAATCTGTCACAGACATCTCTTATGAAAAATCCTTTCAAGATTTTTCCTCCTGAAAAGCTGAGAAGCCTCAAGAACAAAATGTAAACAATGGTTATCTGCTGCTGTGGAACGCAACAGGTGGATCTTTGATTAGCCCATGTTGGTTGTTTCTAATTAACAGCCAATCACAACTCTCTGTCTGAGCCACAAGCCTTTGTTATAATTCTTTCTTCTTCTATTCTTTGCTAACCTCCTGATAAAATCCTTTCTTCTATTCTTTTAGTATAGTTTTAATATAATATATATCATAAAATAATAAATCAAACCTGAAAAATAGATTCAGATCCTCATCTCTCCCCCAATCCCAAGACCCCTGTGAACATGGTCACAGAAATCCATTTTGATTTAGGTGAAATGCACATTTTTGACCTAAGTCTGTAGTTTGAATATATAGCTGTTTAGTCTGACTACCTGTTCTCATAAAAAACCTATGCTCAGAGAAACTGCTTCAGCCAAAGGACAGAGATAAAGTGGGGGCAGACAAAAAAGCAAAAGTCTGCTATGAAAGCAGGTCAACCTGACCCAGGGATTCTTTCTGATAAAGAAGAATTAATGGCAAACTTCTAGCAAAATCAGTGAAAATTTATATGCATGACCCTATTGTGAAATTGCATGCTTATGTATTTGAGAAGGGGCTAAAAAAGGATCTGGAGTTCTCAGAGGTGCCCATGTCTTTTAAGGAGAGGAATCTCCACATGTGTCCAGACCTGTAATAAACCACATACCAACTTAACAACTTTCACAAAGTTGTGGAGTTTGTTTGCCTCCGCAAAACACAGGGGACACAGGGAGGTGTCAGCAGCCAGGGGACACCCACTGAGAAGCCCTCAGGGAAGGGGCACCAAAGAGTTTTGTTCCCTCTTCCCTATTTGTAAAAATTTGTTAAAATTCTGCAAACACACAACAGCCACCCCAGGAAGGGCACAGGCACCCCAGGAGGATCCCAGCCACTCCAGAGGCACTCCGTACCTGATGAGCCGCCCGTTCTCCACGTAGTACTGCACTCGGAAGTGGATGATCATGGGGGGGCCAAACTGGTCGATGCCCTGGAATGGAGGAGGTTTTCAGGAATGTCCTGGGGATCCCAGCATCGCACCCCAGCCCCTCTCCTCAGCTCTCTGGGGTCATGGCTGTCACAGCCACCCCATGCCCCCCCCATGGCACTGATGGTGGTTTTGTTCCTCAGTTATCAGTTTGGTGCCCATTTTTCTACATAAAATGCAGGAAATGAAGGGAATTTGGATTTAAAAAGGCTCGGTGTGACAAGCCCAGGTGTTCTGCAACACCTCACTGCTGCTCTCCCTCTCCCAGACCATCATCCACCAGCACTCAAGCCTGGACACCACCCTGTGAGCACTGAAAGAATGAAAAGGTGCTTTGGGGAGAAAAAAAACCCTAAATTGATTTTAGAATTTGGAAGAAGGGACATCAAAGATTCTGCTGAAGGATAAAGGAGGAAAAGAAAAATCAAAGAAAAAAACCCCCAGAGCTCCAGGGACGGAGCATGGAGGACACATCGCCAGCTGGGACACATGGTGGCACCCAGAGTGCCAACCCCAGGGCTGTGGCTTTGCACATCCACCCCCAGCCCCACAGTGACCACGTGCCCCCCACCCCCTGGCAGCGTTCCCGGGTGCTGGGAGTGACCTGTGATGGGGACAGAGGTGGCCTCAGCTCTCCATGCAAGACCTCACCGCTGACCTTGCTGGCCTCCTTCTTCCACTCCTTGGGGCAGTACTTGTAGAGCTTCTGGGCCAGGTCCATGTACACATGCTCATTGTCTGCGAGGGACAGAGGTGGCATCAGCATCCCCACGTGTCCCCTGCCTCCCACTGTGACCCATTGGTGAGGGGGATGAGGAATTGTCAGCTCCTCATCACCAAAAGTGTTGATTTTTCACCCTGACTTACTCTGGATGACGCTGAGCCCGAAGAGGTGACAATCCTTCAGCCTCAGGAGGTCACACACCTGCACCAGTAGCTCTTGGCACAAAATCTTCACCTGTTAAAAAAAAACCCCTTAAATGAGGCCTGGAAGCATCTGTGCCCAGCAAAGCCCTCAGCAGGACCCCGAGCAGGGTGGAGGTGACAGGGTGGGCTGGGGGCTCAGCTGTGGCCACAAAGCCTGGAGCAGAGCTCTGCCAGGGCTGGGATGCTCAGAGCACCACGGGGCAGCTCCAGAGCAGTGGGTGGAGGAGGAACCCAGCACTGGGGAGATGTTCTGGGGACAGAAATCAGAACATTCACAGTCTCATTTTACCCCATGGACACATTCCACCATCCCAGGCTGCTCCAAGCCCATTCAACCTGGCTTTGGACACTTCCAGGGATCCAGGAGCAGCCACAGCTGCTCTGGGAAACCTGTGCCAGGGCCACCTCACCCTCCTAGGCAAGGATTTATTCCTATTATCTGATCTAAATCTTCCCTCTTTAAGTTTAAAACCATTCCCCTTATCCCCTATAAGGATAAGGGGGATGGTTTTAGATTAGAGGTAGATATCATTATCCACCTCTTTCCATCTCTTTTCATAAGCTCCCTTAAAGTCCTGACAGGAATTTCAACATTTTCATGACTCAAATGCAACATTGGGTGGGGGTGAATTAACAAAAAAAACAAACCAAAAAGCGGGGGAATTTGAGAATTTCACATTCAATGCTCCATCCCAACCAGAGCCAAAGCCCCTCCTGTTTATTCCCTGGGCTAGAGAAGGCTGAGGAGCCATCCAGAAGGGATTGGTGGAGTGATGGGGCTCATGGCATGCTGTGGGATGCCAAGCAGCAGGTCACCCTCCCCAAACCCAGCATCACATCCACCAGGGAGACTCAGGAGAGCCTAAAACACCACTGCAACCCCCAGGGGAATAACCCACGTGCATGCCCCCAGCAGGGCAAGGCCAGGCAGGCTCCAAAGGAAACCCAGGGCGTGCAAACACAACCCTGGGGGTGAGGGAGGTGTCAGGCTGGGGAAGGGGAGGTTCCTTACGTTGATGATGATGTTGAGGGAGTCGTCGTTGGGGAGGAAGATGCACACGCTGCGCCGGTCCTGCATGACTCTGTTGTTGTGGAAGGGCAGCTTGTTCATGGTGCTCTGGCCTGGGGGCTCAGGGGGGCTGCTGGGGGCACCTCACCGGCGGGCCGGGGCGGCCTCGGGCTCTGTGGGTGCCATCCCTGGGGGAAAAGAGGGGGTGAGCCCTGAGCAGGGCACCCTCAGCTCCCCAACTGCATCCCCCAGCCCTCCCACCCACCAGCACGTCCCACACGGTGTGGGCTCGTGGTTGGGGCGTACCCCTGCCCCAGACTGCAAGGCAAGATGTGTTCTATCACCATCTGTGTGGTAGTTATCCTCTGTTCATTGGGTAGTTTGCCTTATCTCTCTCTGAGTGATCACAACCACTCCTCCCTCGGGAGGAGGCATCTGCTGATAACAGGCTATTTTTTATTGAATTTTATTCAATTTTTTAATTGAATGTCCCTGCATGGCTGATAAGAACTACAGCATCCCATTGGGAGATGTGAGCCCAAGGGGAGGAGCCAAGCATTCCTGCCTGGATATAATCTGGGGATTCTGGAACACCAGCCAAGCATTCCTGCCTGGATACAATCTGGAGATTCTGGAACACCAGCCAAGCATTCCTGCCTGGATATAATCTGGAGATTCTGGAACACCAGCATGGCTTCTCCACTGGATTTCCCAGAGGATTTCCCTCTTCCCCTGGATCTCCAGAGGAAGATTGCACCCTTCTCCAGGATCCTGCTCCAGCAGAACCAGCCCTGACACTGCAGGAGGGCTGAGCCACAATTCCAATGGGACTGCTGCCAACAGCCTGACCCACAGGGTGTCAGGTTGGGTTCTGACTCTGTCAGGGTTGGTTTGGTTACTGCATTGTTTATCTCATCCCCTATTAAAGAACTGTTATTTCCTGCTCCCATATTTTTTGCCTGAGAGCCCCTTAATTTAAAATTTATAGCAATTTATAGCAGAGGGGGGATTTACATTCTCCATTTCAGTGTTGGCTCCTGCCTTCCTTAGCAGACACCTGGCTTTCCAAACCAAGACACCCCCAAAAACCTCAAGCACACCTCACCCCCCCACAGCTACCCCACCACCACCATCCCCATGTTTTAGGCCCAGCCCCAAAAATCTGAGCCAGCAGTTTGATGTTCCTGGCTCAGATTCAGGAAAACCTCAGGAAAGGCTTTTCTGGCATAATTAAAATAAATAGAAGTTTATCCACTGGGAATAACCCGGTTGGGGCAGCGAGGAGCTGTGCTGGAAACAGGAGGTTTCCCTACCAGCCATGGAAAGGCAAGGAAATTCTGTGGGGTGTCCTAAGAGGATCCCCACATCCCTTCCAACATCCTTCCCCCCAGTTCTGACTCTGCACTGGGGTGAAATAAAACAATCCAAGCACCAGCAGGGATTTACAGACTGGAATTGACATTCAGAGCCAACAAATCCATCCCAACACTGACCCCAGGAAACTCTCATTTCCCAGGGTGAATATTCCCAAATCACTTTTTACCCCACCATCCCTGAGGACATGAATTCCCACGTGACACCATGAGGAAGGACTTTAAACTCTGACCTAGTTCAGCCCTTTCCTAGCCCAGATTTACACTGGCAGACGGCAGAGTGTCTCCCTTGTCACCAAATATTTGCTTTGGTCTAAATGGAAGTGCTTTTGGCTTCCGAAAGTCTGGAATTCCTGCAGCAGCACAGGGGGAAAAGCGCCCTGAAGTGACTTTTGGTTGGTGGTTCCTGGGGTTTTGCAGAAGTTGGGAAATCCGGAGGTGATGCTTTCCCATGGCCAGGGCACGCTGGGACTGCAGCACAGAGGCTGTGTCCCTGCATTGTGGATTCCGGATAGCAAATGTGCACTGCATCCATGCACTGCATTCCTGACTTGGGATGCTGCATTGTGGCCATGCATTGCACCCATTCACTGCATCCCTGCATCCTGGTCATGCATTCCACCTGCATGTTGCACCCATGCATCGTGGTGGTACATCGTGGATTCTCTGTGTTCCATCTATGTGCATCACGGCCCTCCTGTGCATCCATGCATTGTGGCATCCATGCATTGAATTCATGCATCACAGACACACAACCTGGCCATGCATTGCACCTACACATTGCATCCATGCATTGGGGCATCTATGCATTGAGCTGGAACATCGTGGCACCAATGCACTGCACCTGTGCATTGCAGCAATGCATCAAGGCATCTGTGCATTGCAGCACTGCAGTGTGGCATCCATAAATTGAGCTGGAACATCATGGCATCCATTCACTGCATCTGTGCAGCAGAGATGTGTAACCATAAATTGTGTTGGCACCTCATGGCATCCATTCATTGCATCTGTGCAGCACAGGCATGCAGCTGGCCATGCATTGCACGTACACACTGCACCCATGCATTGCGGCACCCATGCAGGAACATTGTGGCACCAATGCACTGCATCTGTGCATTGCAGCACTGCATTGTTGCATAATGACATCCATGCACTGCACCTGTGCAGCACACATGTGCAACCTGCCATGCACTGCACCTACACATTGCCCCCATGCATTGTGGCATCCATGCATTGGGCTGGAACATCATGGCACAAATGCATTGCATCTGTGCATTGCATCAATGCATTGTGGCATCCATGCATTGAGCTGGAACTTCATGGCATCCATGCATTGCACCTACACACTGCACCCATGCATTGCAGCACCCACGCATTGAGTTGGAACCTCATGGCATCCATGCAGCGCACCTGTGCATTGCAGCAGTGCATCATGGCATCTGTACATGCATTGTGGCATCCATAAATTGTGCTGGAACATCATGGCATCCATGCATTGCATCTGTGCAGCAAACTGGCCACGCATTGCACCTACACATTGCAGCACTGCATTGTGGCATCCATGCATTGAGCTGGAACATCATGGCACAAAAGCATTGCACCTGTGCATTGCAGCACTGCATTGTGGCGTCCATAAACTGTGCTGAAACCTCATGGTATCCATGCATTGCACCTACACACTGCACCCATGCATTGAGCTGGAGCACTATGGCACCCATGCAGCACATCCCTGCAGCACAGCTCTGCGCCGTGGCTGTGCCTGGCCCCTCTCCATGGCATCCATGCTCTGAGGCCATGCCTGCCATGGCCAGGTTGGTTTCAGGGCTCGTTGAAGATCCCGGTGCTCACGGACCAGGGCTGAAGGAATTTGGCACGTCCTGGCCTGGCTGGGCACCAGCAGCTCCCGGGCACTGGTGGGATGTGGCTTGTGAGGGCTGGGCTGGGGCCGTGTTCCCGGCAAAGCAGCCGTGTCCCAGGGCTCCTGCAGCACCCTCTGTGTTCCCGGCAAAGCAGCCACGTCCTGGGGCTCCTGCAGCACCCTCCATGTCCTGCTCCCACCCCCCAGAGCTTCCTCCCGAGCCGGCTCGAAATTCCAGCCATGGGCAGCACCCACTGCTGAGCTACTGGAGAATCCATCCCTGGGATTCTCTCCCCCACATGGGCAGGAACACCTTCCACCATTCCAGGTTGCTCCAAATCCAGTCCAACATGGAAAACTTCCAAGCATGGGGCAGCCTCAGCTCCTCTGGGCAGCCTGTGCCAGGGCCTCTCCTCCCTCACAGCCAGGAATTCCTTCCCAATATCCCATCTAACCCTGCCCTCTGCCAGTTTGAAACCATTCCCTCTGGTCCTGTCACTCTCTGGCATTCTGGGGCTGCTCATCCCCTCACCAGTCCCTGCATTTCCTCCTCCTCCTGCAGCCTGGATTGATCCCAGAGCACCAGGGATTAAACCACACGAGCTGGCGTCAGCAGAGCACGGGCATGGCAGAGGAAAAAACCACCCGAGCCCAAACCCTCTATTTTGGTGTTTGTATAAAAAACATCCCAGCTCCTGCTGCTGAGTGGGAACATTCCACCAGCCCACCACACAGGGATGGTCCCTATGGAGATTCCCTCAGCTCCAGGTGCTTCCCGGGGGCTCTGCCAGCCCTGGAAGCTGCAGAGATTCAGCAGGAGACACACAAAGCCCTTTCCAGGGTGCTGTGCCTGCAGCAGCCCCGGCCAGACGCCGGGAAATTCTTTCCAACATCTGCTGCTCATTGCCACAATGTGAGCTTTGATTCCCCGGGACCCCGCGCCGCTGCCCTCGGCGAGTCCCTGCTGCTCCAGAGGAAGTGCTGATAGCAGGCACAAACGTGGAAGCGTGGAATGGTTTGGGTCGGAAAGGAACTTTAGAGATCTAGCCCAACATTCCCAGCTCCAAGCTGGAAATATGGATTGGAGGGAGAGCCCCCCTGGATTGCCCCACAGCAGAGGGGGTGATACAGATCACCCCACACTCCAAGCAAGAACCTCCACCCCAGGCAGTCTTCCAAAGGGTTTTCTACCCAAAGTCAGCTGGAAAAAACACTGGGAATGAGGGCTTGGGCATGGATCAGCAGAGTGAGGAGATCCAAGTCTTTCAGCCATGTTTTCCCTGCTATGGGGAAAAGAGCATTAAAACTCCACAGGAAGGCACTGCAAACTCCTCGTGACTCCAGAGCTGAGAAAATTCCTTGATCCACCGTGTTTTCCAGGCCCAGGCTGCTGGAATATTGTCTCCCTCCCTGCTGCTGATGCCATGGGATAAATCCCGTCACAAAGCTCAGCTGCAAAGAAAACATCCCACAAAAAACCTGGGAAAAGCAGCCGGGGCTGGCGCTGCTGACTCGGCGAGGGATTTGCTCATCCCGGGGTCCTGCAAACACATCCGAGGGCAGGCAGAGCCTGGGATTGGTTCACATGGAGGTGCTGGAGCAGGATCTCATCAGAAATAGAAATTTGGATGTAATTCCAGGGTGGGGATTGAACATGGTTTGAACTTGCTGGCTGAGGTGGGGTTTTCTTCCAGATTCCGTGCGTGTGAAGCGAGGCTGGGTGGATGGGCAGCGTTTTTCCCTCTTTGTGGATTTAAATTGATTTAAAAGAAGCGGATGAGTCTCCATCCTCGTGGGTTTGGGTCAGGTTTGTCCCTCTGTGGCACCCACCAGACATCCCAGTGCCCCCCATTCAATCCAGCCTCAAGGCAGATCCTGCCCATTTCTCCATCAACCAAATCCATCCCTCCTTGCCAAAATACCCAGTCTTCCAAAAAATGCTGCCCTATCAGACATTGCCATCCCTGGAGGAATTTAACAGCCATGTGGCCATGGCACTTGGGGACATGGGTTAGTGCTGGGGGAACGGCTGATTACAATCCTAGAAGTCTTTTCCAACCTAAAAATCTCCACGATTCCCTGATTCTAACCCACCTCCAGGCTTTTGTTCCAGCCCTCCTGAGACTCCCCAGGGGCAAGGGAAGGGATCCAGCCCAGGACCCACACGTAGGCAGGGGCCATCCACAGCCAGAGGCTGCCCAGAGCGCGGGGCGAGACGGGAAGATGAATTCACGGGGCAGGAATTTCTTGTTTTGAAGAGTCTGGAGTGGGTCTCACCCCACATCACAGGCACAGGTATGCACAGAGCTGTTATTACAAGTTTTAGGGCCGTCCCTTAATGCAGCTCCTCTGAACCCAAAACCCAGATTAATTCCTGCTTGCGGTTGCCCTGTAATTAAAATCGTCTCCAATTCTTCATGAACTCAACAGTTTCCTCCTAATGAAGAGAGACAGATGAAAGAGACCTTCACTGGGAAAAAGGACTCAGTTATAAATATTCCATTACTTCATCCACCACAAAAGCTATTTGGATGCTGGAAGCTCAGCCTGGGCAGCCAGGGCCAGCCCCCACCAGCCTCAGCAGATATCCCCGAGTGCTGGGGGTATCCAAAAAGCCTCTCCAAGGAAAATTCCTTCAGAAGCTCGCCTGTCTCCACCTCTTCTTCCTCATCCTCCTCCCCTTTGGCTATTGCAGTGGGACAACAGCAATGGGCAGGAATGGCTGGGCCATGTGGATCATCCTAAAAATGGGGTGATGTCCCCTCCTGGGGATGAGCCCCATGGGACACCACATTCCATGGGGAAACACAGGAAGCTGCTTGCCCTGCTTATCTTGTCATGCACGGAGCAGAATCCAGCCTGGAAGCGCTGATTTTCCATCCAGCCCACAGCAGAGTCACCCCAGGCCTCTTCATTCCCTGACTTTGGAGCACTGAAATATAAATAAAGAGTCCCTGCCTCCGCCAGGGATGGACACAGAGATGGATTTCTCCTGGCAAGGGCTCCAGGGAGGGGAGGGACAATGCCTGCTCTTCCTCTTCCCTCCTCTGCTCCAGAACCAGCCCCTTCCATCAGATTTCCTTCCAGGAAACTTCGCCTGAGCCTCTGGGATTAGAACAATGTCCAGACTGGGATGGAGAGGGTTGTGCTCAGGGCAGCCCAGCTCTCCCATCCAGCTCCAGAGCCTGTCCCATGGCATTCCCAGGCATTTCAGGAACCATCCCCCAGCACCCAAAGCTCCCAGAGCTCTGATCCCACTCCCAGGATGACAGGCATCACTCCCAAGGCTGCACATGGATGTGGAGCACTGCCTTTGCTCCCCTCTCCGTGGGCAGGCTGCAGCCCACACCAGCAGCAGCTGCCATAAATCCCTTGGGATTTGGCTGCGGGATCCCTGGACCACAAAGCAGCCCCAAGGGCCAGAGTCACCATCCCAAACCCCTGCACCACAGAAAGCACAGCCCCGAGTCTTCAAACCACAGAGATCCCTATTTAGAAATTAAAGTCATATTTTAAATTTAATTACCAATATAATATTAAATAATTAATAATGCCACCTAAATATTAATATTGTTAATATGCAATGATGAATGTTTATGTTATTTTCTATAACAACACACCCCCAAGATGCTGTGACCCTGGGTAAACCCTCCCTTCCCAGTAGGAGGCACTTTTGGGGAGCCCCATTCCCAATATCCCAATAATAGAGGAGCTCACAGGCTCCTCTACATTGGGTGCCCAAACCCATTCCCACACTGGGGAATGTGCAGCGTTTGCTGCACACAGAGAGGGAAAAATGGGATGCAAAGTGCTCTGCAGACACACAAGAACCCAAAAACCAGCTCCATTTTATGCCCAAAAATTCAAATCCATGCCTGGACTATCCGGAGCTCCTGCTGCCCTCTGTGGCGTCCTCGCCTCCAGCTCCAAATCCAGCAAAACAAAGCCAAACCAAGTTCCTGATTTTTTTAATCCTGGGGCGGGCAGAGGGAGATTTGTCTTCCCTCAGCAGCGCCGCTCTCCAGTTTTCCAGCTGGGAAAGCTCCTCAGCCACGCCACAGCCTCCATCAACTTCCCTGCCCCGGCCACCATCGGGGAAAGCTTTTTGGGAAAAACATCCCAAGCCCACTTTTCAGTCAAGGGGAGGGGAAAAAAAAAGCAGGATAAAACTCAATTAAGGAGCAGGCAGATATTTTAACCAGCGCCATGGTTTGTATACTCCATCTGGAGTCCAAAGGCTGCCGGGTTTTTTTTTTAGCAGGAGGGAACTGACATCATCTTAATTTCAAATTCCCATTTATTTTTACATCTGGTCTGAATTAATCTTTCTCAGCGTCCTGACTTTCATGTAATGGAATAATTGCTTACAGACTCGGGGTTTAAAGAGCCTGAATAAACCCAGTTTTTAAAAACAAAAAGCAAAGAAACCCCTTTAAAAACCGATAGTAAAAATCCAGTACCTAGAACCAAACTCCAATATGCCTTCGGGATTGGGAATTTTAAACGGAACATCTCTTTCAGGCAAGAGAGCTCGAATTAATCCCAGCTCTATCCAAGATTCCGAGAGGGAGAGCGAGCCCTGTGGAAAAACACCAACACAAACCAGCCCAGAATTAGGCAGAGCAGCACAGCTCCATCGGTGCCACGCGGGAAGCAGCTCTGGAAAAGCAGAGTTGGGCTCGGAGGGGAAAACATCCTGCTGGCCAGAAAGGCACTGGCCACGAGCAGGAAGAGGAGGATTCAGGAATGGGAAATGGCAGAAAGGTGGCAGGGGGCCAGGGGCACGGCAGGGTCGGGATGTGCCTCACTCCCACGGGCGAGTCAAAGGACACAGGAACACCAAGGATGGTGCTGGGAAAGCTCAGCCCAATTTCCCCGCTGCCACCAGGGCACCGGGTCAGATAAAGCCCGGCTTAGGAGCTGCATGGATTGATCCAGAACGTGTCAGGGATGGCGTTCCTGGTGGGAAACACAGGGAGGGCTGTCAGGGACACCAGCAGGGAGCAGCTGGCACCTCCATGGGGTGTGGGGCAGCCGAGGGTGAGGGGAGCCCGGGGACAATGGAGTCCCACAGGTGGCTGTACCCAGGGACAGGAGGACCCATGGATGAGAGAATCACAGGTACAGGAACCAAGGGATGGTGGGGACCACAGCTGAGGGGACCTGTGGGTCACCACGAGCCACAGAAAAGAGCTGGCACAGGCACAGAGCACCCAGGGGTGAGGGGCCCACTGGGGATGTGTGACCCAGGGGTGAGGGAACAGCTGGGTGAGTGGGACCCAGGGACAAAGGGATCCATGGACAAGTGTGACCCAGGAATGAGGGGACCCATGGGTGAGGGGACCTGGGGTGAGTGTCACCCACGAGCAAGGGGTGAAGAGACCCATGGGTGAGCATAACCCAGGGACAAACAGACCCATGGGTGACTGTGAACCAGGAATGAGGGAAGCCGTGGGTGACGGTGACCCACAGGTAGGAGGACCTGTGGGTGAAAGCAAGGGGTCCCGTGGGTGAGGGGACCTGTGGGTAGGTGCCGCCCAGGGAAAAGGGTCCCAAGGGTGAGTGAGACCTGTGGGTGAGTGAGACCACAGGTGAGCGAGACCCGTGGGCGAGTGTGACCCAGGGGCCAGGGCTCTCACAGATGTGGGGACGAGTGTGACCCAGGGGCCGCAGTTCCGCAGATGTGGGTACTCAGGGGCACGGGGTCCCGTAGATGCGGGTACCCACGGACCGGGGCTCCTGCAGATGTGGGGACGAGTGTGACCCAGGGGTCCCGCAGCTGTGGGTGCCCAGGGGCGCGGGGTCCCGCGGGCGAGCGCGCCCCTGGCGCGGCTCGGGGCGGCCGTGTCGGTGTCGCGGCGGTGTCGCGGCGGTGTGGCGGCCGTCGGGGGCCGTGGGGGGGTTCCGGCGGAGCCGCAGCTCCCGCGGGCGGGCAGGCGGGCGGGCGGAGGAAATGACTCGCATTCCTGCAGCCGGGGCCGCTCGCACCGCTCCGGCTCCAACTCGCCCCCGAGCGCAACAAGCGGCAGCGCCGGGCCCACCCGCGGCACGGCCCCGCGGGGGCGAGCCGAGCCGGGCCGGGCTGAGCCACAGCGAGCCGAGCCGAGCCGAAGGGAGCGGAACCGGGCTGAGCCGAGCCGGGCTGAGCCGAGCGGGAGCGCGGTGCGGGGCACGCACCTACCTGCGGCTGCAGGAGCGCGCTGCGTGCCGGCCGTGCCGAGCCGAGCCGAGCCGTGCCGTGCCGTGCCGAACCCCGCCGTGCCGAGCCGAGCCGTGCCGAGCCCAGCCCAGCCCAGCCCATCCCGCCGCCCCCGCCCCTTCCCGGGCCGCCCCGCACCGCCCCGAGCGGCACCGGCACCGCCTCCCGCCCCGGCGCCGGGCCCGGGACAGCGGGGACAGGCTCGGGCACGGGGTGGCCCCGGGCTGGAGAGACGAGTGGTGGCCCCGGAGGAGGCGTGGGGAGCCGGGCACGGTGCCCACGGAAGGCTCCGGGAAGAGCCCGAGCATGGCATCCCCTGGGAGGGCACTCGGGCACCGTCCGTGCGGGATGGAGCCAGCGGAGGTGCCCGGGAGCGGAGCGGGGCTGAGCATCCTCCAGCCGGGAGCGCGGCCGGAGGAGCCTCCGAGGGCTGGGGAACGCTGCTCCGGAGGGCTGGGAGAGCTGGGGTGCCCAGCTTGGCTTGGCCTTAGAGCCCCTTCCAGTGGGGCTCCAAGAGAACTGGAGGGGGATTTAGGATAAAGGGGGAATGGCTTCCCACTGCCAGAGGGCAGGGATGGATGGGATATTGGGAAGGAATCCTTCCCTGGGAGGGTGGGAGGCCCTGGCACAGGGTGCCCAGAGAAGCTGTGGCTACCCCTGGATGTGTCCAAGGCCAGGCTGGACAGAGCTTGGAGCAGCCTGGGACAGTGGAAGGTGTCCCTGCCCATGGCAGGGTTTGGAATGAGATTTTTTTAAAGAGCTCTTTTAATCCAAACAACCCTGGGTTTCTATGATCTCCTAGGAAAGGCACTCACATGTCCTTTGGAGGGGTCTCAACACCCTTGTGTAGGGGACCCCCCGCACCCTTCCCAGTATCCCCAGCACTGGGAGATCACAGAATCCCAGTTTTTTAGGATTCAGGTTGAGGCAGGAGCAGAATTAAACCCCATTCTCATTAAATCCCCCCCTAGCAGCTGCATGAAGGTGAGTGTGGCTCACTCATGTGAGGCCTGGCCACCCTTTGGAGCTGATGCACACACAGATCCCTCTCCATAGGTGACCCAGGCCCGGAATAGCAACAGCAGCAGCACCATAAATTAGCAGCAAAGCATCTCCGAGCCGCTCCTCCTTCAGAAGTGCCATCTGGCGAGATTGTTTTTGGAGGAGTTATTTATTCCTCACTTTTAACCGTCTAAAGGCGTTCCTCGGGCTGACCTGCGAGGCCGCCTCAGCCCCCGCAGTCTCTCCGAGGCTCTGGGAGAGAGGAGCCGCTTGTTCCCAGCCCTAAATAAAGAGCAGCTCTGCTGTGAGCACCCTGACACTCCTTGCTGAAATCTGTTTGCAGCTCAGCAGCTCGTGCTGGGTAATTCCATTATGGGAGTGCACGGTGCCGGCGCTGGGAATCCAACGCTCTCCTCGTGGAGAAAAACAACCTGGCTTTCTGCAGGGATGGGGCTGGATATCCCTTGGGTTTGGGATCTCATCCTCCTGTCCATGCCAGGTGGAATTGGGAGAAGGTTTCTACCCCCACAGCTCCTGCTCCAGTCCTTACAAAGACACTGGTGCCACCGCCAAGGGCATGGAGAGCATCCTGTCCAAGCAGGGCCTGTCATTCCAAACAAGGCGTGTCTTTCCAGTCAGAAATGTCTTTTTTTCCCCAAAAACTCCCTCTGGAAACACCCCTCCTGCAGTTGACACAAGCAAAGCCTCCCTTTGGTTCATTTATCCAAACCCACAAATCATTTTAGGGATATGGGGTGGCACAAGCAGGACACGGCCCCATTGGTGTGGAGCTGAGGAGGACGAGTGGGTCCTGCTGAGCACATCCCAGGCCCTGTGGAGCACAGGGATACAGGAACCCAGCTCCTGCCTTGCTGCAGAGGCTAAATAAAGCAGCAGGAAGAGCTCTGGGATGCCAGCGAGGCGATGCATAAACACCGACGTGGATGGCACGGCTGCTCCCGAGCCGGGGGGAAAATCTCGGCTCATTCCAAAGGGAGATGCTCCCAGGGCTTGGAGGAGACACTCCAGGAAAAGCCATCCCAGGCTGCAACGTGGGGAGAGCTCGGAAAGATGGACCTCAGCCAGGGTCTGCTCTGCCTCTGCTCTCTGGGAGAGGAAAAGCCCAAAGACTCCGGTGACATTTCCCTCACGATCCTGGAATTAATCTCCCTCAAAGTCCCAAGGAGCGGAAATGCAGATGGAAAATGGGAAAAAAAATTGAATTCTTTTGGGGTTGGTTTGGTTATTTTTTGCATTGCTAAGCCTATCTCAAAATAATAATAATTTAAAAAAGAAAAAAGGTGGTGTGGTTATGGCTGAAAATACCATTCCCATAAAATACTCTTGCACTGGGTGTATTTATATGGAAAGGACAGGAAATAGCAGCAGCTCACTGTGATCCTGCATTATCACCAGGCGAGTGTCTCCCATCCCAGAATTTCAATGCTGCCATTGTCACTGGCAGGAAGGGACACGGAGACGTGGGAGCTCTCTTATCTCATAGTGTCCCTCGGATTTTGTTAATGGCATAAAAATTATTACTCCAAAAGCAACAAAATAACAACTAAACACATCCCTCTCTGCATCCCATCCCCTTCCCAAAGGCTGCTGGATCAGTTGTGCTAACCCAGGCTTGCTGCTTTCAGTGCCCAGCATCCATTTCTAGGGATTTTTGGGATGTCCTGCTAAGAAAATTGACCCTGGAGCAACAGCACAAGGACCTCAGTGCTGACCCCAAGCCTTGTGGGGTGCATTTGGGGACAGGGGTGTCACCCCTGCTCGATGACACCTGGCACAGCCCCAGACTCCATGATCCTGATGGGCCCCTTCCAGCTCAGCATATTCCAGGGCTCCAGCTCTGGCTGCAGCTGGGATTTAGAAATTCCTCCCTGGACAAGAGAGGAAAACAAATCCCAGCTACTGTGAGAGGGCTGTGCTGAGGCTGGGAAGGTTTCTCAGCCCATAAGGGGAAGAAATTAAATAAAGAATCCCTGGTGTGGAGCCACAACAGCCGGAGCGTTGCTATAAACTCCGGAGAGGAGCTGGAGCTCGCTCCCATTCCTGCATTTCACGGGGATTTCCAAGGAAGCTTTTCCTCCCTCCCTGGCCAGGCTGGGGTGGCCGAGTCCTTGTCCCCCCCAGCACAGAAGCAACCAGGCTGGAGGGACCCTCTCCAGCTTTTTCTGGGCTGTTTAGGAGAATTCCATCTGATTTTTTAACCATAAATACCCAATTCGTGGAGATCTCATCCAGCCTCTGCTTCAATTTGGTTTGAATGTAATATAATTAATAACCCTGACCTGATTAATAATAATAATAATAATAATAATAATAATAATAATAATAATAATAATAATAATAATAATAAAGCCTGAGCACCCATTGGGACCCCTCCTCAGGGGTTTTGCCCCCGTGCTGCCCCTGGGGGTACCCACCTGGGGACAGCTCCAACTCCATCCCTCCCAGCTGAATTTGGAGAAAACTAATCCCTGGATGGTGCTGGGAAAGGGGGAGCATTCCCTGGGAGAGGCCTGGGGACACCCCAGCTCAGGAGCCAGGTGGAGAGCAGGATGGTTCCTTAATTCTGGAATTTTGACAATGCCAAACCACCCCTGGCTCCCCAGGAATTCAGGGATGCTCCCAGAGGGGCACTTCCCATCTGATTTTACCCGAGGGAGGATGCTACTACATTTAATTGCCCCCCACAATCTCCCACTGTATTTACCATGCCTAGCCTTTGCTGGTAAGTCAGCAAGGATGAAAATAAAATGAGATTTAAACCCAACGAGGCTAGAAAATGAGAAAATCCAGCCTGAACCCCTGAATGTTGGAAGCATCGGGAAAATCCAAGCGTGCACCTGGCAGGGGAGCATCCCCGGCTCGGCAGTGCTGATGGAGCCCGGGTATTCCCAGCTCCTCCAGCCCAACATCCTCCTCCTCCTCAGCAGCAGGGATGCCGTTGGAGCCCGGGACATTCCTCAGGATGGCCGGAGGGAAAGGCGGGATCGCCCCCAAACCCAAATCCCCTGCTCCTCACCCAACCCTCAACAGTTTGCTGAATTCATCAGCAAATTGTTGATAAATTCAGGGATTTTCAGGCAGGGTTTTTCTTTGGAGTAAGCCTGGTTTTCCTACAGCCCCATTCCCAAATCCACCCTCATTTTCCTCCTTTAAAACCCCATTTTCCCCCTCCCACCCTTTCTGTTTTGGGGGGCGCCCCAAAGAGCTTTTTCATGGCCTGGAGGTTATTCCTAGAGTTTGCTCCCAGGCTGGCAGAGCTGCTGCAATCCCATGGAATTGTGGTGTAAAGCAGGAAAGGGCGGTGGGGAGGGGCAGACGGGGAGGAAAGATCACAGGAACGAGCAGGGGAATATTTTTAGCCCGTCTGTTCACCAGCACTCCATGATCCCAATCCCATCTGACAGAGGGGCAGACGCCTCAGGGCTGCTGGAACAGGAGAGAAACCCCAGCAAGGGCCCCCTCAGGGGGGTCACCAACAGCCCTGACCTACAAAACATCAGAGAATCCCCCCCTCAGTTGGGTGGGTGGGAGGAAAACTGGGAATTTCTCTGTTGGGAAAAAAAAAAAAAATTAAAAAAAAGAAAAAGAAAAAGTGGAGTTTGGGTGATGAAAGACATCAAAGAGCCAGGGCTCCAAAGGAGGAGGTGTGGGGGGCACATTCCCCCTGGCACCCTGTGCCCAACTCCTGGCTCTCCTGTGCCCATGGATTTTCCATGGCAGTAGGGCTGGGTTACAAGTTTGCGGGAGCCACGGTAAAATCTGGGAATGGGGTCATGAAGCTGAAAGTTTTGCTCCAAACCTGATCCAGGTGGATCTGGGATAAAGCTGGGAAAAGGGGGCAGGGGGGCAGGGCTGGGTTTGCTCTGTGCAAAGTGCAGCAGCATCAGGAATGGATCGGGCATGAAGGGTCATGGAGTAGCACCACATTCCCACTGGGAGAACTGGAGATCCTCCAATGCACCTCCTGAAGGGAACCCAGCAGAACCCTCACAGCCTGAGCCAGTTCAATTGTCACCCTGATTTTTTAAGATTTTCTAAGCCTTCTGATGTTTACACTCTTGTAACGAACTTTTTTACATGGGTTCTGTAAATAACTTCTTGTTTTGCATTCTTTTATAGAGGAGGAGAAATTTGATGGACTGTTGGTTTGTCCAGTGTCATTGGAGAGGTGACACTGGACAAACTCCAATTCACTGTCACTATTGAAAATCTATAAATGTCAGAGTCAGAAAACAAACTTCCTTTGTCCACCTTGAGAACAGCGGTGTGTGCGTGTTGTGTTATTTCATGTCCTGTGGTGACAGCTAAATTAGGATTTCCCCTTGATTTAATAATTTAATAAATTAAAATACTTTTTAAACTAATTAATTAAATAAATTTAATAATTCCCCATAATTTAATTTAATCCCCATAATTTAAACCTCAGCTCCATCACAGAAGGACACAAAGGCTTCTATCCTATCCCATCCCCTTCACCCACATCACCATGCCCTGGGGTGGCACTGCCCTGCTAACATGTGCTTGCCTTGGCATGGTTTGTAACAACCCTAATGCTAGCACAACTTTCTGGGGTGCTCTTTGAATAACCCCAATCCTAACCCTCACCCTAACAGCTCTGCTGGTGCTGTTTCCATCCCCAGGGAAAGCAGGCAGGCACCTTTTGCCCGTGGAAACAGGACACCAGCCTGGTGCTGTGTAAACAGGATATTGCAGCAGGGAAAATCCAGCCCAGTCCCCCCCTCGGTGCCCAGGGAGCCCAGGGAGCTTGGCCATGGCCCCATGTGTCCATCAGGCACCCATCAATAATTTACTGCTGCTCTGAAGAGCTGTTTGTGCTCCCGGCCTCGCTGCCGGCCCCGGCCAAGGTCAGCGCTCCATTTGGCAGGGAAGGGATGGATGCCAAAGGGGAGAGCGGATGGGAGTGCAAGGCAGGGAGAGGCAGAGCCCCCTTGGACCCCAGAGCCCCCCTGGACCCCAGCAGAGCTCCAGGGGCTCATCCTGAGCATCCCTGCTCCCACCAGAGGAGCCTGGAGCAGCTGGGGACAAATCGTTCCATATTTCCACGATTTGGGTTGGGTCTTAAAGCCCGTCTCATTCCATTCACCACTTCCACATCACCCTCACCTCCCCTGGCACCCCAGGGATGCCAGGGCTGGTGCCAACAGCCCCTGCCTGGGGTTTGAGTCACAGCAGGGCTGAAAATCCCCTTGGGAGACAGTGGGAATCACTTCCCACTGGGATCACCGACCTAAAAACAGTCCTGGGAGCACCAACATGGCCTAAAACCAGTCCTGAGAGCACCAAAATGGCCTAAAACCAGTCCAGGGAGCACCAACATGGCCTC
Organism: Zonotrichia albicollis; assembly: GCF_047830755.1. Classification (NCBI taxonomy): domain Eukaryota; kingdom Metazoa; phylum Chordata; class Aves; order Passeriformes; family Passerellidae; genus Zonotrichia; species Zonotrichia albicollis. The sequence goes on from NC_133824.1 coordinate 61,710,473, forward strand.
AAACCAGTCCTGAGAGCACCAACATGGCCTAAAACCAGTCCTGAGAGCACCATCACCAACCTAACACCACTTCTGGGAGCACCAATGCCAGCCTAAAACCACTCCTGGGAGCACCAACATGGCCTGAAACCATTTCTGGCAGCACCAGCATGGCCTAAAACCAGTCCTGGGAGCATCAACATGGCCTAAACCAGTCCTGAGAGCACCAACACGGCCTAAATCCACTCCTGGCAGCACCAACATGGCCTGAAACCACTCATGGCAGTACCAACACGGCCTAAACCAGTCCTGGGAGCACCAGCACCAGGATATGGGGTTGGATCAAACCAGGCACCTCACACCAAGGGTTCCCAAGCTGCCAGTGCTGCCAGGCAGGGTTTGTGCAATTCCCCTGCTTTTTGAAGCCGCCGCCGTTCCCTCCCCCCACACCTGCCCAAAAGAGAATTGATTTTTATGAAATGGACTGAGGCAGCCTCCAGGAGGATCCATAGCTGGGCTAATATTTGCCTAATGGGCTCCCACAAATAGCTCGTTAATCCCTTTGTGTTTATTAATGGCACACGGGAGCCAGACAGCTGCAGCCAAGATCCCTGCGCCCCTGAGATCCCAGAGAAATCCGATTTTGGGGTCTCCAAGCTCCCAGAGACTCCAGATTTCAGGGTTTCCAAGCTTCCTGTGTTCCTAAATTTCCAGGAACCCCAGATTATAGGGTCTCTAAGCTCTCTGTGTCCCTGAGCTCCCAGGGACCCAAGATTTCAGGGTCTTCCACACTCCCCAGGACCCTGAGCTCCCAAGGACCCCAGATTTTGGGGTCTCCAAGCTCCCTGTGCCCCTGAGCTCCCAAGGACCCCAGATTTTGGGGTCTCCAAGCTCCCTGTGCCCCTGAGCTCCCAAGGACCCCAGATTTTGGGGTCTCCAAGCTCCCCAGGTCCCTGAGCTTCCAAGGACCCCAGATTTTGGGGTTTCCAAGCTCTCTGTGTCCCTAAGCTCACAGAGACCCCAGTTTTTGGGTTCTCCAAGCCCCATGGGTCCCTGAGCTCCCAGGTTTTCCAAGCTCCCTGGGCACATTGCTGTGGTCCCATATCCCTGTATCCCTTCACTTTGGTCACCCCCTTTTTTCTCCCTGAGCCTCTCCTTCCCTCTCCCTCCCAAAAATGGGCTAAACCCCCCACTGAGTGCTCTGGCACCCATGGGACAGCCTGCAACTGGCACCATGTCCCAAAAAGCCTTGAAACCCGCCAGCTTTAGTCATGGATTGGGAATATCTCACTGCTGTGGCAGCAAACAGTTCATTTATGTCTTCGTTTTCTTATTTAGCTGTGAATTAATATCAGAGCTCAGGAATGTTCTGGTAAACCTGTGAGCAAATGCATTTGAGGGCTTGGAAAATCATGATGCATTATTGCAGTGTATTTTTCTAGATGGGATTTTGGGGTGCTCCTTTGGTAGGGAAAGCCTGTGGATATATATATATATATATATAATTTATATATTAAAATATATATTTTGTATATAAATCTGTAGATATAATTTATATAAAATATATATTATATGTATATATATTTATATAATATTTCTATGTATAATATATATAATAAAGAGATAGATATAAAATATATATCTATATATAAAATATGTATTTATACATGATATATAAATATATATTATTTATTTTTGCATAAATATATATATTTATTATATAAAATTTTACATTATATAAAAATTTATATATTGTATATAAATTTATAAATATAAATATATATATTTATACTTATCTATATTATATCTATTATTTATACTATATTATTATTTATATTATTACAAATAATATTATTAATAATTTATACTATAATATAAATTTTATTTATATTATATAGATAATATAAATAATATTATAATATTATTATTTATATTATATTATTTGTTCAGTTATATACAAAACCTGAGCAACCTGGTCTAGTGGAAAGTTTCCCTGCCCATGGCAGGGGTTTGGAATGAGATGGTCTGCAAGGTCCCTTCCAATCCAAACCATTCTGGAATTCCATGATTCCTGCTGTCCTCCTCTCCCTTCTCTGCAGCAGGAAAAGGCAGAATTTTGGTTTGGTTTGTTTTGAAGGGCAGCTTTCAGTGGAACCTTTCCCAGACACCATTTCCCAGGGAAGCAGCAGCTGTGGATCTCTGGGGGTTTCCCCTGCCAGCCCCACACGCTGCTCCCAGGAAAAGGGGGTGTCTGAATGGTGACAATGCCATCCCCAGCTCTCACCCAGCTGGGTTATCCTGCTCCAGAAGGATTTGTCCCTCAGGAAGTCAGCAAAGTTCCCCCTGGAAGAACATTGTCTCCCAGATCATCACCAAACTGAATTTCTGGAAATGGTGGCCTTGAAATGACATCATTCCCCAGGAATGATGACACCAGAACAGGCTGAGGGGACACCAAGGCCAGGTGAGGCTCAGGGATGTGCCCCATCCCTGCTGATTTCCATCTTGGGGGATGTGCAGGACACCTGAAGGGGCTGAGGGGACACCAAGGCCAGGTGAGGCTCAGGGATGTGCCCCATCCCTGCTGATTTCCATCTTGGGGGATGTGCAGGACACCAGAACAGGCTGAGGGGACACCAAGGCCAGGTGAGGCTCAGAGATGTGCCCCATCCCAGCTGATTTCCATCCTTGGGGATGTGCAGGACACCTGAAGGGGCTGAGGGGACACCAAGGCCAGGTGAGGCTCAGGGATGTGCCCCATCCCAGCTGATTTCCATCTTGGGGGATGTGCAGGACACCTGAAGGGGCTGAGGGGACACCAAGGCCAGGTGAGGCTCAGGGATGTGCCCCATCCCAGCTGATTTCCATCTTGGGGGATGTGCAGGACACCTGAAGGGGCTGAGGGGACACCAAGGCCAGGTGAGGCTCAGGGATGTGCCCCAGCCCTGCTGATTTCCATCCCAAAGGATGGGAGCTCCTGGGGTGAACACAGTGCCCAAGCCACCCACCGTGGGTGGTATGGCACCCTGACTGGGGTCCTGCACTTCCAGGAGGGAATTTGCTCCATCTTTAGAGCCCTCCCTGCCTTCCCAGGCTCTGGGATTGTCCCAGGTTTCATTAGAGCAGACTGGGAGGGGAAGAGCTGGCTCACCCTTCCCCAGGGCTGTGTCTGGGAGCTGGGGCAAGGCAGGAGGGAGGAATCACAGCTTTGGGGATGGATCTGGGCCACCCCAAAATGTCCCTTCCTGCCTTGGAAGCTCCCAGACCTCTGTCCCGTCCCTGGAAGTGTCCAAGGCCAGGTTGGATGGGGCTTGGAGCAACCTGGGATGGTGGAATGAGTGGAATGAATCCCTCTTTCTCTCAGGGGGGTTGGAATTGGATGGTCTTGAAGGTCTCTTCCAACCCAAATAATTCTGGGATTTTAGGATTCTAGCCTATTTTGGGATCCCATCCCAGCAATGGGTACATTGGGTTTATTGGGCCTGTTAAATTTTTTAACAAAAAATTTAACTCCCCTCCATGGCAGGACCTGTGTCTGTGATTATCAGGGCCAGCCCCCATCACGAAAACCTCAATCCATTCTCCCACAAGCTCACATTTTCATGGCACCCTCAAAATCCCTGGGTTCCTACCCCAAACATCCCAGAGCAGCTGGACCCGGCCCTCTCCCCTTCCCAGCCAAGCTGTTTATGAGCTCTGTGAGCACAATAAAGCAAAAGCAGCTGTGGCTACAACCTCCTTTTATGTGATTCCTTTTTTTCCTTCCTCTGAATTTTTATGATCCAGATATAAAGCCCTGGGAAAAAGAGGTTTAAAGGAGAACCCTGCCACCCATTATTGCAGGGGCATGAAAAGCAGAGCCTTGACTCTCATCCATCCCAGGAGATTATTTTCAATCCAATCCAAAATGATTTCAATGATCCAAATTATTTCAATCCAAATCCAATGGGGTTTTTTGTTGTTGTTGTTTATTTTTAAAGAAAATACTAAAAAGAAAGCTCCTGGAAGCCAGTGATGGGCAGTGAGGGAGAAATCCCAGGTGTTCCTTGTTCAGCCTTGCCCACCTCATGTTTGCACAATTCTGCCCTGTGCCAACATTTCTTTGTCCAAGGCCTTCCCTGAAGGAAGGAAAGGGGTGAAGGATGCTGTGGGCATCCCAGGAAAACTGGGAAATTGTCACCCCTGTGCCACCCTGCTTGTGGCACCACTGCCAGCTGCTCCAGCAGCACTTGCTGTATTGCAAATTAATGCATTTTTTGCCGAAGAATCAGGGTCCTGCTGTGTTATCCCACCCAATAAACCAAATCCTGGCTCAGCCCATATCCCATCCTGCTCCAAAGCTCAGGGACAGAAGCCTTCATCTCCAGCCATGATTTTCTGCAGCGTAGGGCTCCCCTTTCCTCCCATTTACATCCCAAATCCTCCCATTGGATGTGGCAGCACATCCCACACCCCAGATTTCCACAGACCCTCAGCACACACTTGGAGCGGGTTGTTTTATGGCACCAGTGATTAGGAAGATGCTGCCTCAAAGAAAAGAAGGGCTGGGGCTGTCAGAGCAGGAATTCAGGGCTCTCTCCAGCCCCGTGGTGCTCTGGAGAGCCTGGAGCTCCCCAGGGCTTACCCCAACACCAGCTGCTTGGCTCATCACCCCCAAACCAAAAATCCCCAACAAATAAAACTGAAAAAAAATATCACAAAGTCTCCAATTTTGTGCTCTGTGAGGAAAAAGCTGCAGCCTCCCTCCCTGGAGCAGCCAGGACTCTGTGCTCTGCCAGGGCAGCTGCCCCTGGTGAAGGCTGGTGACACCTCCTCACCCTCCTCATCCACAGTGGGGATTTTCCCCTCTTTCCAGCAATATTCCCAGTGTCTGAGGCTTTTCCAGTTTCTCAAGAACATGGAATTCTGCTGCACACATGGATCTGCCCAGCCAGTGCTCCTAGGAGAAAATCAGCTCAAAAAGTAGAGAAATAACCCTCCCAGTTTCTTTTTCCAAATAGAAATCCCTGCTTTTAGGTATAATCAGGAGAGTTTCCAAGGCACAAAAAGCCTTTTTTCCATCCCTCCCTCTCCAAGCTCAGCAAACAGCCCTACCTGCAGAGCCAGATTGGATTTATCACATTCCCATGGCTGTGTTTATGACAGGGCTGGATCTCAAGCTGTTACATGAAGAACACCAGGCCTGCCCTCCCTTGAGCTAGGCTTCACACCCAGCCTAAACCTAAACCTAAACCTAAACCTAAACTTAAACCTAAACCCCATCTCATCCCTCAGACACCCCAATTACCCCGTGCAGGGATTGCTCCTACCAGCTCCAGGAATTGTGCTGCTTCTTCCACTCACCATGGGGAATGAACAGCACAATTCCTTCCTCCCCAGCCATCCCAGGAAAGGACAACACATCTGTGGGAGCAGCAGAATCCCATCCTGGAGCTGCCCCATCCCAGTGGCGTGGGAAGCTCCCCACACAAGTGCCCAGGCCAGCCAGGTGGGGTGAGCCTGCAGAAGACATTTAATTACACAGGGCTGGGTGTTTTTCCAGTTGCAGAAGCCCAGCTGATTACTCCCTCCCTGTGCCAGGTGCCATTAGTGCTGTTTGACTACTAATTGGCAATTAATAATATCTTTGCATGATGCAAATGGGTTCTAGACACCTGCAGATCGATCATTTTGACGCCTTCAGGTTTGCAAAGTGCAGCAGTGTTTGGGGGCTTGGATGATGGGGGTTTTTTTGCTGTGAGCTGGAAAAGTGGGTGTTTAGGGGTGCAAAAGGATCATTCCCACAGCACCTGTGGATTATTTTCTTCCTTTTTGCCAGGGTTGGGATTAAATACATGAGATGGTGTTTCTTGCAGGGACTCAGATGTTTATTAGTTCATATCTCTGTTACAGTCTCACAGACCCCGAGCTCTGCAGCACTTCACTCGAACAAACTAAAAATGGAGCCCCAACTCTCTCTATAAGGCTTTTTAAGGATAAACTGTCCAATTAAGAAATGACACCTCAATTATTTTCACTTTTAACCCAATAACCAACCACCCATGGCTGCAATGAAGACTTTTTTATCCAATTACACAAAACCACCCAAACCCACAGAGAAGAAGGTGAAGAAGGAGCAGCCTCCACCCTCAAACCTCCATCTTCTTTTTTATATATTGCTATATTCTAAACCCTTAAACTCTGAGTTTCCCACCCTGTGATATCACACACTTCTATCCAAACCCCACACCCACAATCCCAGTTCTGTCATTCCATTCTGGAAGCTTCTCCACGGCCTCAGGTCAGTGCAGTGTTCTCTTGGGGGTCAGAGCCTGGCAGCACAGAAAGTCTGGAATTCTCAGCAATTCCCAGGATTCCGAGAAGCCCCCAGCAGGAGTGGGCAGCCCAGGGAATGCCTGGCTGGGGAATTTCCCTGGCTGACCCACGGGATGGGTGCCAGGGCTGCGGGGCAGGGCTGGGGCTGCTGCTGCCCAGCTGATCAAAAGGCCACTGGGACGTGTCTGTCTGTCCATGGACGGGACATGCCAGGCTGGTCCTGCTCCAGGTGCCACGGGGAAGGAGGGAATGACATTCAAACAGCCTCAAATCCCAACAGGAGCGGGATGGAAGGCAGCATGGCACGGAGGCAGCTTTGCTTATGCTAATGGGGGAGAAGAGTCTGCAAACAGCTCCAGGTGAGAAGATTGGGCTGGGATTTTCCATGGGCAGGCAGCCAGCCCCAATCTCTTTTATGTGCTCTCGGGAATGTCTGATTCCTGGGGGGATGGCTGCCCCTCACCCTGAGGTTCTCCAGCATCCTTGAGTTGCAGGATCCATGGGCCCCATTCCCCAAGGTGGGGTTTTTGGGGGGATTTGGCTGCCCCTGAGCACCTCATTCCTGCAAACATCTGCAGGAGACTGGGGAGAAAGTGGATTAGCATCACAGGCTCCAAACACAGTATTCCAGAGGATGTGGGGTTATTTTTGGGAAGAAACACAGCATCATTTTGTTTTCCATTTCCAAGGGCTTTCATGGGGAGGGGAGGTTTTGCAGAGAGGTCCTTTCCCCTCCACAGCCCCATCCCAGCAGGATCAGCTCCCTTGGGATTGCAAATAAAAGCCACGGTGGTGGCAAACCCCTCCTGAGTCATTTACCTGCTTTAAATCCATCAGGATACAAAGCTGAAGTGATTTTTTCATAGCACAAGTTACTTATACCCCAAGCTGTGTTCCCACACTGTCACTCCCTTTAATTTTGGGGGATCAGATAGCTCCTGTCAGTCCTGCTAACTCTGCTGGCTGCCCAGCAAGTCTTGCTCTGGGCTTACAGAGGCATCTCTAGGAAAGATAAGCAAGATAAAGGACTTGCACACCCCAAAAGACAAGAGGAGGCTCCCCAAGTGCAGTGGGAACACCTGCCTGGAATTCTGTCTCCCTGACTCCAGGACTGGTTTTGCAATCAGATCTCCCAGAGTATGAACTCTCAAAGAACATGGAAAACCAGCAAAGGCCCCATTTTTCCCCCATCTGGGCAATTCCCAGAGGTGGGTTTGCAGACCTGGAGAGCAGGAAATTTTAAGTCACTTGTGCAATGGGCTGTGTGATGCTGTCAAGTGCTCAGGGAGATCTTTCAGGGAAGGAAAAGTGAGTTGGGAGCAGAGCAAAAGTAATTTTTTCCCTTTTTCTACCCAAAAGCTTTTCCTGACACTGAGCAGACCCTGCTCAGAGAACACCTCAATAAACACTTTCCTTCCCAGGCTGCACATGAACTTCTCACAAAAAAATAATCAGTGTTCCTTTGATGAATCATTTGCATTCAAGGTAATTAAACTTTAATCAGCAAAGCCAAAGAAAATGAGGGTTTTTTTTCTCCAGCAGAGATGAGATAGAGCTGGACCTGATTCCTATCAAACCCAACACTGCCCAGCTCCTCCAGATCTCCCCATCTCTTGTGGGAAACAGGGTGAGGAAGAACAAAGGGTGCTAGGAAACAGCAGGATAATCCATGGGTTTTCCAAGTGAAATGGCAGCGCTGAGTTCATGGGGATAAAAATTCCCTGCTCCTCCCTGTCTGCTTTCTGGTGCCTCACTTGCAAACCCTCAGTGCTGGAAAAACCCTCCCCACCCAGGCAGGGCAGCCGAGGGCAGGGGAGCTGCTCATTACCTGGGCTGGCTGGGCTGCTGGGAATGAGGCTGCTCCCCTTCCCTTTCTGTCCCCTCCCTCCCTCCATCCCCATCCTTGTCCCCATTCCCATCAGATTCCCATTCCTGTGCTTGTCCCTGTCCCCATTCCTGTTCCCATCCCTATGCTTGTTCCTGTTCCCATCCTTATCCTTGTTCCCATCTCCATTTCTGTCACCATTCCCATCCCTTCTTCATGTTCATCCTCATCCTTATGTTTGTCTCTGTCCCTATTCCCATCCTATTCTTATTCCCATTTCCATCCCTAGTCCTTTTCCCATCTCTATCCCAATTCCTACAACTGTTTCTATGCTTGTTCCTGTCCCCATTCCTATCCCCATCCTTATCCTTGTTCCCATCCTTATCCTTGTTCCCATCACCATTCCCATCTCCATTCCTGTCACCATTTCCATCCCCAGTTCTGTCACCATGTTTGTCTTTGTCCCTATTCCCATCCCTACCCTTATTCCCATTTCCATCCCTAGTCCTTTTCCCATCTCTATCCCAATCCCTACACCCGTCCCTATGTTTGTTCCTGTCCCCATTCCTATCCCCATCCTTATCCTTGTTCCCATCCTTATCCTTGATCCTATCCCCATGCTTGTTCCTGTTCCTATCCTTATTCTTGTTCCCATCCTTATCCTTGTTCTCTTCCCCATTCCTGTCACCATTTTCATCCCCATTTCTGTCACCATTCCCATTCCCTTCTCCATGCTCATCCTTATGTTTGTGTCTATCCCTATTCCCATCCCTATCCTCACTCCAGTTTCCATCCCTATTCCTTTTCCCATCTCCATTTCCACCTTCATTCCTGTCTCCACTCCCATCCCTTTCCCAGTTGAGGGATAGATCCTCTCCTCCCTCTCCTCCTCTCCCCAGCTGGAGTGGTAGCAGGTTTTTTAGCCAGCCCTGTTTTTTATCAGGATTTCAGTTAAATCCCAGGTTTCCTGCTAAATTCCAGCTTTTCTTGGTGAGGCCAAAGGTTTGTAGAACTCATCCAGGCTGTGGGACCCAGCTCAGGCACTTCCCTGAGGGATAAAACTCTGGGAAGCAGAGATGGATGATCCTGATCTGGTGGGTGACATCCCTGCCCATGGGATCCCTTCCCACCCAGACCACCCTGGGATTCCATGGGTCTGTGAAGAGCATGGATATGGAGCAAAACCCGCCCTGGGGACAGTTTGCAAACCAGCAAGAATTCCTCTGCTCCCTGCAATCCTCAGCACACTTCCCCCTCTGCTAATAACGCACTGGGATGTCACAATAACAGCCTGCACCCTTCCTGTGGGTGCAGCTCCTCTGCCAGGGACAATGACTGGAAAAATAACCTAAATCCTTCCTTTTTGGGCCTAAAATTGGGTCTTAGTAGGGAAAAGGTTGGGATGGAACCTGGGAGCAGCGTGGGTCCCCCCTGCCACCCACTGCATGGACAGGGGACTGTGGGAAATAAGCTGATAGGCCTAGAAATGCATTGTAATTAAGAAATAGTTGGCTTCTGATTGTAATAGTGTGAATTAAATATATATTATATATTCACCCTTCACATGAAACCAAAAATAAAAGTTTTTAAAACACCTCTCAGTTGCCCCGTCTCTGGGTAGAAAAGAGCTTAATCCAACAAGGGACCAAGATCTGGGCCTCTCTGCAGGAAGAGTGATGGTTTTGGGGGTGGGTGATGGGGATATTTATGGGATGGATGTCCCCAAAGTTTGCTTTGCAGGAAAGATGGAGGAGAGGGCTTGCTGTGAAGGGAAGGGAGGAGAGGAGGAGGAAATGCAAACTAATTAACTAATAAATATGCTGGGTTGGCTCAGGGCAGCAGGAGAGCAATCCAGAGGGCTGACTCACTCTGACTCAGGCAGAGGAGTGGGATGGAATCTGGCTCAGGAGCATCTCCTGCCACAGCCACACTGCCAGGACTCAGGGGCTGATCCCAAACCTGACAGGGCCGAGCATCCTGTGGGGACCTTCTTCATGTGGGCTTTGCTTTCTTTGGAGAAATCACTCTCTAGAGGGAAACAAAGCTAAATTCACCAGCTGGAGCGAGCTGCTGAAATGGAGTCAGGCTTTAGGATGCAATTCCCTGTCACTCCATTTCCACCTTAAAATCAGGACAGGTGGGAAATCCCCCTTGACACAGCCAAAGCAACTGTGGCTGTGGGAGGAGGTGATGCTACCACCAGTGCTGGGATGTCAAACATGAATCCCAAAGGCATCAAAAATGTCCAGAGCCAGCATGATGACCAAAGGAATCATGGAATCAAAGAATCCCAGAATGGTTTGGGTTGGAAGGGACCTTAAAGATCATCTCATTCCACTCCTGCCATGGCAGAGACACCTTCCACTATCCCAGGTTGCTCCAAGCCCTGTTAAACCTGTCCTTGGACACTTCCAGGGATGCAGGGGCAGCCACAGCTGCTCTGTTCCAGGACCTCCCCACCATCACAGGGAAGAATTCTTTTCCAATATCCCATCTGACCCTGATCTGAGCAAAGTTTTGTACCCCCTTGTTTTGTCCCTCTAGCCCCTCATCCAAAGCCCCTCTTCAGCTCTCCTAGAGCTCCTTTAGGCTCTGGAAGGGGCTCTGAGCTCTCCCTGGAGCCTTCTCCTCACTCGGTGAACATTCCCAGCTGTCCCAGCCTGGTTCCAGCCCTCAGAACAACCCCATGACTTTCCCTGGGCTTGTAGCAATTCCAATCTTTCTGATGCAGCTCTGCAGGTGAGGTCTCACCTGTGTGGACCAGAGGAGGAGAATCCCCCCTTTCCCTGCTGCCCCACTGTGGGCTTAGCCCAGCACCCAGCTCCATTTTGGGGCTCCCAACCCACATGGGTGCCTCAAACTGAACTGCTCACCCACCAACACCCCCAAATCCTTCTCCTCAGCGTTCCCCTCCCTCCATTCTCTGCCCAGCCCGTGCAGGGACAGCTCTGAGGAGATGGAAGGAGCCGGGCCCCGCGGGGAGGCCGTGTGGGCCCGGCATGTCGGAGCAGGCCGCCGGGGAGGTGCTGCCTTCCCTCGGCTCCTGCTCGCCCCGGCTTCGCCCCGTTCCTGCCCGATGACTGCCTGCGATTGCTTCACCCCACACGCTCCAGCCCTGCGGCAAAAGTTCCCCTTGGCACCCACTCCCTGCTCCCCTTGGTGCTGCCCCGGGGACGGGCACGGCCGTGGATCCATCGAGGCGTGGGGGATGTGGGTGCGTGGCCTGAGATGTGGGCAAGGGCATCACGTCTCTGCACCCCCACTTCCAAGAGGCTGTGCCAAAATTTTTGGAGGAGATGAGGCTCCTCCATCAGCGCTCTGATATTCCCCCTCCACCCCACAGAAGTGACAGCGTGCTCTTGGTGAGATGAGTTCAGTGAGACAATCCTACCCTCAGCACAGGCATGAAGGAAAACAGAGAGAGAAAAAAAAATCTGCAGTCAGCTTAGGTTTTTTCCCACCCCCAGAGGCTTTTGCATAGACTTTCTTTATTTTTTTTTTCTATTTTATTTGTTCTCACTCTCTTTTTTCTTTTTCAAAATATTTTCAACCGACGCATTACTGAAGTCGTTTGCCTCCTGACAAAACCCGGGCTGCCTGCCAGCACATATTTCTGATAATTCATCCATTATTAAATGAAATCAAAGATAGGAGTTTAAAGGAAAAAAAAAGCCATGGGAGTGCTTGCATCTGAGAGAGAGAGGCTGTTTACAGCTGGGCTGGGAGTTTCTTCCATGGCAAAAAGATCTCCCCAGGGAAAACCAACCCAAAATGCCTGCCCTGCTCCTCACACTGCAAACATCTCTGTGTGGCAGTGCTAAAACCCAGGGATTCTACAAAGTTTTTCTGCCTGGTTAAAGGTGATTCCATCCTGACTTGGGTGGGTGCTGCTGGATGTTCCCCTTCCTCAGGGAGAGCCTGCAACCCCTGGCCAGAGACAGCCTGACTGGATCAGCCGGTCCTCTCCAAACCGGAGCGAGAGGAAAATCTGATGGAGAGGGAGGGGCCCAGCAATTACAGTCTTTTCTTTTTAATAACCCTCGCTGCTTCCCCGAGTCCATATTTACATCCTTGGCACCAAAGTAGTAATTAAAGTCTCTTCGCTCAGGTCTAAACAACAGCAGACCCTCCTGTCATTAAAAGAAGAGGCAAAGCTGAAAATAAACCTGATTTTTATGGCTTTGGAGCCTCAAACCTCTCTCTATCAGCTGGCTGGGCAGCAGGTTTTAGGGTTACACCTCAGTGCTTTGCTAGGACATGGATAAGCTGCATCTATCTTCATGGGATGCTGGGGGTGGAAAACTATGCGGAAAACTCCTCCATGCCACTGGTCCCTTCTTGTGCCATTTTTTGGCCATTACCACTGCCCATGAATTAATGGGCTTTGGGGTCTGCAGGCACCAGCTAAAGGACTGAGCCATGGTCGTGCCAGGAGCTGCTCAAACCCTCTTGCTCTAAAGAAGCTATCAAAAAAACCTGTGAGAAAATTAATTATTCACTTAGACTGCTAATTAAGCTGATTTGCTCTGTGAGGGCATTGAAGGAAATGAGCTAGAGAAGCTCTTAATTGTTTAAAAAGAGCAATCCTACAAACACTCCTCCCAGGCTGCTCTGCTTGCCAAGAGAGCCTGGTCCCGTGTTCCACCAGGTCCAGAGGAGTTTCATGGAATCATGGAATGGTTTGGGTTGGAAGAGCACTAAAGACCACCTTGTTCCACCATGGCAGGGACACCTTCCACTATCCCAGAGTGCTCCAAGCCCTCTCCAACTTGGCCTTGGACACTGCCAGGGATGCAGGGGCAGCCACAGCTTCTGTGGGCACCCTGTGCCAGGGCCTGCCCACCCTCACAGCCAAGAATTCCTTCCCAATATCCCATCTATCTATCCCTGCCCTCTGGCACTGGGAGCCATTCCCTGGGTCCTGTCCCTCCATCCCTTGTCCCCAGCCCCTCTCCAGCTCTCCTGGAGCCCCTTCAGGCCCTGCCCAGGTCCCTGGAGCCTTTCTTGTCCAGCTGGACACCCCCAGCTCTCTCAGCCTGGCTCCAGAGCCTTGGAGCACCTTCATGGCCTCCTCTGGACTCACTCCAGGAGTTTGACAATATCTGGGCTAACATCAACCTTGCAGATGATTTCAAATAAGGAAAGATCAGCCACAAGCCCTTGTCTCCAAAATGTGTGACCCAATGCAATCCAGGGGGGGGATCCCTGCCAAAAACACCCAAGGAACGCCTGCCATACACACATATGAAAACCCAAAAGCCACAGGCAGCTTGGAATTCAGCAATCCCAGCTCATTCCTCGGGTTATGGAAGCTTGGAAGCAACAGGCAGCAGGACCTGAAGGCAGAGCTCTGCACCCACTGCCCAAAGCACCCTTGGGTGGGTGGCTGTGGAAGATGGAGCTCTGGGTGTCCTGTGCCAAGGGAATCCCTCCCAGCTGCTGGGTGCAGGGTGGGAGCAGAGGTGCCCCCAGGACCTCACCCAGCCTCCCACAGCAAGGAGTGGTGCCCTGCCCACACCCAGCCTTGCCCTCCCACTCCCACCAGCATTTCACTTCAATCCCACTTCACTGGGACCTTCCCCTCTCGTCCTGTAGGGGTTGGTGGAGGAAAACTCCCCGTGTCACATGGCAGAGAACAAAAGGAGCTGTTTTTAACCCAATGGATTCGTCTGTGACAGGAGCAGTGCGATGCCACACCAGCCTCGCTTCTCCCACAGGAATCAGTCAGGCACAAACACGGTGCGTTTGCTGGCAAGGAGCACATCCCATCCTCTCCAACCCTTCCACCTCTGGCAGCTCCCTGGATGGGACAAATCTGGGGCTTTGTGCTGGCAAAAGATGGAAATCACACCAACAACACCAAGGGAAAAGCCAAGATCCAAGCAAACAGCATTGCACAGGAGCTCGGGGTTTTCCTGAGGCCATACCATCCTCCACAAGAATTCCCAGACATCTTCACCATTCCTGGCACAGCTCTTGTGCCAAAAATGCCATCATAAAGGAAAAACACGGCCAAAAGGAGCATGGCTGCCAATGCTTGGCCAACCATGAGCTCAGCAGGAGAAAGCAAAGCTTTCCGACACCGAGATGCTCTGCTGAGTTTCCAGCAGGTGGGAAGGATTTCACAAGCCATGGGAAACACCTGGATAGGCACCTCTCAGTCAACACCACAGCCCCACATCTCCAGTGTCCCCACCAGTACCAGGTCACCTCCTGCCCACCACTCCCTTCCATCCCCAACACCACTGAAACAGGCCCTCGTTTTCCTACCTGGTGCTGGGAATATCTACGAGTCAGGTTCCTCCAGCAGCTCCATGGCGAGCTCGGCGTTGTCTCAGCACAGCTGGAAGATAAAGCCACCAAGAGAGAAGCTCAGTGTCCCTGCAGAGGTGCCGTTCCTCAGGGCAGGTCCCTCCTGCGCGGCCGCTGGGAGCCCATCCCGCGGGAGCCGTGGGGCTCTCCACGTCCTGCTGGGCTGGTGGGGCGCCGGGATCCCTGGGAATTGTGCTCTGCTTGGAAGGACCAACCCTTTTTGACTGGTGTCCAAGCCCAAAGCGCATGTTCTTACCTGCTCACTGGAAGACAGGGGAAGGCTGGACCACCTTTCCGAGAAACACATGGATCTCAGCAGGGTGTGGATGTCCTGCTCCTCACCCAGACGCTGTTTGGGAGAAAAGGGGGCTGCAAAGTTGTGGGAATTTGGAGGAATGAGGTCGGAGGTGCGAACGCTCCTGTGGCTGGAGCCAGCAGGGCTCTGCCGGTTGGTTCACAGCAGAGCTGTGATCAACAGGGATGGGGATGTCAAGCTGGGACTTGTCTCCTCGGCAAGGAGAGGGAACAGCAGAGATTACTAAGCGATGCAGGAATGTGGTTTGTTTAATATGAGCCATCAACACAGAAGAGTAAAATAATGACAGATGTGTAATCACATTTCCTGAGTCTAAAACCATGAGATCGAGAATTTAAACACCACTTTTCCCAAGATCAAGAAGAGGAGCCGTTTGGCTAAGAACTGATTTGGTTACTAATTTCCTTGGCATTAAATCAGCTGTTTCCCCAATCTCTTGACAGGCTTTGCTCCAAGGACGGGGCTGGTCCCTGCCTTGCTTTGATGTGAGGGTTAGCAGAGAGGGAAGATGCTTTGGAAACAGGGATTCACCAACTGACCGAGCTGGCCTGGATCAGAGGCTCCTCAGCGTTGCTTAATTGGTTTATTTTAATGAAAGATGGTGAGATAAATTTCACATGGATCTTTATCGGGGGAGCGGCCAGTGGTGGGAGACACAAATCCAGAGCTGGGTTCATCCAACCTTCCAAGCGCAGGATGGAGGAAAGGAGAGCCCTTTCCCTACCATGGAAAGCCAGAATTTCT
The DNA here is from genome assembly GCF_047830755.1 of Zonotrichia albicollis. Classification (NCBI taxonomy): domain Eukaryota; kingdom Metazoa; phylum Chordata; class Aves; order Passeriformes; family Passerellidae; genus Zonotrichia; species Zonotrichia albicollis. The sequence goes on from NC_133824.1 coordinate 61,725,964, forward strand.
GCAAGCTTGGATTGCAGAAGACATCTGGTGGCTGAGGGACACCAGACCTGTAACCCACCAAGAATGGGGGATGAAATCTCTGCTCAGCCCCTGGACGTGGCACTGTCCCAAAGGTCACAAGGATCTGGGAGGGAGAGGTTCCATGGCAGGGTAGGGATGGGAGGGAACGGTGTCATTTGCTTGTCAGATGTTTCCATTCGTCTCTTGAGATCAAAAGTGGGAAAAACACCGAGTGGGGAAGGTGCTGCTGGCATGGGAGCTGGCCTTAGAGGGACTCCAGTCTGGCTCTCTTCTGGATTTGGGGAGTGTGTGCTCTATCTCAAAGGAAAGGCTGAGAGACCAGGGGGTGTTCACCTGGAGAGGAGAAGGCTCCAGAGAGCCCCTTCCAGGGCTAAAGGGCTCCAAGAGACCTGGAGAGGCACTTGGGACAAAGGATGGAGGGACACAACAAGAAGGAACGGCTTCCTACCCACAGATGGGATACTGGGAAGAAATTCTTCTCTGTGAAGGTGGTTTAGGGAGCTGGGAAAGCCAAAACAGGGATCCCCAAGGATGCAGGACCACTCTCCCAGGTCATGGAAAACACAAAACCATTCAAGGCCTAACAGGGAGAATAAAGAACAAAACATAGGAATTCATTTTGCATTTTTCTTCATGGCCCTGTGTTGGAACTCACCAGTGCTGCTGGGATTCATCCCTGCTCGCACCTGGAGGAGCTGTGCTGACCCTACAGCTGATGGTGCAGAGATGTCACCAGCTCACACCTCCCTGCTGTGAGCCTGGGAATGTTCCTACATTTCCAGGTAATTGAACAAAGTGGTTCCTTCCCTGAAGGTTCTCAACGAGCAGCGTCCCTGTATCCATGACCACGTCCCTGCTTTCCTCCCTGGCTTTATTAGAGCCCATGAAGCTGCTGTCTCCTGCCACAGGAAAGGCAGCTCCCTCCCTAAATGGACTTCAATTAGCTCAACTCCTTGCTAGGAGCTATTTTGGTGACACATATGCTCCAGTTAAGTCATGGTTTCACCCCAAATTGTGCAGGACTTTGACATGACTTGGCCCTGGTTGGTGGGACCATGTCCAGCCTGGGGAACTGGGGAGCAAATGCCCAGTACTGGGGTGGTATTGCTGGTCATTGCATAAGATCATGGAATCCCAGGATGGTTTGGGTTAGAAGGGACATCAAATCCATCCTTTTCTTCCTCCTGCTAAGGGCAGGGACACCTTCCACTACCCCAGGCTGCTCCAAGCCCTTTCCAGCCTGGCCTGGAACACTTAACGTGGCCTTGAACTCTTATGATGCAAACAGATAACTTGAAATGTAGGGAAAACATCCCATGCAGTGGATTTGGGAGCCTGTGGAAGCATTCATGGAGCAGCCATAGGAGGCAGAGCAACCTGCCAGCCCTTCCTGCGTGGAGAACCTCACCCCATGCCCGGGGCACTGAGGGGCTCCTGGGAGCATGGTGGCCTCCATGCAGGGCTGCCATTCCGTTGTCACTCGGAGTCACCTGGGAAGGGGGACGCAGATGGGCTGAGTCACCCCCTCCCAGCTGTGCACAGGAGTCTAGACGGCGGCTGGTGCGGAGACATCTCCTCTGGAGATACCTGCGCCACATCCCCACATCAAAGGGCCCTGAGCTGCTCCACTGAGGATGTAATTAAGCCACCCCACGGCAAGAGTTTCTCCCAGGGCCGGCTGATTTCCCTGCACAGCTCTCTCTGTCAGGGTGGTGGCCTCTGTCACCCTCCCAGGGGGATTTGGTGGCCCTAGCAGGGTCTCCTGTCCCACAGTTTGTGGGAATTGTGGCTGTTTCATGCTGACCCTGCTCTAAAGGGTCAACCAGATATTTTCCCAAAATATTTTCCAAGCCAACCTTGCTCTGCTCCAGCTTCTTGGCAAGGAGAGGGGCCCGGTGGAAGGATGGAGGTGTCAGGAACCCCTTAAAGCCTTTTTCCTGACAAATAGCCCTAAAAGCCAAGGAACAGCCTGAGCAGGCTCTGGGAAGAGCAGGAGGAAGCTGAAGCCCTGGAAATCCTTGCAAACACCAGCACAGCCTGCCAGTGACTCGCTCCATAGATGAGTATTAAAATGCAGCAGGATGGAGTTTTCAGGTCAGGGAAAGCCCAGGAAAGCAGACACACAACCAGAGGAACCAGCTCTGTGTCACTCCTTGCTGTGAAGAACATCAGAATCTCATCTTTACCTGTGCAAAAAGCCCCAAGAAACCCAATGCCTTGCAGGTGGGAGATGCTGGATGGTGTTTCCCCCTTTTAGTGTGGATTTGTGCAGCTGGACTGTTGAACAGAGAAAAAAAAAAAAGGAAAATTGGCACAAATAAGAATTTAAGATCTGGAAAAAGGATCCCACCATGGATTCTACCTCCAGCACCAGCAGGGCCAGGTGTAATGTTGCCTCAATAAAGGCAGGGAGGGGCTACTCAACTTGCTGTTAAAACCTAAGCTCCATAGAATATCCATAAAGCTCACGTTGAAGGATTAAAGACTGGCAGAGAGATCCCACGAGGCAGCTGTCCTCCAAAAAAAAAAAAACAAACCCACTCCATGAAGCAGAGCATTGCTGCTGTAGTCTAAATTACAAACTTAGAGAAAATAATTTATTAAAAGGTGAATTTTTTTAAAAGCCACCCAGCTGGCTCTGCAGATGGATTACCTCCTAAAAGGGGATTATTTATTAGGGGGATGTTCTCCCCCATACACGACTTCAACTATCTGAGCCTTCAGTGACATGTCACAGAATCCCAGGATGGTTTGGGTTAGAAGGGAGCTTGAAAATCACCCAGTTCCATCCCCTGCCATGTGCAGGGACAGCTTCCACTATCCCAGGGTGCTCCAACCCCATCCAGCCCAGCCTTGGACACTGCCAGGGATCCAGGGGCAACCACAGCTGCTCTGGGCACCTGTGCCAGGGCCTCAGCAGCCTCACAGGGAAGGAAGAATCAAAGCTGTTCAACCCTGATGGATTCATGGTCATCTTCTCTCATCTTGGAATTGATTTTCCATTTTCCAAGAGAAGAGTTTCCCCTCTGTTTTTGCCTTTCTCCATCCTCTATTTTATCCAAACTCAAGTGTGAGCACAGTTTGGGCTCCTGCAGCTGCACAACGGCCTCATTTCCCAACAGAGGCCACCAGGGAAGGCTTACCTGGGAAGCGTGGTGGGATTAAAAAAGAAGACCCCTTTGAAATGTGGAAACCTTGCTTTAAACTGGGTAAGGATTTAAGGGTAGGAATATTCTAGGAGTGAGCCAATGCAAAGTGACTTTTATGATTCATTCTGTCTCCAGCCTGATCTGGAAGTCGCTGCAGACGTGGATGGTGGGTGACATTGAGATGAGAGGGACAATATAGATGCAAAGAGAATAAAAGGTGCAGTGACATGATTTTATGGGCTAGATAAAATTTGGAATAATATAATATATAGAATATGAATATATCCCTGACCCAGACAAGAGTTCACCCATGTGTTCATCCCGTGGGATGCTGGACAGAAAACAAGAGCTGGGCATTAACATTCCTTATCCAGGAGCACGAGGGGCTGAGGGACAGCAATTATTCACTAATTATTCAATTATTTCACTCCACAGGGTGAGCAGGGGAACCTCTGTGCCCCCAGAGCCATTGCCCTTCCTCCCATAGCTTTTGCAGGTCTGCTCCTCATAGAGGAGCAAAACACCAGCTTGACTTTGAGGCAGGAGGAGTTACCCAACCTGACTGCCCTGAGCAGTTCCAGGGCACTGCTAATGCAGGAACTTGTCAGAGCTGCAGTTGATTTGCAGATTATTTATTTGCTTATTAGATTGCATTTGGCTGATGGCTGCTGTGATCCTCCAGAGCACGAGCTCAGAGATCTTCCCTGGAGACCCACCAGCGTCTGGCTTGGTGGCCAGCTCTGAGGCACCCCTAATTAACCAGTTTTGCATTTCTAATTGTGCCCTGGAAGACAGCCAGCAAGAGCAAGAGGCGTTCACCTGGCTGCCACCCTTTGATGACAGCAGTGCAGGTGAGGAGGAGGTGGTGGCGTGCCTGAAGCTGTGCCATGTGTCCTGTCAGAGCCCTGACCTGCTGAGACCTCCTGTGGGGCCAGAGCTTGGCTCAGCCTGGCTGTGTGTGGTGGGAAAATGTCCTTCATTCCTGTCCCACCACCTCTCCTGGCATGGGGTGGGCTGGAAGGGGCTCTCAGGGTGAGCAGAGCTTTGCACAAAGTGTCACCGCAGTGTTTGCCGAGGGGATTGCTTTGTGCCTGTTCTGGAGGGACATCACAAACTCTGCCTGCATCAGAGCTGCTGTACAAATGCAGCATCCATCAATCTGTCTGGGAAAGCTTGCCCTGCCTGGAAAAGCTTGCCGGCCACTCTGGTGCATCAGGCACCTCTTCCCATCCCACCTTCTCCCCATGCCACAACAGTATCATCTACAGGTCCCCGATGTTCCTCCCCTAATCCTCCTTTTCCCATCTCACCTTTTCTCATCACCACTGATGGGCTCTTCTCCAGGGCCTTAATGTTCCTCCCCAAACCCCGCTCTTCCCATCCCACCTTCTCCCCATGCCACCAACGATATCTTATCCAGGGCCAAAATATTCCTTCCCAAACCCTGCTCTTCCCATCCCACCTTTTCCCTGCACCACCAATGGGCTCTTCTCCAGTGACCTGACACTCCTTCCCAAACCCTGATCGTCCCATCCCACCTTCTCCCTATGCCACCAACAATATCTTCTCCAGGGCCAAGATGTTCCTTCCCAAGCCCTGCTCTTCCCACCCCACCTCTTCCTTGCACCACCAATGGGCTCTTCTCCAGGGACCTGACATTTCTCCACAAATTCCTCCCCAAACCCTGATCGTCCCATCCCACCTTCTCCCCATGCCACCTACAATATTTTCTCCAGGGCCAAATTGTTCCTTTGCAAACCCTGCTCTTCCCATCCCTCCTTCTCCCCATGCCACAACTGTATCTTCTACAGGGCCTTGATGTTCCTCCCCAAACCCCATTCTTCCCATTCCACCTTTTTCCTACACCACCAATGGGCTCTTCTCCAGGGCCCCAGTGTTCCTCCCCAAATCCTGCTCTTCCCATCCTACCTTCTCCCCATGCCACCCATGAGCTCTTCTCCAGGGCCCTGATGTTCCTTCCTAAACCGTGTTCTTCCCATCTCACCTTTTCCCTGCACCACCAATGGGCTCTTCTCCAGTGACCTGACATTTCTCCCCAAATTCCTCCCCAAATCCTGCTCTTCCCACCCCACTGAGCCCGTGCTTTGCCCTGTCCTGCCCCTCTGAGGCACGCACCCCTCTGGCACAGGGATTGCCTCTTCTTGACACGACTCAAGCATTGCAAAAATGCGTCCCGGCTGGCTGGGGCTGGGCGAGCAGCGCGCCGTGGGCAGCATCCCAAATCCGCCTCTTCTGCAGCTCCATCCCACCACCCCTCGCCCTTCCTCGCCTCCCTCTTCCTCTCTGCTCTCCCCCGCCTGGGAAACAAGAGGGCTTTGTGTGCTGGCCCCGCTCAGAGCAGCACGAACGGCCTGAACTTTCCCTGAGTGAGTTTTTCCCCTCCAGCAGGATTCTGTGCTGTGCCGATGCCAGGGATTAACTAAGAGCATGACTCAACGAACCAGTTCAGACCAAGCAAGAACAACCCTTCATTTTTCTTCCAAGATTCTGGCTCAGCCCAGCACAGGCTGTTCTGGAGCATCAGAAAAGGGTAGTTAGCTTGAAATATGACTTTTTAAACAGTTTATTACTTTTCCTGTCCTTTGTGTTGCAGCTGGTATGGGAGGCTGAAGGAAATGCAATCAAGGAGATCATTCCAAGGCAGCTTTCCCCCACATTTTCTGTCTGATTTCAAGGTTTCCCTGTGAGATCCTGGCGTGTATTTCACAGAAGTGACACATGCCAGGGGATGGAGATTAACATTTTCAGGAGGGATGAGATGCCCAGTTTGTTTCATAGAATCATGGAATCATTAAGACAAGACCTGTAAGATCATTGAATCCAACGTTAACCTCGAACTAAATCCACCACTAAACCTTTGGGATTGAAGCTGCCATTTTCATGGAAAGCATCATCAGTGCTGTGTTTTTCCTCACTGTCCTAGAGCTCCTTCCAAGCCTGAGAGTCCCGACGCTGCCAGGAGCTCACCAGGAACAACCTGCACTGTTTGGGATTGCCCAGGTGGGATCCCACATGTGCACTGCTCATCCTGGATGAGAAACATCAAGGAGACATTGGTGAGGCCCTGGCACAGGGTGCCCAGAGAAGCTGTGGATCCCTGGAAGGGTCCAAGGCCAGGTTGGATGGGGTTTGGAGCAACCTGGGATGGTGGAAAGTGTCCACTGGTTAAAGATGAGCTTTAAGGTCCCTTCCAACACAAACCATTCCATGATTCTGTGATTGTGTCTCTCCCTTCGCTTTCTTGTGGATGATATGAAAAAAGAGAAGGAGGCAAGGCAGGAGAATGGGGTGTGGAGCAGCAGCAGTGCCCAAGTGTGGGGCAGGAAAGCCTCCTGAGGTTTGGGAACACCAGGGGTTGATCTGGAGCACTGGAGGTTTGTCCTGCCTGCAGCTCAGGCATTTGGAGAGAGGGAAACCAGGAGGGAGGTGCTTGATGGCAACCTGACACCTACAGCCAGGAGAAATCCTGCCACCAACTGGGACTGTCCCAGCAGGGAAAGGAGCCAGACCAGTTCAGGATTGCTCCAGACAGGGAGAAGAGCTCCAAAGCACCACGGAGGTGGGAAATCAGCTCCTCATGCACCTGCAACGGGCTCCAGAGCGAGGAGGTGCCCAGAAAAGAGCTCAGGAAAGTGTCCTGAGGATGAGGAGCTCACAGCTCTGCGTGTCCTGCAGGAATTTCATGTTGGAATGTTCCCAGCACCTCTGGAGCGCAAACAGAGCCATGTCACCGACATCACTGTCTGTGCTCCTCATCACCCAGCAAACAGATGGGCTGGGAATTGCCTCCCCTGCAAAATTCCACGGGAATGGGCAATTTCAGTGCAGTGCTACCTGAACTAATTCCAGCCTGATGTCTCTGGCTCCCTCTGTAACACCTGCTTTCAGCCTGGCGAGGAAAATCAAGGTGTCACCTCCACTTGCTTCAAAAACCACCTCCCTGTGCTTCCCAGGAAGCTGCTCAGTGACTGAACACACTCAGTGTCCGTGCTTGGCAGGAGGGATGAGCAGTGGGAAGTGCCCTTGTGCCCAGTGCATCCCAGACAGAGCACGGGGACAGGGATGAGCCCTGGGTTTGCCACGCGAGGGATTTTCCGTGGGGAGAACCAAGCAGAGCCAGAGCGGGTGGGAGGGAAGGTTTCCCAGTGCTGAAATGTTTCCTTTGGATGTCTTTCTACAGGAAACTTTCTGCTCCCAAACAACCAGGGCTTTCTGTTCAGCAGTGACCTCAGTGGGAAGAAAAATTGCTGCACAAAAGGGACGGGGAGCTGACGCCAGGAGCAAAACCTCGGCGCTGGTCCCACGAGCAGATCTGGGTGGGTCCAGACAAAGCGTTTTTCAGAGGTTTTGTAAAAGTAGTGGAATAAAAATCCCTCCAAAATCTGGCTTTTTTTGTTTCTTTCTTTATTTTTTCTTTTTTGTTTTTTCTTTTTTTTTTTTTGGGGGGGGGGGAACTCTAGAGCACAGTTGGTCTGGGCCCCCCACACCAGAACCTTCTCAGCTTCCTGGCATGGCCACTACAGCAGAAGCATCCAGATCTTTCCCATTTTTTTCTTCATCTCTCCAGGCTCCTTTTGCTCCCTCATGTTAACTGAAAAAACAACACCCCAATTAATAAACCCTGCAAGAATCCTGAGGGCTTCATTAAAATCCTTCCCTTTAAGGGTGGTGAGGCCCTGGCACAGAGTGCCCTGAGCAGCTGTGGCTGCCCCTGGATCCCTGGGAATGTCCAAGGCCAGGCTGGATGGGATTAGGAGCACTCTGGGATAGTGGAAGCTGTCCCTGCCCATGGCAGGGAGTGGAACAGGATGGGATTTAAGGCCCCTTCCAACTCAAACCATACTGGAATTCTGTGATTTTGATCCATCCTCATTATTCTGATTTTATTCCTCTTTCTGCCTTATTGACTCCTTTACTTCAGTGGGAATTGGGGAAATTTATATTCATATATTCATCTATTCATGTATTCAGGGGAGCAGTTTTGGTGACTACTGGTGGCCCTTCCCAATTGCACCTTCTCCAGATGGAAGAGATTTCCCAAAAGATGCTTCAGTATTTTGACCCCCGAGCAGTTTATTTGGGGTGAATTTTGCTCTCCAGAGAAAGCCACCATGGATCACATCCGTGCTAGGAGATACCCAAGACAGATTTCCCATTACAAAACCGAGCCATGGTTTGGCAAACTGTGCACTCAAATGCCTCAAAAAGACTTTTGGACTGAAAAGTCCTTTTTCTGCATGTTCTGCAATTATTTCCCTCCAACACTGAGCTCAATTAATTCCAGAGTACACTTGAGAGAAGAAAGGAGAGAAGATGAAACCTGCACTCTAATTTTCCAGAGCATTAGGCCTGTGGCAAAACACATCTCAGCTAAGCCATCCATGAGATTTGCTTCCCAATCCCAGGCCAGGGAGTTTTCCAGAGGACACGTGGGCAAGGAATCCCAGCCTGGGAATTCCACTGGGATTCAGAAGTGCTTTTCCAAGAAAATGCCAGCCAAGTGCTTTTCCATCCTCTGGGTGCTTCAGAACCCCATCCTGGAGTGTGCTGCTCCAATTCCCCAATTGCTGCCATGACCTCATTTCATTGCTTTAATTCGTGATGTTTTCCATGATTTTGTATGGACAGAAATCCCAGCATCTCCTGCCAGGGATCCATGATGGAACTTGAAGGAGTTAAGGCTGGAAAAGCCCTCTAAGGTCATCAGATCCAGCCTTTACCAGCCCACCCCAAGTGCCACATCCACAGGGATCTGTAACCATTCCCTTCTCCACATTTTTTTTGCAGAGCTGAGCAACCAACACCAGCTTTTTGTCTGGGAAAAAAACTCTGGGAGAGGAAAAAGCAAGGAAAAAGCATCACTTGCAAAAAGAGGGTTTTGCTTGGGTTCATCTCCATGAGGAGCTCACAAAGGAGCTGCTGCAGGTGGAGGGTTTTTCTCCATGCCTTGGATTGCTGTGGGATGTTTGGAGCTGCTCCCTGCCAGGATTGCTGGGAGTGTGCTCCGTGTTTGCAAACTCGGTTCAAAAACACCTTGGAATCTGCCAGGAAACAAAATTCCAAAGAGAAACCACACAACTGGGATGAATCCTGGCCTTTTATTCCAGCTCTGATTAAAAAAGATAACCTGTCTTGTCACGGGGAGGGAAGTTTGTCCCTGAAGGAAAATTCCAAACATGCCCTGGTGAGGAGGGTCAGCCGTATTCCCACGGAACACCTCGGTTTTGATGGAATCACCGTTCTCTGCCAGAAAAAAATCACTTTGCAACAAAATCCCAGCCGCTGGGAGATAGGATGTGACAGATCCCATCCATCAGGACCATGCCAAGGAGGAGGTGGTACCAGGGCGTCGCTGCTCCAGAGATTACCCCAAGTTTACCTTGGCTCCAGAAGACCCTTGCGAGTTTTCCATGTGTCTCTGAGCTGACATTTAAAGCTGGGAGGTTCTTGCTGGCCACAGAGCTCTGATCTAATTCCATTCCAGTGTTTTCCTTGTCATGAGCTCGTTCCTGGCCCGATCCAGAGTCATATTTTCTCCGGGAACAGTTGTGTTTTGGAGCTCCTCCTTGTCAGAGCCTTGTCCCAGGAGGGCTTTGAACCAGGACGACTTTTTCCAGTTTTCAGGACTTGCAGTGACCTCATCGTGTTTTCTCGGCGTGAAGTTGAATGTCAAGAAAAATAAAAGTATTAATCCAAAGGTTAGGCTTGCAGGGAACGTGGAAAAGCAGCAAGCTGGGAAAAACAAGCCAGAAGAACATGAGAGTATCAGCTCAATACCACAAGAATAAAAAAAAAACCAAAAAAACAAAACCTCAACCCACAGACAACCTCCCCCTCAAAAAAATGTGAAGAATTCCCACTGCTTCACAGGAAGTTTGTTACGCTTGTTGTTTTCCCTTCTCAACACTAATATTTTGATTTTTAAAACTTCTGTCATGAGCACAAGGCCACCTGCTCCATGCCCGAGAACAGTCAGCTGGGTTTTGGATGGGATCCCTTTGGATGAGCCTGGTTTTGGGAGCTGCCAAACAAACTCTGCTGAGGTTCCCACCCACGGGCACAAGGCAGGAGAGGTTGGGTTGTATCTGCATCCAGGTGCTGATTTGGGCTGGAAATCTGGAATTTGGGGAGCAGCACCAATTTTCATCCCAGCTATCAGCAAAGTGGGGTTTGATGCTGCTGCTGCTTCTCCTTGGGGTGGAGATGACACAAACACCCCTGGGAAGCTCTCAAGAGTCAGCTGGGGCCGTGCAATGCTAAGCTCAGCCCAAAAAGGGGTTTTTAAAATGTTTCTTTCTAATTACAATGCTCTTCAGCGAGAGCAGAGCAGGAGCAAGGGCTGCTTTTCTCTCCCCAGTCATCTCAGTGCCATCTATCTCCCAACAGTTCGTTTTAATTATGCAATTACAGTGTGTACAAAGCTTTCTGTGAGCTCCAGTGGATAATTAAAACAGATGGGGAGCTTAATGGGACCAACTCCTTTTTCTTCTTTTAATTAATGTGTTAACAGTTGATGGGCCAGCCCGTGGAGATCTGCTCCTCAGCAGCTCTGGGGGGTCCACAAGCCCCGCAATGTGTGTGCAGCCCTGTCATGGGTGCTGTCCCAAAGGTGCTGTCCCAAAAGTGGCGGTGGCCACCAGAAGGTCCCTCATGTGTCACCTCTGTGGTGTCCTGCCCCTGGTGAGGCATGGACAAGCTCCAGGTGGTGCTGGATGGATGAAAGTCTCCCAGGAATGCACAGATCTCCTGCAGCTCCAGGACATCCCAAGCATCTCAGGAGATCATCCCAAGTCTCTGCTGGAAGAGACAGTGGAGGAGGAGGAAGAGCAAGAGGCAGGCATGGAGATGTGAGTTCCAGGGCTAAATCCACTCCAGTGCCAACCTGTGGGGATGCAAAGAGCTTTTGGGGCCAAGCTCAGTGGTGGAAGACCAGGCAGGGAATGGGGCAGGATAGAATCATGGAATCACAGAATGCTTTGGGTTGGAAGGGACCTTAAAGCTCATCCCATTCCTCCCCTACCATGGGGACACCTCCCATTGTCCCAGGCTGCTCCAAGCCCTGTCCAGCCTGGCCTTGGGCACTGCCAGGGATCCAGGGGCAGCCACAGCTGCTCTGGGCACCTGTGCCAGGGCCTGCCCACCCTCACAGGGAAGGAGCCCTCTGTTTGCCCAAGGTGATTTGGAGCTCCAGGATAAAGCAACAGGAGGCTGTAGAATCTTGGTGGCCTTGGGAATCGAGCTGTGTCCAGTTAGAGCTGATGCAGAATCACATAGGCATCAAATGATGCAGGTGAGAGCACCCAAAAGAAGGGGAATCCCCAAATTGCCCCTATTTAACTTGCTGAGCTCACAGAACACCAGGAATGCCAATGGTTTGTGAGGGTACCGGAGAAGTTAATGGGATAAAAATCCACCGAGTTCCTAAACCCTCAAAAGCACCATCAGGAAGCCTCTGAGCTGGACAAGTGAAATGAAATATCCATCTCTGTGTGACTCTCATGGGACAGGGTGGGCTGGGAGATCTAAAGGTCTTCTCCATCTTAAACAATTCCAGGATTAATTTCATCTATAACTAACCTCAGCAGGGCAATGCAAGTTCTGGAAGCAAAAGTGCAAAACCTGAGAGAAGGAAGGAAGGGTTTGGAGAGCAGCTCCCTGCTGTGGGCACATTTCAGGAGTAGCCTGATAAACTGATCATGTTTTGTAAACTGGCCCTGATTGCTGCAACAACCAAATCTGGAGGAGAATCCCCTCCAGCCCACCACTGGATTGGGGATAAATTCCAGCCCTTCCTTGGGCTCCACTGGGATGAGCTTCCTGAAAGAACAGCACTTTTGTGGGAATGATCCCCAAGCAAAAAAGTGCCACTTGATGCCATTTAATAGGAAAACCTCCCTGCAGAGGTTTGCTTTCACAGAATTCACAGAATTCACAGAATTCACAGAATGCCCAGGTTGGGAGAGACCTTCAGGATCACGGAGTCCAACCCAGCCCCAACAGCTCAGCTCAGCCCTGGCACCCAGTGCCACATCCAGGCTTTGTTAAACACCCCCAGGGATGGGGACTGCACCACCTCCCTGGGCAGCCATTCCAGAACTTTATTACTCTTTCTGTAGAAATCTTTTCCTAATATCCAACCTGTATTTCCCTTGGTGCACCTTGAGACTTTGCCCAAGTCCTGATGCTCTTCCAGGCTTGGAGTCCTGAGCTCCCACCAGGAGCTCCCACACCAAATTCTTCCTGCCAAAATCGTGGCTGAGGGATGAGCAGGGCTGGTCTGAGCGAGCTGGCCAGCTGAAATAACAATCCCATGGTCAAGGGGAAAACAAGGAGTTATTCCTGAGAGCCTCGGGGTGTTGTGTGGATTTGATTTCAGGATTTTCAATGGCAGAGTGCAGCTTCCTGGAGGTGCTCAGGGATGTGCACAGAGGGCAGACAGGGCTGGAGGGGACAGGGACACACACACACAGATGCTGCAGGCTGGCTTTCCCCACATCTGCAGCCCAGCTGTTGGGCCACAGCTCAGCATTGCACAGCTTTTCCAGCTGAAAAATGTTAATAGCAGGGAGAGGGACACCTCGGGGAGGGAAAGCACAGCTCAGCAGCTGCATTCCAGCACTGGGAGAAGCTTTGCATGGCACTGGAGGCATTTGGATGCTGGGGGAATGGATTTGGAGGAAAGCATCCAACCACAGGGATGTTCTGAGCCATGCCAAGCACGCTGTCCCCAGTGAGGGTCACTCAGCTGGGCCAGTATCAATCATGCTGTGATAAGCCCTGTCCCCCATCCCAGCTGTCCCAGGCCCCTCCAGCCACAACCCCCAGCCCTCCCATTGCACAAGGAGCTCGTTGCTACAACAGGAATTGCAAAAATCCCCCGTGGAAACTGCTTGTCTCAGCCAACCCCAAACTTTGCTGTATACACAGCATAAAATTTAGTTGCTTTAAACTTGCATTTTTTGGCTCAGCCCTCCTGGCCACATCCTGAGCCCGAATGGATTGAATTACTGAGCACAAAATAAATTCCATCTGAGCAGGCTGCAGCCCTTGTCTCCCTGAACAAAGACTGAGGTGTTTGCTTTGCCTTTTTTAATTTTTTTTTTCCTTTTTCGAAGAAAACGAACTAATTTTGTCCACGTGGAGGGAGAGAGGCTGGGACATTGGGGAGAGGGAAGGAAGGAAGGAAGGAAGGAAGGAAGGAAGGAGGGAAGGAAGGAAAGGAAGGAAAGGAAGGAAAGGAAGGAAAGGAAGGAAAGGAAGGAAAGGAAGGAAAGGAAGGAAAGGAAGGAAGGAAGGAAAGGAAGGAAGGAAGGAAAGGAAGGAAGGAAGGAAGGAAGGAAGGAAGGAAGGAAGGAAGGAAGGAAGGAAGGAAGGAAGGAAGGAAGGAAGGAAGGAAGGAAGGAAGGAAGGAAGGAAGGAAGGAAGGAAGGAAGGAAGGAAGGAAGGAAGGAAGGAAGGAAGGAAGGAAGGAAGGAAGGAAGGAAGGAAGGAAGGCGGAAGGAAGGGGCGGAAGGAAGGGGCGGAAGGAAGGGGCGGAAGGGGCGGAAGGAAGGAAGGAAGGAAGGGGCGGAAGGAAGGAAGGAAGGAAGGAAGGAAGGAAGGAAGGAAGGAAGGAAGGAAGGGGCGGAAGGAAGGAAGGAAGGAAGGAAGGAAGGAAGGAAGGAAGGAAGGAAGGGGCGGAAGGAAGGGGCGGAAGGAAGGGGCGGAAGGAAGGGGCGGAAGGAAGGGGCGGAAGGAAGGGGCGGAAGGAAGGGGCGGAAGGAAGGAAGGAAGGAAGGAAGGAAGGAAGGAAGGAAGGAAGGAAGGAAGGAAGGAAGGAAGGAAGGAAGGAAGGGGCGGAAGGAAGGGGCGGAAGGAAGGGGCGGAAGGAAGGGGCGGAAGGAAGGAAGGGGCGGAAGGGGCGGAAGGGGCGGAAGGAAGGAAGGAAGGAAGGAAGGAAGGAAGGAAGGAAGGAAGGAAGGAAGGAAGGAAGGAAGGAAGGGGCGGAAGGAAGGGGCGGAAGGAAGGGGCGGAAGGAAGGGGCGGAAGGAAGGGGCGGAAGGAAGGAAGGAAGGAAGGGGCGGAAGGAAGGAAGGAAGGAAGGGGCGGAAGGAAGGAAGGGGCGGAAGGAAGGAAGGGGCGGAAGGAAGGAAGGAAGGGGCGGAAGGAAGGAAGGGGCGGAAGGAAGGAAGGGGCGGAAGGAAGGAAGGGGCGGAAGGAAGGAAGGGGCGGAAGGGGCGGAAGGGGCGGAAGGGGCGGAAGGGGCGGAAGGAAGGAAGGAAGGAAGGAAGGAAGGAAGGAAGGAAGGAAGGAAGTGGCGGAAGGAAGGAAGTGGCGGAAGGAAGGAAGGAAGTGGCGGAAGGAAGTGGCGGAAGGAAGGGGCGGAAGGAAGTGGCGGAAGGAAGGAAGGAAGGGGCGGAAGGAAGGGGCGGAAGGAAGGGGCGGAAGGGGCGGAAGGGGCGGAAGGGGCGGAAGGAAGGAAGGAAGGAAGGAAGGAAGGAAGGAAGGAAGGAAGGAAGGAAGGAAGGAAGGAAGGGGCGGAAGTGGCGGAAGGAAGGAAGGAAGGAAGGAAGGAAGGAAGGAAGGAAGGAAGGAAGGAAGGAAGCCCAGAGCAGCCAGGGCCGCCCCTGAGTGCTGTCTCAGAGGGAATCTCCGTGCCGGGCGTGGGAAGCGGCTCCGCCGGCTCTGCCTGTCCCGGCAGCCACTCCCGCAGCCTCCCCTGCTCCCCCAGAGCCAAACCCGGCTCTGCTCCATGGAAAACACCTCCCAGGGGCTCATCCAGAGGGACACCAGAGCCCCTGGCCATGCTGGAATGAACCCACCAAGAGGCAAGACCTCAGAGCAATCCTTCATGAGGGAATAAAGCCACCAAGAGGTGTGACAACAGAGCAATCCTTCATGAGGAACTCCCCCAAAATATGCTTTAGATACCCCCAGTGCTCATCTCAACGCCCGGTTCCAGCCCTGGAACTTCAGTTTCCCAGAAGTGCTCTAGGAAAGGAATCATGAGGCAAATTGTGAGGAAAATGAGAATCATGAGGAACTTCATGAGGAACTTCATGAGGAACTCCCCTGAAACTTCATGAGGAACTCCACAGAAATGTTCTAGGAAATGAAGCATGAGGGAAATCATGAGGAAAATGAGAATTATGAGGAACTTCATGAGAAACTCCCCAGAAATGTTCTAGGAAATGAATCATGAGGGAAATCATGAGAAAAATGAGAATTATGAGGAACTTCATGAGAAACTCCCCAGAAATGTTCTAGGAAAGGAATCATGAGTGAAATCATGAGGAAAATGAGAATCATGAGAAATCTTCATGAGAAACTCCCCCAAAATATGCTTTAGATACCCCCAGTGCTCATCTCACAGCCTGATTCCAGCCCTGGAACTTCAGTTTTCCCAGAAGTGCTCTGGGAAAGGAATCTCTGGCAAGTTTTCCTTGCTAATTTGCTCCGAGGAACCAAAATGCTTCATGATTTGAAGCATTTCTGCAATTAATTCTCTGCTGGGGCCTTGTGGACCCTTCACCTGCTCAAGGAGAGCTAGAAAGAAAAACTGGAGAATGTATCTGCCCAACATTCCTTGGGGATATTATTTATTGACTTTACTATTATGATATTTATTGACTTTACTATTTATATTTATTGACTTTATATTAATATTTATTTATATTTATTTTATATGTCACTATATGCTATTATATAACATATAACATATATTATACATTATATATTATATACTATATATTATATATTATATATTATATATTATATATTATATATTATATATTATATATTCATTGCCTTTATATATAATAATATAATATATTATTATAGTTATTGACTTTACTATTTACAATTTACTATAGTATAGTATTATTATTAATTAATTAATATAATTAACTCTTATTATTTATAATTATTATATAATATTTATATAGATATTTTATATAGATGGTTTTATATTTATATAATGTGATATATTATTACACTATAATTTATAAATATCTTTTTATTATTTACTACATTCAAGCCCTTTATGGGCTTGAGTATAGTAAATAGTGTACTAAAAAATAATAAAAATATTTTTGGAGGGAAAATAAATAAAAATATTTTTTATTACTTTATTTATAAAGTTTTTATTTATTTATAATAAAAATAATAAAAATATTTTTGGAGGGGAAAAAAAGCCCTAAAAGGGTTACCAGTGACACAGTGGGGTTTGTGCTTTGCTAAGGCTGTGGTGGCCATGCTTTGGTGTCACCTTCCAGCTGTCCCCACTGTCACTGTGCCTTCTCACAGCTCCCCAAGTCAGCTGGGAATGATGGGACAATGGCTGAGGATGTGGGGATGGTTTTCTGGGATTCATCACATCCTATTTGGCACAGTGGAAGGGCAGGAATCTCCTCAAGGACAGTCTTGCCAAAAAGGGATGGATGCCCTGGAGCAGGACCATCCCTGTGGGTGGGCAGAGCCATCCAAACCCTCCTGCACACCAAGGTGGGGCTGAGCCACGTGGAGTGAATTCTTCCTGACACTCTCAGGCCTGGCATTTAATGAGGAATTAATTACCACCTAATGATTTGCACACACGCCGTGGAGGTGGAGCAATAACCACGCAGCTCCTTTATCAAAGCCCACATCTGCTCAGGAGAGTTTGGCACAGCCGTGGCTCTGATCCCAGCTCCTGGAACTGCCACACCCCAGCACTGGGGCACCTTCCCTGGTGTGCCATGGAATGATGGAGCAGCTCCCAGGGAGCTTCTCCCAAAGCACAGCATGGCAGTGCCATCACCACTTCCACAAAATCCTGGAGTCATGGAACGGTTTGGGTGGGAAGGGACCTTAAAAGTCATCCCATTCCACCCCTGCCATGGCAGGGACACCTCCCACTGTCCCAGGCTGCTCCAAGCCCTGTCCAGCCTGGCCTTGGGCATTCCAGGGATCCAGGGGCAGCCACAACTGCTCTGGGAAACCTCACCCTCCCAGCCAGGAATTCTTTCCATATATCCAAGTTAAAATTCCTGTCTTCCAGTCTGAACCCATTCTCACTTGTCTTATCATGACAGTTCTGATGAAGAGTCCCTCTCCTGGAGCCCCTTTAGGCCCTGGAAGGGTCACCAAAGCCTCCCTGGAGCCCTTCTCTCTTCTCTTCTCTTCTCTTCTCTTCTCTTCTCTTCTCTTCTCTTCTCTTCTCTTCTCTTCTCTTCTCTTCTCTTCTCTTCTCTTCTCTTCTCTTCTCTTCTCTTCTCTTCTCTTCTCTTCTCTTCTCTTCTCTTCTCTCTTCTCTTCTCTTCTCTTCTCTTCTCTTCTCTTCTCTTCTCTTCTCTTCTCTTCTCTTCTCTTCTCTTCTCTTCTCTTCTCTTCTCTTCTCTTCTCTTCTCTTCTTCTTCCCCTTCTCTTCTCTTCTCTCCCCTTCTCTCCCCTTCTCCCTTCCCTTTTTTCTCCCAGCCTGGCTCTTGCTGAAAATGGTTCTCCAGCCCTTGGAACATCTCCAAGGAGATCTCCTACATCCAGGCTGCCCTGGCCCCTCCTTGGTGAGCAGGTAGGGCTGGAGAAAGGATGTCTGTGAGAGAAAAATATTTAAAATAGCAGAGGGTTCCCTCCTCTTCCTGATCCACTGCATCTCCTTTTCCAAGCAGTGGAAACCTGTCCTGTAAAAGCAGGGCTGTCATTACAGTAAATGAGTTTGCAAACAAGGATGAGAAAAACAAACAAACCCAAGCTCCAGCCCTCCCCCTTGTCATGGAAGGAGGGAAAACAGCAACTCCCTGTGGTCTGTGGCTCCATCCCAGCCCCCTGGAGCCAGAGCCAGCATTCCTGTGACTCCAGCTCTCCCAGAGGCCTCTCTGCTGTGACCCCATCCCAAAATGTGCCAGCTCTGGGAGCAGGGCTCTGCCTGCTCCATGCCTGCTGTCCTCACAGGGCGAGCTCCAGTTCAGCAGTGGGACAGGAAAAATCCTCCATGGGGGTGAGGAAGGATGAGGGAGCTTCTCAACAGAGGAGGTTTCCTGTGACGGTGTTCACAGGGGTCTGAGGATGAGGGAAGAGATGAGGATCTGACTCCATGTTTCAGAAGGCTGATTTATTATTTTATGATATATATTACATTTAAACTATACTAAAAGAATAGAAGAAAGGATTTCATCAGCAGGCTAGCTAAGAATAGAATAGGAAGGAATGATAACAAAGGCTCTGTCTCAGACTCTCTGTCCAAGCCATCTCACTGTGATTGGCCATTAATTACAAACAACCACATGAGGCCAACCCCAGATGCACCCGTTGCATTCCCCAGCAGCAGATAATCATTGTTTACATTTTGCTCCTGAGGCCTCTCAGCTTCTCAGGAGGAAAAATCCTAAGGAAAGGATTTTTCATAAAAGATGTCTGTGACAGTTTCCAAACACATCAACACAATCCAATACCCACTGCCATCCAGCACAGCCACATCCCACAGGCGGAATTTTGGGATAAAATGGGAAAGTTCATTCATCCATTGAATAATGGGATTCTGCTCTGGGGACAGGCACTCTGGGGTCTCCTCTGGCCCCACAGATTTGTTTTCCTCAGGGCTTCGCTTCTCCCAGTCCCAGCAGTGGGCACAGCACGAGGTCAGGATGCACCCCAGGAATGTGGGAAGCTCCAGAGGAATCTTCTGGCAGCCCCAGCAGGAGGAAGTGAGGGAAAACAGCCACATTCTGAGCACACAAAAGCATCCTCCTGACCCCTCATTATCCACGTCTGAGGAGCTGGTGCATATTTAAATAATCCCTTCAAAGAGACTGGAGGAGACAGCACTGAAGTATTGATGAGCCAAGCTGGCACAGGGATTGATCTTGATGGGTTTGTGAATTTTATTAAGAGCTTTAGAGAGGGCACCCAGCACACAAACACATCCCTCCCCATCCCAGGGTGAGCCAAAGGTCCCCTGATCTGACCCCAGGCTGCTTCTGCCCCATCTGCTGCTCCCAGAGCCTTGGAGACAGAGGAACAAACAAGAGATAAGGGCAGAATTTGATGCTGCAGATAAACACCAGCTAAAATCAGAGGGGGAAAAAAAGCAAAGCCTCAAATGAGACTCCAGCTCTGCCTCCTCTGGGTTTTCTCATGGAAATCCCCCACATTCCCATCTTTATGTCTCTCCTCCTCGTAAAGCCAGGACAGCCTTTGCTCCAGCAGAGCATCTCAGCACCCAGGAGAGGCTCTCACAACTCCAATGGAAAAGGTTCTTCCCCCAGAGGGTTCTGGCACTGCCCAGGCTGCCCAGGGAATGGGCACAGCCCCAGAGCTGCAGGAGCTGCCAGGGATGCCCAGGGTGGGATTGTTGGGGGTCTGAGCAGGGCCTGGAGCTGCCCTGGATGATCCCTACAGGTCCCTTCCAGGTGAGGATACCCCACATTCTATAATTCCACAATTCATGACCCTGACCCAGCGCAGCTCTGCTCTGCTCTCCTCCAGAATTCCTCTCCTGATAGAGATCAGAGAATTTCCAGGGCTCTGCTGTGAGACTTGCTGTGTCTTGTTTCTGGGCTGGCTTGTGTCTGCTGCCCTGGCTGGGCTTCACAGCAAAGCCAGGTGGGCATCAGCAAGGGTTTAAAGTGACCCCAGCCCTTCCTGCAGATAAAACAGGGTTTGGGGGGAGCCTTGCCAGTCCCACAACTCCTGGCCATGACAAACATTGAAATCACTGAAAACTGCAGCACAAGCCCCAATCATCTTCACCTGCTGATTTTAGGGGCTCATAGAGAGCAGCTGCAGGAATCCCTCAGGAACCTGGAGTGGAATCTCCTCTCTTTGTGCTCCTGCCCTCACCATCAGTTCCTCTTTCCCCAAGCAAACTCTGTCCAGGCCCATGGGACTCCCCATCCTCACACTGGGGAGAACAAGGAGGCAAAGAAATAAATGTCCATTATTTTCATGATCTCTTCAGTGCCTGGGTTGGCCTTTTCTCCTCTTATTTTTTTCAAAGTCACAGCTGCATCTCACTAGGCTCCTTGGGATCTTCCAGCGAAGCCAAGCCTGGTTTCCATGTGGAAGCACCCAAGGACACCCCACACCCCCCAGTTAGTTGGTGACTCCTTCCAGCTCGGATCCCTGCCCTTGTAAATCCTGGGAATGCACCCAGAGAGCAGCTGGAATGAGGCCACCTGGGGCTGCTCTGACTCACCATGGACAGACCCAAAATATGGGAGCAGCCCAGAGCCACGGTGAGCAGTGATTTACAGCAGGGCTGCTGCTCCCTGCCAGCCCCAGGGTGACTCTGTCTGTTGATAGGGCCAGAGCTCTTTCCTCCACGCCTGAGCTGAGCTAGGGTGACACAGAGCTGTGTTCCTGGGAAGGCCAGGGCTGGAAGGGACCTTAAATCCCATCCAGTGCCACCCCTGCCATGGCAGGGACACCTTCCACTGTCCCAGCGTGCTCCAAGCCCTGTCCAGCCTGGCCTTGGGCACTGCCAGGGATCCAGGGGCAGCCACAGCTTCTCTGGGCACCTGTGTCAGGGCCTTACCACCCTCATAGCCAGGAATTCCCAATTCCCAATATCCCATCCCCAAATGTCACTGGTGAGCTCTGTACCTGTGCCCAGCATCCCCAGAGCTGCATCCCTGTGGCCCTTGCATGCAGGAGGGGCAGCAGGAGGTGGGAGAAGCCCAGAGGCAAAGAATTCCCAGAGCTTTGGGCTGGAATCACCCCCAGCAGCAGCACTGGGCATCGAGTGCTGCAGCACTCACAGCGTGCAGGCCCCATCCTCTGCCAGGAGCCCTCAGGAAAACCTGGCACAATTCCCCACAGGGAGCAGCCCTGGCACAGCCCCAGGGGCTGCCCCTGCTCTGCCCTTCCCTCACTGCCTGCCCCCAGAGCAGAGAAACCCCAGAGAATCTTCCTGCAGCCTTGCTCCAGCCTGGAGTGGGGCAGAGCTGCTGTGCCCCCTCACAGCCCCCAGGAAAGCTCAGCTGTCCCAAAATGCTGAAAGCACCACGAGCTTGGTGCCCTCACACTCTCCCAGCCAGGAATTCCCAATTCCCAATGTCACATGTAACCCAGATGGAGCCATTCCCTGTGTCCTGTCCCTCCATCCCTTGTCCCCAGTCCCTCTCCAGCTCTCCTGGAGCCCCTCCAGGCCCTGCCAGAGGCTCTGAGCTCTCCCTGGAGCCTTCTCCTCTCCAGGGGAACATTCCCAGCTCTCCCAGCCTGGCTCCAGCCCTTGGAGCAGCTCTGGACTCATCCCAACAATTCCCTGCCCTCTGTAGGGAGCCTGTGATGCATCACCCCCAGCTCATGGCCGTGGTCTGCCAGCTCCAAGCAGGATGTTGCATTCCCAGACGTGGTTTCCTCTCCCCATTCCAGGACTCCCTGACTCTCCTCCCGGGCTGCATTTGAACCCCTCAGCCCTGGGGCCGTGGATTATGCAGTGACTCAGATCCCAGGATCAGCACTCAGAGGGAAATTTGCAATTCAGAGCAGCTCCAAGGCACTGAGAGTCTCAGTTGGGCAAGTGGGAGAGGAAAAAACGTGAGACAGGGACAAACACAACTCTGAGTGTTCAGCCAGCTGGATTCAAAGCAGTGACACCTTCAGAGCTTCAGCCCCCACCATTCCCAGCAGGAATTCACCTCCATGGTGGATCCAGGTGCTCCATGGGATGCTGCAGAGTTGGAGAGGATGTGCAAGGATGGGAAATCTTTTTCTGGGACCAACCTCCAACCTCCATGGGATGCTGGAGCATTTGGGTGGGGGGGTCAGAGTCAGCAGGACTTGCAGGAATTCCTTCTGGATAAAGCCAAGCTCCAGCAGCTCCACCTGGCAGCACCTTTTGGATTTACTGCTGAAGGTCTGCAGGCATCCAGAGGGAAAAGATCCCCACCAGGTGCTCCTTCCTCAGCCTCGAAGAAAATAATTGCAAGAACAAGCTAGCAGCTGACACAGAACAAATTAATTTGGGAGATAAAGTACAAGGGGTGAGCTCTAATGAGGGGAGGAGGAGGAGGGTGAAAGTGTCAACTCCCCCAAGGGTGAGGGGTGTGACAAATTGAGGGAGCTGAGGTGGGGAGCTTTCATCCAGAAAGGAGCAGTGAGAAGCTGGTGACGAAGAGGAAAGGAGAAACAAAATGTGAGGCTCCAAAACTCAGAATTTCTCATGAGTTTGGGTGGAGATGTTTGTAAGGCAGATGAAGGGAAAAAGAACAAATCACAGGAGAAAAGTCTACCCCTATCAACACATTTTTTTGCACTGCTACAGCCTCCCATGAGAGCCCTGGGGTGCAGAGCAGCTCTGGGAGGTGCTGGCGTCTCCTCTGGGTGGGCAACACAAAGCTCTGCCCAGCCCCAGGCCTGCAGCTCCACAGGAAAACCTGGAAGAGCAGCTGGGAGCTGGTCCTGGGGAGCACCAGAGGAGGCAGCAGGTGGTGAACCTCGGAGTGTGATAAATATTGCAGGAGAGCCTGGCCCTGCTGTGCAGATGTCTCTCCACAGGCTGGCAGCAGGGATGAGGGGTCGGTGGCCACCACCATGGCCATGGCACAGAACTGGAGATGCTGGGACACCAGGAGGAGCTCCTGGTAGAGCCCAGCCTGGGACAGCTGGTTCTGTTGGTGATGGGGCTCCAAGGAACACAAAAAAATTGGGAATGAGGTTGGGATGTGCTGGTCTGTAGCTGCCCCAAGAGGAAAGGGAGAGCAGCAGCCATTATTTCCCAGCAGCTGGCAGGACACAGACTCTTATGGAACCAGGGAATTCTTGAGGCTGGGAAAGCACTTGGAGATTGTTGAGTCCAATCATCCCCCAGCACTGCCAAGGCCACCACTGTCCCCTGTCCCCAAGTGCCACATCCACATGGCTTCTAAATCCCTCCAGGGATGGGGACTCCAGCCCTGCCCTGGGCAGCTGTGCCAGGGCTGGACAAACCTTTCCATGAAGAAATTTTTCCCAATATCCAATCTGTTCCAGATTGCAATGCAAGATGTTTTCCATTCCCATCTGTATGGCAGATTACCTTTGCCAAGTGGACAGTTTGCCTTATTTCTCTCTTTGAGTGATCACACCCACTCCTCCCTCGGGAAGGGACATCTGCTGATAACAGACTATCAAATGTCACTGCGTGGCTGATAAGAGCTACAGCATCCCATTGGGAGATGTGAGCCCGGAGGGAGGAGCCAAGCATTCCTACCTGGATATAATCTGGAGATTCTGGAACACCAGCCAAACATTCCTGCCTGGATATAATCTGGAGATTCTGGAACACCAGCCAAGCATTCCTGCCTGGATATAATCTGGGGATTCTGGAACACCAGCCAAGCATTCCTGCCTGGATATAATCTGGAGATTCTGGAACACCAGCATAGCTTCTCCACTGGATTCCCCAGAGGATTTCCCTCTTCCCCTGGATCTCCAGAGGAAGACTGCACCCTTCTCCAGGATCCCTGCTCCAGCAGAACCAGCCCTGACACTGCAGGAGGGCTGAGCCACAATTCCAATGGGACTGCTGCCAACAGCCTGACCCACAGGGTGTCAGGTTGGGTTCTGACTGTCAGTGTTGGTTTGGTTTACTGCATTGTTTATTTTATCCTTTTATTTTTTTCTTCCCTATTAAAGAACTCTTATTTCCTGCTCCCATATTTTTGCCTGAGAGCCCCTTAATTTAAAATTTATAGCAATTTGGAGGGGTGGAGAAAATTTACATTCTCCATTTCAGTGGAGGATCCTGCCTTCCTTAGCATACTCCTGTCTTTCCAAACCAAGACACAATCTCAACCTTCCCTGGTGCAGCTTAAGATGTTTTCCTCTTGTCCTGTCCCTGTTTCCTGGGAGCAGAGCCTGACCTTGCTCCTGCCTCCTGTCAAGGAGCTGTGGGGAGTGAAAAGGTCCCCCCTGAGCCTCCTTTTCTCCAGACTAAACAACTCCAGGGGCTTTGAGCAGACCTTGAGTAGCATCACCTGGAGGAGAACTCCTGGATGTTGTTCCAGCAGCAAAGTCTGCTCTCATCTCCTTCCCAAATGCTCCCAGCACCTGCTCAGAGGGGCTGGGAAATATTTTAGGTTCTCCTGAGGGGTTTCCAGAGGAGCAGGATCACGGATCCAGGTCTGCACTGGGGAAGCTCATCCTGAACAAACACAGAAGAGGCTTCACCCAAGAGGTTTCAGCAGGAGGCACATTTGTGCCAGTGCCTGGGAAAAGCCCTGGAAATCAGGGAACACGGATGGTTGGGCTCCAGCACCATCTGGACAAGAGCTTCCCAGTGAAGCCAAGCCATGGAGGGAGGCTGGAGCTGCCCACTGTGCCAAGCTGCTGCCAAGGATTCCGGGCCAGGAGGGATTTCCTCCCTGCTGGAGCCAAGTGATCCTGATCCTCCATTGATAAACAGGGCTGGATCCAAGAGACACAGAAAATGAGCTGTCAGCAACCAGGCTCTGGGGCTCCAGCAGGGCTTGTTCCAACAGAACAAATCCCTTTCCAATGGGAATGCAATGGCAGGTGTGGAATTTGGGGGGAATCAAGGCCCAGCAGGGACAATCCCTGCTCTGACATCCACAAGGTCTCTTAATGCCACACCTACAAGCAGGACCCCTGTGGGAAAAGGGGCTGATAAGAGACAGAATTTGACAACCTCTGCTGGTTCATCATGGACTCAGTGGTCTTACTTTTCCAGCCTTAATGATTCCATGATTCTCCATGTTCTTTCCAAAATAAGGAAATTTCCAAGCATGATCACTTTGGTTCAAAGAATAAAATAAATAAATTTTTAAATAAAGCAATTCAGCACTAGTCTGGTTTAATATATTAGCACTGACAGTGCTAATGACAAATGTGATTATTCCAAAGCTCCTACATCTATCAGGGAAGTGAAACTGCAGAAATTGGCAACCCTTGGGCATTCTTCTTTTCCACCTGCCATTAAATCAATTTAAAGCTCCCATCTCAATCTATCAGAATTAATTATGTGTTTTCAGGCAGCAATTACTGGAAGAAGTCCTTCATTTTGGGATTGTTCCATCTCCAGGGCCCAGAGCAGGAGGGGGATGCAGGGACCAGGGTATTGGGGGTGGATTTTGCATCACTCTGGGTTATTTTATCTATGCAGGGTCTGAAGGTGCTCTTGGACTCTGCCCTAAACAGGGGTCTGAGCTTCTCCCATCCACAGCAGGAACAGACTGGAATGTTTCAGTTGGAAGGGACCTGTCACAATTATCAAATCCAACAGCTTGATCACCTCAGGGCTGACCAAAAGTTAATTATTGAGGGAATTTGTGCCTCTTAAACACCCCTGGAAATGTTCCAGGCCACAATGGATGGGGCTTGGAGACACCTGGTCTCCTGGAAAGTGGAATGGGATGGTTTTTAAGGTCCCTCCCAACCCAAACCACTCTGTGATTCCATGGAACACTGACAGGCTCATTAAGGAGCTCTCTGGGCAGCTCCTCCTCCCTGCACACACTGCTCCAGCAGAAGTGGAGTCATTCCTGCTCGGAAAAAAATCCATTCCTGGTGCACTTCCAACTCGTGTCATGTGCTTTGGGGTTTTTGTTGGGTTTTTTGGTTTTTTTTTCCTCCTGCCTTGGTTTTTTTTTTTTTTGAAACAACCAAGTTTGGAAAGTCGCAGGAAATAAAAACAAGAAATTGCTGACAAGTGTCCCACTGTAATTGAGTGAGAACACAGAGCTCAGCTCTGCAGATTCCCAGAAATACAGTCCAGATGTGGCTCTCCACGGTGCCTCAGCCAAACCACAGCCCCTGAAATGACATCCCTGGCACTGGGAAACTTCCTCCGTGCCCCTTCCACTGGCGCCCAAAACACCCTGACAGGGATTTGGGAATACACAGAGCTGGCAGCAGGGCCTGGAGGGGCCCTGGCAGTCCCCAGTGCTGAGGGTCTGCATGGAAATCATGCTGAGGGAATCATGGAATGGTTTGGGTGGAAAGGGATCTTAAAAATCACCTCATCCCACCCCTGCCATGGCAGGGACACCTTCCACCATCCCAGGCTACTCCAAGCCCTGTCCAGCCTGGCCTTGGGCACTGCCAGGGATCCAGGGGTGGCCCCAGCTGTTCTGGGCACCCTGTGCCAGGGCCTGCCCACCCTCCCAGGGCAGAATTCCTTGCAGAATTCATGGCAGAGGGATATGTTTGGTGGCCCAGCATTGTTGCTTTGCCTCCCAGCCCCACAAAAAATGGGGAGAGAGGAAATTGTCCCCTGCCCTCTGCACCCTCCCATGGGACATCACAGCCCCTGTGCTGCTGCTGGGGCTCATCTCAGCAGGATTTACCTGAAATGTGAACTCTGCTCTTCCCAGAATGATGGGAGAAGTGTGCACTGACCTGTTTGAGTGGCTTTTTTAGCTGTTAGAAACCCAGGAGTGAGGTGTCAGGGCAGCCAGAGCAGAGCTGCGCTGCTGGGGGACATCCCTGCAGTGTAGGGTGATAGGTTTTGCTTCCAAACTAAATAATGGAAGAGCATCCACGGTTTTGAGAAGTTTTTCTCTCCCAAAGCATAGCAAGGAGAGGGGAAAATCCCACTACACCCCACAAAGGATGAGAGAAATATCTCGAGCTTGCATCACCAGAGATGTGGTGCTCCAGATCCACCATGGGGGTCAGGGATGGGCAGAGGAATCTGTTTGCAGAAAACACACAAGTCTGGCAAGGCTGGGCAGACCCTGTTGGTTGTGGCATTCACATTCTCTGGAAAAATCCCTTCACCCAGGATTTTGATCCTGGGAAGCTGAGAAGCCTGAGAGAGAAGGAAAACAATTCTTATCTCATTTACTTCTCCTGTGCTGTGCTCACACATGGAATGCGTTTGGAGATTGTTTACCCACAGGTGATTGTTCCATTGGGTTCTGCTGTGAGTTGTTTTCACTCTTTGGCCAATCAGTGCCAAGCTGGAAACAGTCATGAGTTCTCATTATTATATTTTATCATTTTACTATTATTAGTCAGGAGTTTTCATTATTATCCTTTATCTTTTTCATTATTATCTTTTATCTTTTTCATTATTATCTTATTTTATTATCTTTTTACCATTAAATATCTTTTCTGTATTCTTCAATATAGTATTCTTTAATATAATATAGTATCTTAGAATAGTAAATTAGCCTTCTAAGAACATGGACTCAGATTTGTCATTCCTGCCTTCATCAGGGCAGTTCCCTGCAAATACAATAGCTGGTGAAAGGACCATCTGTCCCCAAATTGGGATTTGTACCAACCTGATGGAGTTGGCAGAGCCAGCCCAGCTGCACTGCTGGGCCATCTGCTCTGCAGCAGAGGGAACAGAGACAATTTATCCCCCTTAACCTCAGGGTTATGTTCTCTGTGTTCAACATCAGAGAGGCAAACAAGGGCTGTGATTTGAGGAGGCTGAACCCACGTCCCAGCTCCACACAGAGCCCCAGGGCACAACACGGCCTGGCTGCCGGGGGTGCAGGCCCTGAGGGGTCACTGCAGCCCCTCCATGTCACTGCCACCCTCCTGAAGGGGCTCAGGTGCTCAGGGTGGGCCTCTGGGCGCCACTGAAGACTTTAATTTGGGGTGTTTGACTGTAAATAACACAACACTGTCCTGGTGTCCCAGCTGTGGCCTGTGCCACCCTCAGTACAGGCCATGGACGGGGAGCTCGGCCTAGTGGGAAAGGAGAACCTTTCACAGGAGCTCCTTGTAGGAGCATTGGGGCGTAGGATGGTTGGGATGGACAGAGATGAGAGATCTCTGAAGCTAAGTTGTAGAACTTGCAGTTTATTGCAAAAAGTGTGAGTGCAAAGGTCCTGCCTGGAGCTGCCAGCTGCAGCTCGGAGCAGGCCTGAGAGAAGAGAGGGGTAAAGAAGATGAGAGAGAGAGAGAGAGAGGATGAGAGGGTAAGAGAGTAAGAGGGTAAGAAGGTAAGAGGGTAAGAGAGCGAAGTTCCTGTTACAATACAATAAATCTTCTTCTGTGCTGAATATTCTAATTCCCATTAACCAATCTAGTACAAGATACAAATCCTATAGTATTTACATGCAGCCTATAAGAATCATTACATTACCACACTGTGTTACATTTTAATTTGGGGTGTTTGACTGTAAATAACCCAGCACTGTCCCAGTGCCCCAGCTGTGGCCTGTGCCACCCTCGGCATGGGCCATGGACGGGGAGCTCGGCCTGGTGGGAAAGGAAAACCTTCCACAGGAGCTCCTTGTGGGAGCATCGGGGGGAAGGATGGTCGGGATGGATGGAGACAAGAGATCTCTGAAGCCAGGTCATAGAATGTGTAGGTTATTGCAAAAAGTGTGAGTGTAAAGGCTCTGCTGGGAGCTGCAAGCCGCAGCTTGGAGCAGGCCAAAGAGAAGAGAGGGGTAAAGAGGATGAAAGTGACAGAGAAGATGAGAGGACAAAGTGAGTAAGAGAGTAAGAGGGTAAGAGAGCGAAGTTCCCATTACAATACAATAAATCTTCTTCTGTGCTGAATATTATAATTCTCATTAACCAATCTAGTACAAGATACAAATCCTACAGCATTTACATACAGCCTATAAGAATCATTACATTACCACACTGTGTTACATTTTAAACCCTAAAAACTACTCTTTCGGCCCCTTCTGCTAAGCTAGTGAAGTCTGCTCTGACACTTAAACCTGTCTGCAAGCAAAAAATATTGTTCCATCAAAAAGAGATTACCTTCAGCCAGCCACACCACTGTTTTCCAGTTGTTCAGTAACTGAGGTATCTCAAAGCTTGCCTTCGTTTCAATCTCGCTTATAGTTTCCATATTCTCAAAATCTTTTGCCAAGCAATCATATTGATAAAGTTTCCTGTATCATCTTTCCCAACGCTCCTAACCAAGAGCTGCTGTCAGGATAAAACTCTCTGGCATGGAAAAGCTGGAAACAGCCTCACTGGAGCAGGTATTGACACTGCTATGCCCCTTCCCCATCCACACCCCAGTGCACACATCCTCCCTTATTGTAAATCAAAGGCAACTCT
The DNA here is from genome assembly GCF_047830755.1 of Zonotrichia albicollis. Taxonomy (NCBI): domain Eukaryota; kingdom Metazoa; phylum Chordata; class Aves; order Passeriformes; family Passerellidae; genus Zonotrichia; species Zonotrichia albicollis. The sequence continues at coordinate 61,755,087 of NC_133824.1, forward strand.
GATGAAGGGGAGAGAATGATGAGGAGGACTCCATGGATCTCAGGAGGCTAATTAATTACTTTATTATACTACACTGTCTACATTTCATCTAAACTGAATCAGAGCACTCGCTCTGCTCACACTGCCCAGAATCTTGTGACTGTCACCCTCAGTCCTGACACACACACACACCTGGCCCTGATAGGCCAAGGAAACAAAACATCCTCACTTTGGAAAAACAATCTCCAGGCTGCGTTCTATTTTGGCACAACACAGGCACAGCAAGTGATAAGAATTGTGCTCTCCCTTTCTCTGAGATTCAGAGAATGTGAATCTCAGAAATCCTTGGGAAGAATTGTGCCTTGCTTTTCTCTGTGAAGAGAAATGTGGTGACACTCCCTGATGGCCGTGCTTGGTGCCTGCTGCCACCCCAGGCTGGAGCTGTGTCCTGGGGAAGGACAGTCCCAGGAACTGCCCCTGCCATGGAGGAGTAACATCATGTCTTATGTTGGAAATGGGGTGTGTGTTCCATTTCCCATCTGTTGGAGGTGGGCAGTGTCACAACAGGACACTGGTCAAACCAACAGTCCATCAAATTTCTCCTCCTTCAGAAAAGAATGCAAAAACAATCATTATGTACATGAAAGTGCATGAGAAACTCCATTACAAAAATGTAAACATCAGAAGGCTTAGAAGAACAAGACAACAGGCAGCTCTCTTCTGTTAATTAGACAGTTTTCTTTATCTCTGCCCCAGCCAACCCTCCCTCCAGGAGATCTCTGCTGTCCATGGCCACTGAGTGTCCCTGCAGGGCTGATCCAATCCCAGCCTCCCGTGGGGAGATGCTCCGCCCAGGGGAGGAGCCAAGCATTCCTACCTGGATCCAATCTGAGCCTGGCCCAGCACAGCAGCCTTTGCTCCCTGCATTGCCAGAGGAGCAGCTTTCTGCTGCCCTGCATGGCCAGAGGGAGCCCAGGCCCATCTGCAGCAGCCCTGGAGCTGCAGAGGAAAACTCCCCCCTTGTGCAGGATCCCTGCTGCAGCAGAGCCACAGCTGGCACTGCAGGAGGGCTGAGCCCCCATGGATGGGGCTGGGACACCCCCTGGCACACAGGGGGCAGGGCATGGTCTGACTCTGTCAGTGGTTTGTTTTCTGTTTTTGTACTATTGCATTTGTATTTTTAATTTTCCTAGTAGAGAACTGTTATTCCTACTCCCATACCTTTGCCTGAGAGCCCCTTAATTTCAAAATTATAATAGGGAGGGAGGGGGTTTGCATTTTCCATTTCAGGGGAGGCTCCTGCTTTCCTCAGCAGACACCTGGCTTTTCAAACCCAGACACATCAAAAATGACCCTCTGCAGATGATGTGATCCACTCCTCTCCCCCTGGCAGGTACTGGGATGCCTGTTTGATTCCCAGTTTCCCTGACCTGTTTCTCTGGAAGACCCACAGCTCTCAGCTCAGTGGAAGTTCCCAAATCAAGAGTGGGGTCTGTGGGTAAACCCCTCGTCTCTCAGAGCCAAATCCCTTCCCTGCAGTGCTGCACACCAATCCCAGGGGCTCCTTCCACGCTCTTCACTCAAGGAAAACCTCCTGCCACCATTATTCCCATTCTCCTCACTGAAAGACTTAACTCCCTGTACAGCAGAGGAGATTTATTCCCCATATTCCGTGGGAGAGATTATCTCCAGCTGCTGTTATTCCCTTATCAATAATTCACCGTGCAGCCACACTCCGGCTCATTCCCGGCTGCACGAGCAGCCAGGAGCAATCCCAGCTCCTCGGATATTGCTGATGCTCTCAGCAAAGCACAGCACCACAAATGAGTCACATCCTCTGGAATCTTCTCCCTGCAGCCTCCTGTGGAGGGGAGCAGTGTTCTATTTGCAGGAATTAATGATGAGTCTGACTCCATGTTCTCAGAAGGCTAATTTACTATTTTATTATATTATATTAAGAATACTATACTAAACTGTACCAAAGAACACAGAAAGGATACTTACAGAATGCTAAAAAGATAATAATGAAAACTCCTGACTCTTTCCAGAGTCCAAACACAGCTTGGCACTGATTGGCCAGTAAGTCAAAACAATTCACATGAAACCAATGAAACAATCACCTGTTGGATAAACAATCTCCAAACTCATTCCACATGTGAGCACAACGCAGGAGAAGCAAATGAGATAAGAATTTGTTTTCCTTCTTCTCTGAGGCTTCTCAGCTCCCCAGGAGCAAAATCCTGAGTGAAGGGATTTTTCCAGAAAATGTGAATGTGACAGAGCAGCTCCACAGAAGGGCTGTGAGCCCGTGGAGTTGAAATAAATAAATGAAGGGGAGATAATGAAACTCTATATTTCAGCCTTAGAGGAGGAGCTCATAAAAAGGGACTCTTCATCTGGCAAATCCAATACAGTGAGGTGATTAAAGGAGAAAAACAGACATGGAACTGTCTGTGAATACAGAGCACACGCTGAAGCCTTGATCAGGACTCCCCTGTCAGAAGGACAAGCTGGTTGCCATTCCCATTTATCTGCCACAGGATAACAGCAGCGGAGCACAGAGCTCAGGGTTAGAACAGCATCATTTCATTGGATTCCTCTCTCCCACCCCATGCACAGCACCAGTGCCTCATTTCCCACTGGAAAGACAAGCACAGGGATCATCAGGATCCAACCTCAGCACCACCACCCTTCCATGGCTGTCAAACCTCCACCACCAGGGAGATTTACAGCCCTGCGGATGCACAGGTGTCATCTGTGACTAAATCAGACTCTGGCTGGGAGAGGAAAGCTGATCTCCCTGTTTGCAGTTGGCACTGGGAAGTTCCACAGCCACAGCTCGGATGTCCGAGACATCTGTGCAGGCATTAATGAACCTTTCATCTTCCAGGCTGCCTCTGCTCTGGAGCATCCTGCCAGGGAGCCGAGCCAAGCAGCACTCGAGTGCTCTTTGATCCAGCCAGGTGGATCTGTCTCCCAGGGATTTATTGGCACATGGAGGAAATGCCTCCCATTGCTCTCTTTACCTGCCTGCTTCAATGGATTGCAGCGCAAATCACAGAATTCCAGAGTGGCTTGGGTTGGGAGGAACCTTAAATCCCATCCCATTCCATGGGCAGGGACACCTTCCACTATCCCAGGGTGCTTCAATCCCATCCAGCCTGGCCTTGGACCCTTCCAGGGGCAGCCACAGCTGCTCTGGGCACCCTGTGCCAGGGCCTGCCCACCCTCACAGCCAGGAATTCCCAATTCCCCTGCCCTCTGACAGTGGGAAGTCATTCCCTGTGTCCCACGATTCTGTGGGACAGCAGGATGCTTTGAGTAAGGCAGAGGACAAATGGCAGGAATACAGAAGTTTGGAGAAGCACACATGGGTAAAGCTGAAGAAACAAAACCCAAAAGTTTGGATTTCATCTCTCCTAGAGGGGAGAACAGGGACACCTTCCACTATCCCAGGGTGCTTCAATCCCATCCAGCCTGGCCTTGGACCCTTCCAGGGGCAGCCACAGCTTCTCTGGGCACCTGTGCCAGGGCCTGCCCACCCTCCCAGCCAGGAATTCCCAATATCCTATCCATCCCTGTCCTTTGGCCGTGGGATATCATCCCCTGTATCCCATGACTCTGTGGGATGGCAGGATGCTTTGAACAAGGCAGAGGATAAATGGCAGGAATACAGAAGTCTGGAGAAGTCCAGTGCCTCCAGCACATGTGGGTAAAACCGAAGAAACAAAACCCAAAAATTTGGATTTCATCTCTTCTAGAGGGGGCTACAAGAGACCTGGAGAGGGACTTTGGAGTGATAGGACAAGGAGGAATGTCCTTAAACAAAATGAAGATGGATTTAACTGGATGATGGGAGGAAATGAATAAGAAATCAAAGTGCCTAGCAGGGAGTTGGCTCCAGCAGCTTATCCTGAGCCTCAGTTTATGGCTGGGCTTGGACACGGTGGGACAGACAAATCCAGCAGGAGATGTGCACTACCCAGTGCACTGCAGGAGATGACAGTGGCTCCAAGCTCATGGATAAGGCTAAAGACAGTGTGACCAATGGGATGAATCAATCAGAGCTGTGCAGCTTCAGGAGAAGAGAGAAAAGGAAAATAAAAATCAAGGCTTAAAGCTTTTAGCTCCTGGGCTGAGAGGAAAGGCAGATCTGGGTGTCTCAATATAAAAATGAGTCCAGAGAGGCCATGGAGCTGCTCCAGGGGCTGGAGCCAGACTGGGAGAGCTGGGAATGTTCCCCTGGAGAGGAGAAGGCTCCAGAGAGAGCTCAGAGCCCCTGGCAGGGCCTGAAGGGGCTCCAGGAGAGCTGCAGAGGGACTGGGGACAAGGGATGGAGGGACAGGAGCCAGGGAATGGCTCCATCTGGGTTAGATGGGACATTGGGAATTGGGAATTCCCGGCTGGGAGGGTGTGAGGGCACCAAGCTCGTGGTGCTTTCAGCATTTTCGGACAGCTGAACTTTCCTGGGGGCTGTGAGGGGGCACAGCAGCTCTGCCCCACGCCAGGCTGGAGCAAGGCTGCAGAAAGATTCTCTGGGGTTTCTCTGCTCTGGGGGCAGGCAGTGAGGGAAGGGCAGAGCAGGGGCAGCCCCTGGGGCTGTGCCAGGGCTGCTCCCTGTGGGGAATTGTGCCAGGTTTTCCTGAGGGCTCCTGGCAGAGGATGGGGCCTGCACGCTGTGAGTGCTGCAGCACTCGATGCCCAGTGCTGCTGCTGGGGGTGATTCCAGCCCAAAGCTCTGGGAATTCTTTGCCTCTGGGCTTCTCCCACCTCCTGCTGCCCCTCCTGCATGCAAGGGCCACAGGGATGCAGCTCTGGGGATGCTGGGCACAGGTACAGAGCTCACCAGTGACATTTGGGGATGGGATATTGGGAATTGGGAATTCCTGGCTATGAGGGTGGGCAGGCCCTGGCACAGGGTGCCCAGAGAAGTTGTGGCTGCCCCTGGATCCCTGGCAGTGCCCAAGGCCAGGCTGGACAGGGCTTGGAGCAGCCTGGGACAGTGGAAGGTGTCCCTGCCATGGCAGGGGTGGCACTGGATGGGATTTAAGGTCCCTTCCAGCCCCGGCTTTCCCAGGAACACAGCTCTGTGTCACACCAGCTCAGCTCAGGCGTGGAGGAAGGAGCTCTGGCCCTATCAATGTCCTCCCTGCACAGACAGAGTCACCCTGGGGCTGGCAGGGAGCAGCAGCCCTGCTGTAAATCACTGCTCACCGTGGCTCTGGGCTGCTGGGCACAGGTACAGGGTTCACCAGTGACATTTGGATGGATGGCAGCACCTCCAAAATGTGCATTCCAAAATCAAAATGAAATTTAGAAAAAAATTAAAATCACTCCGTTCAATCAACTAAACACATATAAACCCCACTTCAAAACAGCAACCACCTCTGCTAAGCACAGCTCCCACCCCAGGGAGGGAGAAGTGCCAGAAATCACCTCGAAATTGCAGCAGATCCTCAGTGGAAGGAATTCAGCTGCTCTGCTCATAAGCAGCCACATACATCTCTAAGCTGGAGAGGTAGATCATTAAGGGGAAATGTTTAGAGAAATTAAATCCTTTTTTTGCTGCTTCTTATGCTAATAGGGAAAAGCAAGCTGATTTGCAGGAGGACAACATTTAGCAAAATCAAATTCATCAACGTCCCCATCTGTTCCCGTTCTCGTGCTGACTTTGTCAAAAATCAGCTTTCCTTCAACCAACACCCTCGTCACTTGGAGCCAATTCTGGGCAGATTTGTAAATAAACCACTTCTGCAAAGCCAGCCAGGCAAAAAAAATACATCCAGTGGAAAGGCCTGATAAACAGAAATACATGTTGGGATTGAAGGGATTGGCCAAGAGACTAAAGGGACAGGGAATGATGAATCAGCCCAGCTGGGAAAATAACCCAGGGGCCATTGGAGGGTTAATGATACCAGAAATGGGAAATCTCCAAATCAGGATCCTGCATCTCTGCCTCAGCTGTTGCTGCTCCTGGATGAAGCAGGGTCTGGAAACAGCTCCATGCTCTGCATGCAGGGACCAGCAAGCTCCTCCTGCAGCTCATGGGGGTCTGGAAAGATCTCCTGAAAATGTCACAGAATCACAGAGGAGAAGCACAGAGTGCCCTGAGTTGGAAGGGACCACAAAGATCACCAAGTCCTCGTGCTCCTGTTTGTGGTGGGGAAGCAGCACTGAACTGGTTTGTGGCTTTGTTCTGCCGATTCCCAGTTACTGCAGCCAGCAGATAATATAATCAATACAGGTCATTTATGCCAAAGACATAAAAAGTCTTATCTCAAAACTCAACAATGAGAGATTTTGCAGAGTCATAGAACTTTTGGGATTGGAAGGGACATTAAAGAACACCCAGTCCCACCCCTGCCATGGACACCTTCCACCATCCCAGGGTGCCCTAAGCCCTGTCCAGCCTGGCTTGGACACTTCCAGGGATCCAGGGGCAGCCACAGCTGCTCTGGACACCCTGTGCCAGCCCCACATAGAAAATAATTCCTTCCCAGTATTCCACATCCACCCTTTCTGAGGTTAAAGCCATTCTCCCTTGTCCTGTCCTTCTGTTCCCTGTCCCAAGTCCCTCTCCAGTTCTCTTGGGGCCCCTTTAGGCCCTGAAAGGGTTTTAAGGTCTCCCTGGATCCTTCCCCTCTCCAGGTGTTCTCTTGGTGTTCTTCTTAAGCACCAGGGCTGCCTTCCCTTCCCCTCCTTCCAGGGCAGGGTTATTCCCTGTGCTCCCACATTCCATCCATTTCCAGCAGTCCCAGCTCCAAGGTGGGCACATCCCCACGGGTCACAGCTGTCCCATGGCCCAGCCCAGGTGGCACCAGGTCGCTGTGGCCCCTCAGGACGTGCAGGGCAGGGCCCAGCCTTGCTGGCAGCCCCAGGGATCCCGCTGGGACACGCACGCCAGGCGTGGGCACCGCCGGGTTTGGCTCCCGGCCCCGCAGCAAACGGAGGGGAAAAACCCTGCCGTGCTGCCCTGAGGAGAAAACTGGTTTGTTATGCTCATTCACGGGGCAGAAAATGCAGAGAGCTGCAGCTGCAGCGCAGGCAGAGCCCCAGGGCAGCACTGCTCAGCACCTGCCCATTCCAGAGCCTTTCTTCCCCTCCGAGGATGCACAGGATTCCAACAAGGAGCGCACACAGAGCAGCCCAGCTCTCCCTGGAGCAGCCAAAACGCTGCTCCTGCCCTGGAATTCTCCCCTCTCCTGCCCCACAGAGCCAGCAGCAGCAGCCTGCTGCCTTCCCAGGCTCCCCCCTCTGCTGGCTCCCTCCTCCTGGTCCAGCACTCATTGGGGAAAGTCAGGAGGAGCAAGGGAAATCCCAACAGGTTTTGAGGATGCACCTGTGGGTGACCTGCCATGGAAGACAGCATGTCCTGGGCAGCTTCCATGGAATCATGGAATTGTTGAGGTTGGAAAAGCCCTCCAAGACCATCAAGTGCAACTGTTCCCCCAGCACTGCCCATGTCCCCATGTCCCCAAGGCCATCACTGTCCCATGTCCCCAAGTGCCACATCCACAAGGTTTTTAAATCCCTCCAGGGATGGGGACTCCACCACCTCCCTGGGCAGTTCCAATGCTTGACCATCCTTCCCATGAGGAAACTCTTCCTCATGTCCAGCCTGAACTTCCCCTGCCATGATCTGAGGCCGTTTCCTCTCACCCTGTCCCTGTTCCCTGGGAGCAGATCCTGAATCCCACCTGGCTGCCCCCTCCTATGTGGAGACCATAAAATCTCTCCTCAGTTTCCCAATGTTCACTGCCAGGCCTGGAAATCCAAGTGATGGCGTCAATCTCCACAAAATAAATCCTTCTGCGGGAAGCCCAGTGCAGGAGCTGGAGATTTGTGCTGTCATTACCTCAGCCAAACCCCATCCTACTGCCAGGTGCCTTCCCTCTGCACTTCCTCTGGCTCAGCCTTAATTATTCATTTCCTGACATCCTTTCATTCAGAAAGGTCTCACCAAAACTCTCCATAAAAAAGAAAAGTCTCTCCATAAAAACTGTTTTTTCCCATTTTTTTGGTCCACACCACTGTGGGCATCCACAGGGTCAGGCGACATAGATGATAATATTTACATTTCCTGCTTTTACCACCCTCTTTTAAGCCATAAATTAACTTCAGGTGTCTCTGTAGAAGTGAAAATTCCCTCAGGGAAGCACAGCAATCCAAGCAATCCTCCTGTAGCATCTCCACGTTGCCACCACGTGGCCGGATGGTTCCTTTTCCTTTCCCTTCTTCTGGCCTCACCTCTTCCACAGCTCTGGAGTCAAGTTGGAGCAGCCCTTTAGGAAATGTGCTCCAAAACGCTTTTAAAAATACTTTTAAAATATAAAAAAATCTATTTAAAGCACACCGAGGCTGGAGCATTAATAGCGTGAGGAGCATAAATTATTAGTCCTAATTATCCTAAACTCCTAATTATCCTAAACAGAAGCAGAGAGTGATGTCCCGGAGCTCCTCCCGGGGCAGGAGCAGGGACCCAGCTGCGCATTCCCCACCCTGCCCTGCAGCCAGATCCAGCCCCAATTCCAGCCGGCTCCACCCGGCTTCTCCCTTTCCTGGGCGTGCAGGAGACAAACGAGGCATCTTCAGCGGCCACAGGAGGGATTTCAATCAGGAAATCTGGCAAAAACGCCGATTTTAGAGGTTTCTGTACCGTGTTTGTGAGAGGGGCTGGGCTGGCCGCCTCTCCCTCCCTCCTTCCCTGCGAGGTCTCAGTGCTCCACCCCATGGTGGATGGAGTTCCAGTCCTGGCTGCGGAATTCCAGCCGAGCATCCCAACAAACAGCGCTTCCCCCGGGGACAGGGGTCGGTGTTGGCTCTCCTGATCAAGGAAACAGGAGGAGAACTCCAGGGAAAGCTCAGATCCCAGGCAGAGGGGGCTTGGCTGCAGCATCAAGGAGATGCTACAGAAAGATTGCTTGGATGGATCGGGCAGGGGAGGGATCGGGAAGGGGATGGATCGGGCAGGGAATGGATTGGGGAAGGGATGGATCAGGAAAGGGATGGATTGGGAAAGGGATCAGGAAAGGGGATGGTTCGGGAAGGGGATGGATCAGGAAAGGGGATCAGGAAAGGGATGGATTGAGAAGGGGATGAAACAGGAAAGGGGATGGATTGGGAAAGGGATGGATCAGGCAGGGGATGGATTGGGAAGGGGATCAGGAAAGGGATGGATCAGGAAAGGAATGGATCAGGAAAGGAATGGATCGGGAAACGGATCGGGAAAGGGATGGATTTGGAAGGGGATGGATTGGGAAAGGGGGGAAAGGGATCAGGAAGGGGATAGATCAGGAAAAGAATGGATCAGGAAATGGATCAGGAAGGGGATAGTTCAGGAGAGAGATGAATCAGGAAGGGGACAGATCAGGAAAGGAATGGATTGGAAAGGGATCAGGAAAGGGGATGGATTGGAAAAGGGGATGGATTGGGAAGGGGATTGGGCAGGAGATGGATCAGGAAGGCGATCAGGAAAGGGATGGATTGGGAATGGGATGGATTGGGAAGGGGATGGATCGAGAAGGGGATGGATCGAGAAGGGGATCAGGAAAGGGGATGGATCAGGCAGGGGATGGATCCTGACCAATGCTGCCTCACCTGGCAGCTCTCTCAGCAAGGTGTCACACACCCATCAGCCTGACGGAGCTAAAACCACCGGGATTACACCCACAGTGTCCTCCCTGAGCCACGGAGATCTCGGGAATGGTTTTGGCTTTTATTGCTCCTCACGCAGGGATTTCATCGAGCGGCTCTGGAGTCGTGGCAGCGCCACTCAGCAGATCCTGCAGCATCCCAAAAACTTGGGGAATTCTGGAGAAAGGGACATGTGCTGTCCTAAGGGGGCACATGGGGTGACATTCCTGCTCCTGGGAACACAGAGAGAGGGAAGGGAAGGAGGTGGGGAAAGGAAAGGAGGTGGGGAAAGGAAAAGGAAAAGGGGAAGGGGAAGGGGAAGGGGAAGGGGAAGGGGAAGGGGAAGGGGAAGGGGAAGGGAAGGAAAGGAAAGGAAAGGAAAGGAAAGGAAAGGAAAGGAAAGGAAAGGAAAGGAAAGGAAAGGAAAGGAAAGGAAAGGAAAGGAAAGGAAAGGAAAGGAAAGGAAAGGAAAGGAAAGGAAAGGAAAGGAAAGGAAAGGAAAGGAAAGGAAAGGAAAGGAAAGGAAAGGAAAGGAAAGGAAAGGAAAGGAAAGGAAAGGAAAGGAAAGGAAAGGAAAGGAAAGGAAAGGAAAGGAAAGGAAAAAGGGAGGGGAAAGGAAAAAGGGAGGGGAAAGGAAAAAGGGAGGGGAAAGGAAAAAGGGAGGGGAAAGGAAAAAGGGAGGGGAAAGGAAAAAGGGAGGGGAAAGGAAAAAGGGAGGGGAAAGGAAAAAGGGAGGGGAAAGGAAAAAGGAGGAAAGGAGATAGGAAACAGGAGAAGAAAGGAATCTGTCTAAGACCACACTTCAAATACTTCCCAATTCTTGACAAGAGGATGAGAAAAAGAGGAAGAGGGAGAAATGGCTACTTGTCCTTGGAGAACCATTTATCCCAGAAATCTTTACTCTGAACACATCTTTTCCTTAATTCTTGATACATCTACATGCTAAAGAATTTAAAGAAAAATTCAGAGAGAATCTTCCTGAGGAATCAGCAGTCACACAAAACAGAGGGAAAAAGGGCATTGAGGTCCAGGCTCAGCAAAACAAAGACTCTGGAAGGAAAAGCACAGCTGAGAAATATATTATAATTAATAGTGACTTTGCATTGATGCTGTCTCATTTTACACTTTTAAACTCCTTGATAGAGTTGTAATTAAATTTAGAAAAAACCTTTTAGACACAAAGATTTCTCTGGTGCTTTCCCCCCTCTGATGTTCACAGGGATTTCAGAACCTGCCCTCACTTTGAGCACATCCCTCACACATCAGCCACATCCACCCCAACCCCTCCTGCCCAGCTTCCTCCTGGTTTTTGGGAACCCACCTGGGGCAGGTGTTGTAGTGTGTTGTTAAGTTTCTTGTGTTATTCCCCCAATTTATGTATTGTTCTCCCCTATTATGTGTAAAATGGTTTCTTCCCCCCAGTTTTTCCCGCCACTGCTAGCCTGTCAGCTAAGGTGCTATAGTAACCGCTATTCATAGTTGCCGATGTGTAATTGCTCCTCCCCTGGTTTCCCTTATAAGTGAAAGTTGTTTCCTCCCTGGGCCCAGTCAGTCACTCCCTTTCTCCTCCCAGGTTTCGAGAACCTTCTTCTCTCTGGAGATGGTGGCTGGCTGGGGTCCCAGGACACCTCCTTTACCTTTTGATTATTGGTGTCCATGGAGTGTCAGTTCTGTGAAGTTCATCCCCTCACCTTTCCCGATTGGTTCCGCCTGTACCCACCCCCCTCCTTTATAATCCTGTTTCACCCCCTATGAAAAAACTTTTTCCCGGTTGGTTTCCCCACGTTTGGATCCCGCAACACCTTCAATAAACCGATGTTTAACCCCCGGGAAATGGTCAGCTCCGTTCCTCCCCAATACCAGCGGTGTGAGCCAGTCCGCAGCCAGCACAGCCCGAGGCCCTCAGACACCGAAGGGAGCTGGCCAGGAATTGCAGAGGGGCGTCGGCCTTTCGCCCTCAGCTAGCCGGACTTCAAACTTCGGGCCACATATGCCCCTCTCTGCAGGCAGGCAGAATTCCAAGGACCTAAAATTGTCATTTTGGATCCGCCTTGCAGTGAAGGGGAATTTCTGTAAGGAATGAAAAATGGAACTGAAATTGGTGGCTGGGAAGTTTCAAGCAGGGAAAAGTGAGGGAAAAGGGGAGGTTCAGGCAGAAATTCTTCTGGAAAGTCACTGGATTCATCAAGCAGGGAGTTTGGAAGGTAAAGAGAAGCTGGACCAAGAGAGGGAATCGCCATGGAATAAACTCAGGGAAAGGCCAAAGGTGACGTTGTCCAGGTCAAACCAAGAACAAGACACCTGCAGGAGAGACAACTCCCCCTTCTTAAAGCAAAGAAACCTTAAAATTGAGATTGTATTTGGTGTTGTAAACCAGTGCTAAACACTGAAATGGCTCCTTCCCCACCAATCATGATCACAACTGAAACTCCTGATGTCCAACCCAACCTTTGGCATTGGGGCAAACACCAACAGCCAACAATTCCCAGACATTTCTCTCCTATCTGGCCATTCCCAACCATTTTAATATCTAAAAATATTTCAGTTTGACCCAAACCAGTGCTAAACCCTGAAATGGCTCCTTCCCCATCAATCATGATCACAACTGAAACCCCTGATTTCCAACCCAACCTTTGGCATTAGGACAAACACCAACAGCCAGCAATTCCCAGACATTTCTCTCCTATCTGGCCATTCCCAACCATTTTAATATCTAAATATAAATATTCCAAATAAATATAATATAAATATTCCAACCATTTTAATATCTAAGAATATTTTAGTTTGACCTAAACCAGTGCTAAACCCTGAAATCTCTCCTTCCCCATCAATCATGATCACAACTGAAATCCCTGATTTCCAACCCAACCTTGGGCAATCTGGCAAACATCAACTGCCAACAATTCCCAGACATTTCATTCCTATCTGGCCATTCCCAACCATTTTAATATCTAAATATATTATAAATATTCCAAATAAATATAATATAAATATTCCAACCATTTTAATATCTAAACATATTTCAGTTTGACCTAAACCAGTGCTGAACACTGAAATCTCTCCTTCCCCATCAAGCATGATCACAACTGAAATCCCTGATTTCCAACCCAACCTTTGGCATTAGGGCAAACACCAACAGCCAACAATTCCCAGACATTTCATTCCTATCTGGCCATTCCCAACCATTTTAATATCTAAATATATTATAAATATTCCAAATAAATATAATATAAATATTTCAACCATTTTAATATCTAAAAATATTTCAGTTTGACCTAAACCAGTGCTAAACCCTGAAATCTCTCCTTCCCCATCAAGCATGATCACAACTGAAACCCCTGATTTCCAACCCAACCTTTGGCATTAGGGCAAACCATTGGAACCATCCATCAAAGTGAGGTATCCAATCAGCCCTGACTAAAAATCACTCAGTGCAGCTTTACTTTGAATTGTTATTCACACTTGACTTTTCAAAAAAACATTTTCATAGCTTCAGAGTTACAATTTTTTAATCCATGGAAGCAGCTGTTTTATGACTAAGCAGGAAAAACGTGAGCAATAAAAAATAAAAAGACACAAACACAAGAATCCACAGCTGGTGGTTATTTTTTACTTGAAGACTCTCTGAAAAAACAAAATTATTGTTACATTATTGTCATGAATTCTATCTGGAATGAAACAGGCCTGGTCCAGGTGATATGGAAAGGGCAGTCTGGTTTTTACAAAATTGATATTCAGGAAACATCAAAACACACAAAGGGCAGGCTCTTACACTCAGGTTACACCACTCAGCCTCAGTAAACATCTTTGGAATAGAGATCTTTTTAAAACAACAACAAAAAAAAATCAATCAAGGAACTTAAATATTCACAGGACAAAACCATAATATTGTGAAAAATGTGAAGGGTGAGATGAGCAGAGATAATCCAAGCAGGAGCTGCACAGCTGGGAACAGTCACCCCCACCAGGCAGGTTTGGGGTTTGGTTCTGTGCATAAAGCAGAGAAAAGAAAATAAATTCCTGCTGCAAATTCTGGTTCAAGCAGGAGCCCACAAGCCCAGCACAACAAAGGAAAGGTTGGGTGTTCTTGAAAATGAAAAGTTAGCAGGGTGTCCTCTCTATATTGCACCAAGTTGGGTTGTAACTGAGAAATTAAAAACTTTTGCATTTAGAAAAGCTACATTTAAATAGATCCCAAGTGGAGGGAGCAGAGTTCAGCTTTTAAAACAACTCTTTTTCCTACATTTCTGTCTCCTCCCAAACTGCAAAACCAGCACTGATCCAAGGCAGTGCTGCTCCTTCTCCTCAGTATTTATTTATTTATTGCTTTATTTAGGAGTGACAAAGGCTCAGAGATGGGAACTTTTAGAGAATTTAAGGCAACTCCACAAAACCAACACCTTAAGGGCAATTCTGGCACACAGTGGTTTTCATACCAACGCCAGGAGAGGTTTTAGCTTTAAAAAAGGACAGATTTTAGTCAAAAAAAACCCTTTTAAATATCAGTTTATCTTTCTAACACACAGCACTGAAGTCAAGTCATTCCAGAGCACCAATGTAGAGAAAAGAAACAAAAAAAAGGGGGAAGAATTCAGATGAACAATTAAAAAAACTAAATAACTACAAATAAAAACACTAAAAAACCTAAATAACTACAAATAAAAGCTAAAAACCCATAAAGCTAAACAAACAAAAAAAAATCAGATATAGGCTTGTCAAAAAAAATCTAAATGTGCTCAGTATTAGGCTCATCCTTCCCTTGCAAAAACTTTGGAATTGAATCAAAAGAATATGGAAAACTCTAAAACACTGGTCCAATGGGGATGTGCATTCTTTTTATTTCTATACAGAATGAAAACAAACACCATACAGACAAAAGTAAACTAATTTTTTTTTTTTTAAGAAAAAAAATTAGGTTTAATGTTCCAAAACGATTTTGTGAAAACAGGAAAAAAAAAAAAAAAAAAAAGAAATAGAAAGGAGTTATTTTAAACTACAGCCTGCATGGATTTGCAGCAAGATCTGAGTAAGAAATGATGGATTAAAAACAAGCAGAGCCCTGCTGGCATCCAGGAGGAGGAATGGAGAGGATTTGCACAGAGAAACCTGTGTGTAAACTATTGTCACGTGGGGTCACAGGGACAGACAACACCTCAAGGTGCTGCCTGTCCCTTGTTCCTAGAGAAAATCTATTTTGCCAAGAAGCTCAGAGAGTTTTCTACAGCTTTTTCTGGAAGAGATGGATGCAAGCAGCAGGTTTCTGGTCAGCCAGAGGATCCCACTGCAGGAGTGCTTGTGCTAAGTTGCATTTTGTAAGGAAAAAGGTTGGGGGGGTTTGGAGCACTCGTTGTCATAGCAAAAAGCAATTTTTGTCACATAAAAAACCTCAACTAAAGGAATTTTAGCTCCATAATTAAAGGAACTTTTTCCCTCAGCATTCCTTCAGGGCACAGCTGGAGAGGTTTATACTGACAAGCAGTATAAGAGCAGGGAACCCTTTTGGGAGGTTTAAGCAACAACCAGGTGAGTGCATTTTCCTTGCTAATGCTCCCTAATGCAGGAATGACTCTGGTTTCCATTCTCTTCCAAATAATCCCTAGGGAACAAATCATCCCAGAAGCCACAGCAATTACTCCTTGGCACTTCTCTGCACACAGGCAGGAGAAGTTCCAGCCATTTGCAACAGCAACTTTTCCTTTGGGATACCTGATGCTTTTTTTTTTTATTTTTTATTATTATTATTTCCTCCGAATTCATGAAATGCAGCAACATTAGCAAGCCAGGAGTCATTTGTTCTGTTCAAGCTGGAGGATTTGTCATTGCTCTCCCTTTGAGTGGCTGACTCAGACACCAATGGTGGTGCAAGGGCAGCTATGATTTCTGCAGAGGAGCAGCCCTGGGCGCGGGGCGCTGCCGGACGCCGCTCGGGGATGAGTCTCTCTTGCTCCCCTCCTTCCCCTCTGTCTCCTCATCTGAGACATCTCCCTCATCTCCTCC
The DNA here is from genome assembly GCF_047830755.1 of Zonotrichia albicollis. Classification (NCBI taxonomy): domain Eukaryota; kingdom Metazoa; phylum Chordata; class Aves; order Passeriformes; family Passerellidae; genus Zonotrichia; species Zonotrichia albicollis. Next base: position 61,770,696 of record NC_133824.1, read on the forward strand.
TTGCTCTTCATACCTGCTCTTCAGCACATGAGCTGACTCTGGACCTTGTTTCCCTCAAGGAGAAAGGAAAAACACACAATAAATGCCATTCTCAAGTCAAATCCACTTTTTTAACACCATGGGCGACACTGAGAGCTCCACTCGATTTCCTCTCCCTGCCCATGTGGAATTTCATGTCTTGCAGGTATGAAAATGCTCTCAAAATTTTTTTTATCCCTAAAACCAGTTTTAAAAATACCCCAGCTTTACTAAAATTTACTAATTTTTTAATCCCAACCCACTATAAACATTAAGGGTGAGGCATCAACCCCAAATGCAAAGTTCTACACTCCACTCCGGGTGTCACATCCTGCAGAACACCAGGATTTCTTTAATATTTTCTAGAAATAAAATTTACCAAACAGCTTCAGTGAATCAGAAGTTTGCTGTGGGCTTACTTGGCTGAGGCTGGAGCTGTGGTGCTCTGTGCTTTTTGGAGGGACAGATGCAGTCTGCCAGGAACACCATCAGCTGAAACCAAAGAAACCCAAGGTGAAATCCCAAACCTTCTGCACACTGCCATCGTTTAGGATGGGAAATTTCCAGATCAAGTCTAAGCATTTACCCTCAGCTGGATCCCATCCAGCTTCCCCTTGGGTTATGGGGGCTCCATCCTGTCCCCATGCCTGTGTTCCAGCTCAGGGTACCCCAAAACCCACCCCAAAACTGAGGTGGAGGCAGCACCAGTGGCACCAAGTCACCACCAGCCCCAAGGGCAGCACTTACAAGTCCCAGGACCATTCCTAAGAACAGAGTTGCCAATCCAAAAACAGCATAGGAGCCCCAGACTGGTATTCCAAGATTTTCTGTTAAATAGCCATGGCAATGCTGGAATAAAAAAAAATAATTTCAGGAAGAGCTGGATTTCATATTGAGGAGGAAATGAAGTGGGGATGTGAGCAAATACCCTGATCCACATGGACAGCTTGAACAAGGCTGACATGCTGCTCATCCTGAAACAAAGCAGAGAAAAAGAACTGAGAACACTTAAAATCTTAAAAAGAGAACACTTTAAAATCTTTAAAACACTGAGAACACCTTAAAATCTTAAAAAGAGAACACTGAGAACAATTTAAAATCTTTAAAACACAAATTTTCCCCCAGCTCCTGTAAGAATGTCACCTTCCCTTTCCTGCCTGGATAATTCCTTTGCCTGCCCCTCTGCCATAATTTCAGCCTGAAACTTGTGTGAAACAACCTCAGGTCGTACATGGACAGCTGTAAATTCCCAGATTTCTTTAACTTGGATCTGCTGAATCCAAGTTAAAGTTAATCCAAGTGAATTTCATGTGCCTTTTCTGTTCTGTCTGGATCAATGCTCTCTGAGAAGCCAACTGGAACTCCAGTGATATTAAGAAAGAAGCACCAATAGGTTTTATTAAAACAAAAAAAAATTAGCTATTAAAAGAAAATCAGGTTTCAAGAGCTGAGAGAGCCTCAGACACTTAAGTTTGGTGTCTGAGTACATAATAAGAAGAAAACTTGTTAATGCTGAGTTAATACCCAGTTTCACACATTAAAAAACACAAGAGTTTGTAAGAGAAACTCCCTGACAGCCAGGAATTCCTTTCATACATCACACCCAAATTTGTTTTGACAGTTTGAACCCATTCCCCTTTTTCCTGTCAGTTTCTGATGGAGAATCCCTCTTTTTTGGGATTTCCTCCAGACAGTGGAAGAATTTTCCCAGGATTTAGCTGGGCAAAACCATCTCAGTGCCACAGAAACCAAGGGTCAGCAAGGTCCCACAAGAGTTTAGGAAACTTCTTCAAGCCTTAAAGGAAACCTTGCTGGGGACATCTCTGTTATGGTGACAATGCTCAGGTCACCCTGCTATGGTGACAATGCTCAGGTCACCCTGCTATGGTGACACTGCTCAGGTCACTGCTATGGTGACAATGCTCAGGTCACTGATATGGTGACACTGCTCAGGTCACCCCTGCTATGGTGACAATGCTCAGGTCACCCTGCTATGGTGACAATGCTCAGGTCACCCCTGCTATGGTGACAATGCTCAGGTCACCCTGCTATGGTGACAGTGCTCAGGTCACTGCTATGGTGACAATGCTCAGGTCACTGCTATGGTGACAGTGCTCAGGTCACTGCTTTGGTGACAATGCTCAGGTCACCTCTGTTATGGTGACAGAGCTCAGGTCACTGCTATGGTGACAATGCTCAGGTCACCCCTGCTATGGTGACAATGCTCAGGTCACTGCTTTGGTGACAGTGCTCAGGTCACTGCTATGGTGACAGTGCTCAGGTCACTGCTATGGTGACAGTGCTCAGGTCACCCTGCTATGGTGACACTGCTCAGGTCACTGCTATGGTGACACTGCTCAGGTCACCCTGCTATGGTGACACTGCTCAGGTCACCCCTGCTATGGTGACAGTGCTCAGGTCACTGCTTTGGTGACAATGCTCAGGTCACTGCTATGGTGACACTGCTCAGGTCACCCTGCTATGGTGACAGTGCTCAGGTCACCCTGCTATGGTGACAATGCTCAGGTCACCCTGCTTTGGTGACACTGCTCAGGTCACCCTGCTATGGTGACAGTGCTCAGGTCACCTCTGTTATGGTGACACTGCTCAGGTCACTGCTATGGTGACAATGCTCAGGTCACTGCTATGGTGACAGTGCTCAGGTCACCCCTACTATGGTGACACTGCTCAGGTCACTGCTATGGTGACAGTGCTCAGGTCACCTCTGTTATGGTGACAATGCTCAGGTCACCCTGCTATGGTGACACTGCTCAGGTCACTGCTATGGTGACAGTGCTCAGGTCACCCCTGCTATGGTGACACTGCTCAGGTCACCTCTGTTATGGTGACAATGCTCAGGTCACTGCTATGGTGACACTGCTCAGGTCACCCCTGCTACGGTGACAATGCTCAGGTCACACTGCTATGGTGACAGTGCTCAGGTCACTGCTATGGTGACACTGCTCAGATCACCCAGCTATGGTGACAGTGCTCAGGTCACTGCTATGGTGACAGTGCTCAGATCACCCAGCTATGGTGACAGTGCTCAGGTCACTGCTATGGTGACACTGCTCAGGTCACCCCTGCTATGGTGACAGTGCTCAGGTCACTGCTTTGGTGACACTGCTCAGGTCACCCCTGCTATGGTGACAGTGCTCAGGTCACCCTGCTATGGTGACACTGCTCAGGTCACTGCTATGGTGACAGTGCTCAGGTCACCCTGCTATGGTGACAATGCTCAGGTCACTGCTATGGTGACAGTGCTCAGGTCACCCCTGCTATGGTGACAGTGCTCAGGTCACTGCTATGGTGACAGTGCTCAGGTCACCCTGCTATGGTGACACTGCTCAGGTCACTGCTATGGTGACAGTGCTCAGGTCACTGCTATGGTGACAATGCTCAGGTCACCTCAGCTATGGTGACAGTGCTCAGGTCACTGCTTTGGTGACAATGCTCAGGTCACTGCTTTGGTGACAATGCTCAGGTCACTGCTATGGTGACAATGCTCAGGTCACCTCTGTTATGGTGACAATGCTCAGGTCACCCTGCTATGGTGACAATGCTCAGGTCACCTCAGCTATCATGACAATGCTCAGGTCACCCTGCTATGGTGACAATGCTCAGGTCACTGCTATGGTGACAGTGCTCAGGTCACTGCTATGGTGACAATGCTCAGGTCACCCTGCTATGGTGACAATGCTCAGGTCACCTCTGTTATGGTGACACTGCTCAGGTCACCCTGCTATGGTGACAATGCTCAGGTCACCTCAGCTATCATGACAATGCTCAGGTCACTGCTATGGTGACAGTGCTCAGGTCACTGCTTTGGTGACACTGCTCAGGTCACTGCTTTGGTGACAGTGCTCAGGTCACCCTGCCATGGTGACAATGCTCAGGTCACCCTGCTTTGGTGACACTGCTCAGGTCACCCCTGCTATGGTGACACTGCTCAGGTCACCCTGTTATGGTGACAATGCTCAGGTCACTGCTATGGTGACAGTGCTCAGGTTACACTGCTATGGTGACAGTGCTCAGGTTACACTGCTATGGTGACACTGCTCAGGTCACTGCTATGGTGACAACCCTCAGGTCACCCTGCTATGGTGACACTGCTCAGGTCACTGCTATGGTGACAGTGCTCAGGTCACCCTGCTATGGTGACAATGCTCAGGTCACCTCTGTTATGGTGACACTGCTGAGGTCACTGCTATGGTGACACTGCTCAGGTCACCCTGCTATGGTGACAGTGCTCAGGTCACTGCTATGGTGAGTGTGCTCAGGTCACTGCTATGGTGACAGTGCTCAGGTCACCCCTGGTATGGTGACACTGCTCAGGACACCTCAGCTATGGTGACAATGCTCAGGTCACCCTGCTATGGTCACACTGCTCAGGTCACCCCTGTTATGGTGACAATGCTCAGGTCACCCTGCTATGGTGACAATGCTCAGGTCACCCTGCTATGGTGACAACCCTGCCACAGCTGAGGCAGAATTGGGACACCCACCCAGACATTCCCACAGCTCCTGCCCACACAGAGCTGGGAGCAGGACACAGCTCAGCACATCTGATAATAAATTCCTACAAAAAACAACCCAAAACTTACAGGAAAGAGGAAGGCCCGAACCAGGAGGACACTGGTTCAATGGATTTCCACTCCTTATCATTGATGAAGTTAATGAAGGCAGCTTTATTCCTGGCTCCCTGGTATCTCCTGAACTCTCCATCTTTGCAGCTGTAAAACAACACCACCACCACCAAAATCCTTTATTTGATATGATCCAAGCACCAAGGGCAGCATCCAACAAACCCCCTCCCATCTCCTTGTCTATTTTTTACACATTCACTTTTTCAGTGTTAGTTCTTTTTAGCTGATATTGCCCCTAAAAAATATTTTCCAAACGCCTGGACTAACTCCAAGTTATTTCCAGAACACCTTGGCTAGCTTTAGGCTGTGATTCCATAAAAAAAAAAATAATAAAGATAATGATCTTCCTAAAGCCCTTGCCACACACCTGCACTGAAGATCAACCTACAGAGAAAGGATTGCAAAACAGAAACACCCATGAAAAGGCAGAATAAATAAGGCCTGAAGGGAAAGGAAAAGAAATCATCTGGCAGCACAAGGTCACAGTGGGTGAGAAGGTGAATGTGCCAGTGAAAAGCAGCTCCTATTCTTAAAGAGCATAATAAATCTCATTTATTTGCCCCCCAAAACAGAGAAAAAAATGCCCACTGTCACCCCAAAAACCCCTGTAGCCCTGCGTACTTACTGATAGATGGTAGGGAGGGCTGTGATGATAAATCGTCCACTTAATCCTGTAAGAAAAGTTGTTTTGAGAGTATTTTGAGTATTTTTATGGAAAAAAAGAGGCAAGGAATGCTGAAACACCCCAAAATACAACAACAGGCCTAGGTATCAATATTTCCATGCAATCTACCACAACTTTGTGCATGTCAAAGCAGCACACATTTAAAAAACGATCCGCGAACAAAGAGCAAAATGGGGAAAATGAGATATCCAGGGATAACAGCTCCATTGGGCTCTTTTGGCTGCAGCTCTTCAGAGGGAGAGGCTCTCCTTTGCAAACTGGATCTGCAGCCTCCAGAAACCCTGAGGAAAATAACCCACGTGAGGCAAGCTTCAAAAGTAAAGCTGCTCTGGAGAAAGAGATCAGCATGGGGAAGGGCAGGCTTACAAATCCCACAGGGACAGGAGAGCTCCAAGAGAGGTTCGCGAGAGGTTCACGAGATTTTCAGGAAGTTTCAGGACAGGGAGAGCAGATTGTTTGCACTTCCTTCTACCAGCCAAAGGAGGGACTGGAATAGCAAGGCTGAAACTTTGTTTTTTGCTTTAAAAGTACGGCCAAAAATCTCCTTGAAATCGTGCTCTGGAGAAAACCTCTCATTCTTTTTACGCATTATAGTCTATGCATTTTATTTATTCTGTTCATTCAATTATATTTATTTGATCTGCTATCTGACAGTCTCGTTCCTGTGTGAAAGCTGGCCCAGGGTGCCCAGAGCAGCTGTCCCTGGATCCCTGAAGTGCTCCAGGCCAGGCTGGACAGGGTTTGGTTTGGTGGAAGGTGCGGTAGGGTTGGAATGAGATGATCTTCAAGGTCCTCCCAAGCAAAACATTTTCTGGTTCCCATTAAGCAACATCAGGGCGTTGAGTCACGCAGCTAGAGATGAGTAAAACACTTTTATTACCCCTGTTAATTCTGCCCGCCTCCCACAAGCACACATGGGAGATGAGCACCCCCAAACCCCTCAGCCGCCCAGATCCCGGCGGGGTTCGGGAGCCCTGCCCAGCCCCTCTCACCCGGCTGCTCGGTCACATCCACTTTGGCCACGTTCACGCCCAGGTCCTCTCCCCACTCGGCGAACTTCTCCCACTCGGGCTGCAGGCTCTCGCAGGCGGGGCACCAGGGCGCGTAGCTGCGGGAGCGGCACAGCGCGGTCACCCCACATGGACCCCACAAACCCCACACGGACCCTCACACCGCCCCGGCACCCCCCGGCGCGCCGCTCCCCACTCACAACTCCACCATCCACTCGTCCTGCAGCAGCTCCCGCCACATGCCGTCCGACAGCACCTTCACGGGGCTCGGCCTGCCCCGGGCGGCGGCGGCGGCAAACGCCAGGCAGAGCAGAGCGCAGAGCGGAGCCCTCAGCGCGGCCCCGGCCCGGCCCGGCGCCGCCATCTTGGGCCGCCCCCCCCCTTCCGCCTTCCCCGGCGCGTCACGGCCGGGCCCGCCCTGAGGGGAACGGGGAGGCGGCACCGGGAACCGGGAACCGGAGCGGCGGGGAGCGGGAGGGGATGGAGGGATAGGAGTCCGGGAATGGTGGGGAGTGGGACGGATTGGAATCGGAAGGTATTGCAGTCCTGGAATGGTGGGGATTGGAGTCGGAAGGGATTGGAATCCTGGAGTTGTTGGGATTGGAAGGGATTGGAATGGATTGGAGTCCTGGAATGACCGGGAATGAAATTAATTGGAGTCCTGGAATGATCGGGACTGGAATCCTGCAGTGGTTGGGATTGGAATGGATTGGAGTCCTGGAATGGTCGGGATTGGGAGGGATTGGAATCGGAAGGGATTGGAATTGGAAAGGATTGCAGTCCTAGAATGATTGGGACTGGAAGGGATTGGAATCATGGAGTGGAAGGGATTTGAATGGATTGAAATCCTGGAATGGTCCTGATTTGGAAGTGATTGGAATCCTGGAGTGGTCAGAATTGGAAGGGATTGCAGTTGGAAAGTATTGCAATCCTGGAATGGAATGCATTGGAATCCTGGAATGGTGGGGATTGGAAGGGATTGGAATTGATTGGGATCCTAGGATGGTTGGGATTGGAATGGATTGGAGTCCTGGAAGGGTTGGGATTGGAAGGGATTGGAATCCCAGCTTGTCCCACCCTCTGCCATGGCAGGCACCCCTCGAGCCAGGTGCTGTGAGGAATGGATTGGAGTCCTGGAATGCCTTCTGATGCATCCTTTCTTCAGTATAGTTTAGTATAGCATTCTTCAATATAATATCATAAAATAATAAATCAGTCTTCTGAGCACATGGAGTCAAATTGTCATCTCTGCCCTCGTCCTGGGGACCCTCCCAACCACCACACCCGAGTGCTTAATTCTCAGGGAGAAGGTCAATGTTAAAAAACAGACAAATCCCACATCAGCTCACTCCTGTCCCTCACCACCTGAAGCATTTCCAGGGAAGGAACCTCTTTTTCCATATGCACATACTTTTTTAACACAATTTTTTCCCCAGCTCCTGTGGTAATGTCACCTTCTCTTTCCTGCCTAGATAATTTCTTTGCCTGCCCTTTTGCCATAATTTCATATCTCACATTTCAGAGCCTTGCCAGCCATTGAGAGGTGCAGGAAAAAAAAAAGAATAAATCAGCATTTGGTTGGTTGTTTTTTTTTTTTTAATTTTATCTTATTTGAGCAACTTTTCTATAGTACAACGTGTATGTTCCTGTCTGTAGGAGAACAGGCATTATCAAGGACTTGTTATTCATTGATTCAGCACTCGGGAATAAATCACTGCTTGCAGCACTCTGCTGACTGCTGTTTTAGGCATAATTGAATTTTTGAAATTTGTTATTGATAATCCATGAATATTCCATTCTGCATCAGCAATCAGGTGAAATGCAAAGTGCTGGCTCTGCGTAACAACTGGACTCAATGATCCTGAAGGTCCTTTCCAACCTGAACACTTCTGTGAATTCTGTGATTATCCCTGACAATTTGAGATACGTGTTGTGTAACCATGTGTAAATAACTTTACCACTGTGAATAAAAAGATTTCTTCAAAGGCACACCGAGCTCCCTATGGGAACAGCTTGAAAAACCCTGAAAATTATGACTTCATACCTCCCCTGCCTGGTTCCAGGAATTATTTTAAGTGTAATGACTGCTCTGAATTACTTTTATCTCAGTTATTAATATGACATTGACATTGCCTTGTTTCTTTGTGAAGTTTTGAGAACAAGAAAGCCTCAGCCTTATCTTGGAGGCATCTCCCTGCAGCCTGCTCCCCTCAGCCCTCCCAAGCTGACAGGAGAAATATTTGCCTCATCTTTCAAGGTTCATGGCAGGATAAAGAGAGGTAATTGCCAAGTGACCTCAAGAGAGAAACACATCTTTCATTATTTTATTATTTTCCATGTTCTTTTTCGGTGCTGCCACACAGAGGCACAGTTGAGGCTGCTTCTAAAGGGAAAGAGTGAAAGAAGAAAATTCTTTTTGGTTATGAATTACCTGGATTTTCTGCTGGGGATACCTCATCACCTTTCAAGGCTTTTTCTTTATCTAAGAATTCATTGTTTATATTTTTTTCCTAAGGTAAAGGGGATTTTCTGGTCAGTTTAAAACTTCCCACCAACACACAACCACAAATTGATCAAGGCTGGGGTTACAAAAGCACCACCACCAAACCAAAATTTAAAAGTCTTTCAGTTTCATGAAAATAATTGTCCATTTAGAGTGAGCACTAGTGGTGCACAGGAAGAAGCACAAGCCCAGATAATTGTTTGACGGAGGGAAAATCATGAAAAACTTAACCTGGTCTAGTGGAAGGGGCTTGGAACAAGGTGAATTTTGAGTGTTTCCAACCCAAAACATTCTGGGATATTTTGGGATATATTCTCCTGTCCACAGAGCTCCTGGGGTTTGATACAGGATGAAGGATGATGAAATGACAGAGGCCTGTGTCATCAAGAAATCATCTTTTCTTGATGATGTCTGTGCCTCATAAAATCAGATGTTTCAGGTAGGAGTGGGAATGGAAGGACTCAGCTCCCTTTGGGCTGAAAATAAAAATAAAAAATACTCAAACACTCAAATGCCTCAATATTGTCCCCAAAGCTAAAGCCACAGAGATGAACAAATCCTACAAACTCACTCCATTCTGTAAGTGTTCAAAACCACTTAAAAAAACGGCACACAAATTGACTCACTGGGTTTCTTTTTTGGATTTCCTGCTGGGGACATCCCATCACCTTCCAAGGCTTTTTCTTTATCTAAAATTCATTGTTTATGTTTTTTCCTAAGGTAAAGGGGATTTTCTGGTCAGTTTAAAACTTCCCACCAACACACAACCACAAATTGATCAAGGCTGGGCTTACAAAAGCACCACCACCAAACCAAAATTTAAAAGTCTTTCAGTTTCATGAAAATAATTGTCCATTTAGAGTGAGCACTAGTGGTGCACAGGAAGAAGCACAAGCTCAGATAATTGTTTGACAGAGGGAAAATCATGAAAAACTTAACCTGGTGTCCCTACCCAGGACAAGGTGGATTTTGAGTGTTTCCAACCCAAAACATTCTGGGATATTTTGGGATATATTCTCCTGTCCACAGAGCTTTTGGGGTTTGATACAGGATGAAGGATGATGAAAAAAGAGAGGCCTGTGTCATCAAGAAATCATCTTTTCTTGGTGATGTCTGTGCCTCATAAATTCAGATGCTTCAGGTAGGAATGGGAATGGAAGGACTCAGCTCCCTTTGGGCTGAAAATAAAAATAAAAAATACTCAAACACTCAAATGCCTCAATGTTGTCCCCAAAGCTAAAGCCACAGAGATGAACAAATCCTACAAACTCCATTCTCTAAGTGCTCAAAACCACTTAAAAAAATTGCACGCAAATTGACTCACCAGGTTCCTTTTTTGCAGAATGTTAATTCATTTATATTTTAAATCAGAACAAATTGAAGCAGTTCTATTTTTCCTTATTTTATCTTTTTTTTTCTCTCTATTTTTTAAGGATGATGAAATGAGAGAGGCCTGTGTCATCAAGAAATCAGCTTTCCTTGGTGATGTCTGTGCCTCATAAATTCAGATGCTTCAGGTAGGAATGGAAAGACTCAGCTTCCTTTAGGCTTTGCTTTTTTTGAGCTGAAAATAAAAATAAAAATACTTGAACCTCAAATGTTGTCCCCAAAGCTAAAGCCACAGAGATGAACAAATCCTACAAACTCCATTCTCTAAGTGCTCAAAACCACTTTAAAAAATGGCACACAAATTGACTCACCGGGTTTCTTTTTTGCAGAATGTTAATGCATTTATATTTTAAATCAGAACAAATTGAAGCAGTTCTATTTTTCCTTATTTTATCTTTTTTTTTCTCTCTATTTTTAAGGATGATGAAATGAGAGAGGCCTGTGTCATCAAGAAATCAGCTTTCCTTGGTGATGTCTGCCTCATAAATTCAGATAAATTCAAATTTTTTTGTGAATTTATCTGAATTTATCTGAATTTTAAATTTCAAATTTTTTCAGATAAATTCAAATTCAAATTTTTAAATTTAGCATTAAAAAAAATAAAGGTCAAGACGTAATTATCGCTCTGTGGCTCAGGATTTCATTACAGCGATTCCATATATTAATTTTTTTTTTTTTCCTACAGAAAAATCCTGTATTTCACAGGAAAGAATTCATCCTGGACTGAAACTCCCAGAGGTGCCAGTGACTTCTCAGGAGCCCCACTGGGCTTGGTGAATGTGGAAAGGATTAACAGAATCCTCTCTTCCTGCTTGGAAAAAACAGGAAGAGTTTTTTCCAAGCAGGAAACCCCTCTGGAAATCACATTCCCATCCAACAAGCCCATTCCTCCTGTTCCACAGCACCTGAGCTGCCCCAGCCAAGCTTCACAGGGTGTTCAAGAATTCAAGGTTTTGGGAGCAGAGCAATCACTTTGCTGTTTCCTACTTTGGAAGACCTCAGAATTATTCTCACGGTCCTCTCTGAGCTAAGAAACCCCAGTAACTGCTGATTATTCAGTAATTAAGAGTCTCTCTGGGGTCGTAATTGTGAGTGTGGCCTCTCCCCGTTGCTGTGTGCAGCAGTTTCCTCAATGCCCAAACAAATTCTCTCCTTCCCATTTGACTGGATTACAAAATTGCTTTAAACTCCGAGGAGATGATGAGGAAAAGTGTGGCTCTGCACAGGAGTTACCATGGGAACTGAAGTAGGGAGAGATCTTTGTAAACCACAAGTCAAGCAGATTGTGTTTCAGACAATTAATATTGTCTTGTTCATTAGCTTTAACTCTTCTGTGCTCTGCTCCAAAGTAGATTTTTTTCTCTTTTTCTGTGTCAAAGAGGTTCTGCTTCCCTGAGGATTCATCCCTCATTTGTGGAGAGCCTGGTTTAAGCACGGCTTAAAGAAAGAGGCCATGAAGGTATTCAGCTGAGGGAAATATAGAAGTCTGCTGTAAAGCAGCCTTTCCCAGGCTTGATCCTGTAAATAATTAGGTTCTCAGCCACCTTTTATATAAACAACAAGATTCTCAGACCGTTCTGTCCTTGGCTGCTACTGGGAACAGACGGCCAGTCTGGGAATAGATATGAAGGTTTTGAGAACCTTTCATATCATGGTGTGAACACTGATCTTGGTTTCAGTAAACTAACTTCAGGTATTGTAAACAAAAGGAGGAGCTGAAGTTTTCTCTACAGCCTATCAGGAGCTCAGATTTTGCAATATGCATGAAGTGAATTAACACTGTTATAAAAAGTGCCTGATTGATGAATAAAGTGGAGTCAGATGCTAAACCAACAAAGGTGGTCGCTCCCTCACTTCAACACTCATTCTCCTGCAAGGCCACCTTGCATCCCTGGTTAGCTTCAGCTTCCCCTTCTGCTTTGGTTTTGGGGCTGGGGACATCTCTGGGGACATCCAGTGGGATTTGGTTTGGGATTGGGATGTAAATGTGGGGAGAAGTGTCAAGGCTCCCACCCTGTCACTGCAACCAGGACTGAGCATCTCCCACTGCTTCTCCTGCATGAACCCCTCTGCTCTCTTTTCTAACACCTTGGACTCCTCAAATCTTCTTTTCTTCTAATTCCATGGTTGGCACTTTAGGGAGGAGCAGCTGAGAACTGCCCCAGTCCCAGGAGCTGTCCCTTGCTCTGCTCTTTTTCCAAACCTCATTTTCCTCCTCTCAGCCCCCATCCCATCTCCTGCCTTCTCTCCCCCCTGCCCTCTCCCAGCATCCTGCCATCCTCTGACTCTCCCCTCACAGCACATCTTTAAGGTATCACACCTTAAAAATAATCATTATTTTTTATAATTATTAAAAATAAATTAATGTCCTTATTTTCCTTCAGCCCCCTGCCTGACTCTGTGAACAGGAGGAATTCCCCTCCCAAGGGAATTCAACATTCGTGTGTTTAAAAAGCAAACTCCTCCTCCCCTGTGTGCTGCTGACCTCCTTCCCTCTCCTGGATGTGGAATTACTCATTTTCCCTGGGGCTGATCCATCACTTTGTTGTTTCAGCTCTTCACAAACAATATTTGTGTCCCACCAGAGGCAAAAGCTGAGTTTAGGCAAAACTTCTTCATTTTCCAGCTGCTGCTCTGATCACAGGGTCTCAATCCCCCTTTTTCCACAATCCCTCCTGCAGCCACAGTCCATCACCTGGGAAAAGGCAAGAGCCAAACCACCAAATTTCCAAGTTTCTAATAAAAATCAAGGAAGAGTGGGACAACCTCAGAGAACCCCTGGGGAGAATTAGCATTGCATGAGGCAAACCTCCTCCTTCCCCCAGCTCCAGTCTGCAAGTGCTGAACTGATTTTGGCAGAAACCTTCCAGAATATTTGTTCTGGAATCTATCAGTGGGCAAGGTTTCAGCTCAGGGAGATGAGAAGAGGCTGGAAGCAGAGGCTGGCAGTGGGAAATGAAATGTTGGGCAGCCAGAAATGGAGGTGTTGGCATTTCCTCTGCAGATTTTGCTGCAAAATATGAACAAACCAGAGAGTGCAGAGTTAAAAACACAGGCTAAGGAGAGCCAGAGGAAAATGACCACTTTCCTGCCCTCCAAATCCTTCCTTGTCCAGATGTCAATCCCTTCTGACCTGCTGGTTTTCCATCCCTTTGCACCAGCGTGAAGGTTGCTCCTGGTTCTGGGAGACAGCAGATGTTGTGCTGATTGAAGCCCATTTTGCTGTGTTTTAGTGACAAAAAAAACCCCTAAATTAAAACTGTTTTAATATCATTTCCCCCTCTATGTCTTTGGCCACCCTGAGGCCAGCACAGGAATCTGCCTCAGGGTGGCCAAAGACATGGACCGGGAAATTATATTAAAGCAGTTTCCTTGTAAAATGCCACTGTCTGGGAAGGTATTTTTTTGTGCTGATTTAGGAGCTCCAGAGGAGCTGATTTAGGGGAGCTGATTTTTGTGCTGATTTAGAACCATTCAAGCACAGGCCTTGTTCAGACAAGACCAAAACCAGGCCATGTTTAACTCCACACTCCATAAAAACATTCCACTCAGGTCCAGTTTCCATCCTTAGAAATCCACGAGGCAGGGGAGATGTCAGCACACCTCACATTTCCCTGCCACCATGGAAAAGGAAGCCTGGGCAGCCTGAGAAGCTGGAAAAAGGACCAGAAATTGTTTATTGTGGCCAGTGCTCTGTGTGGATGCATCCCCAGGGGCCTGCAGGCCTGTCCCACCCTTGTGAGGCAATAAAGATCAAACCTGTGAGTTCCCTGCACTCCCTGAGGCTGGAGGGGATTTTCTGGGAAGCTGGGAAGGAAATGATGTTGTTTTTGAAGCCAAAAATAATTCTTTAGATGACTTAATCTGTAGCAGGCCCTTTACTTCACTGTATCAGCTAATGCTGATGAGAGGCAGGTCATGACCTTCTGGAAGATTCTGTTGGATTATTGGATCAGATTAAATTAGATTATCTTCCCGGATATTGAGGTCACAAGGGGACAGAGGGATGGGCTGATTTTCCACATATCCCCAGGCATCCCAGTGCCCTTCACGGGGAATCACCTCACTCCTCCTTTTCTTTACATCCCTATTGTTATGAATTAGAAGCTTGACTAGGCCAATATTCAAGCAGCAATCAATTTATTAATTAATATGGCAAAGTTTGAGCAATACAGCGCTGGGTACAGTGGGGGAAGTTTTCCCTCCAGCTGCACACCCATAGTCGTGGCTTACAGGTATTTATTTATAGGGGTACTCATCAGCTTTCTCAGCAGTTTCTATTCCCAATTTTTACATCACAATTCTATACACTGTTGTGATTTAGTTTTTCTCAGGATGTATCCCAAAAGGAGCATCCCCAGATGGTGGTGGTTTGGTTTCTGAAAGAAGGAAGAAATATCCCATCTGGTGAAATCCAGCTCTCCAGATATGTGTCCACCTTTTAATTGCAAGGACTATAAATCTCATAACAGTGATGTCCAGCTTCCCTTGGTCGAAACCATAAACCCTGAGGTGATGTTCATCTTCCTTTCTCAAGCTGTTTTTCTCTGCTTCAATAAGGCATGAGATAAGCATATTTCCTTTATATATATTCCAAAGCTATAGTTTCAAGGATACAAGCAATATTCTAAAATTATACTTCAAGAGGTTATTATTGCAGAACTCTTTAAGGACTAACTACAAGCAAAAAGCAACATCCTTAATGCTTTAATTGCAATGCTCCTAAATCAACGAAGGTTAATTGCAAACAAAGGACAGGTTCAAAGGCCTTCTTCCATGCTTTACTTTCTTCATTTATTATTAGAATTTGCAACTGTCCCACTGTTGGTCTCCACACATATCACAATCACAAATACACACATTGCCTGTTTGTACCTGACACGAAACACAGCTTTGTATTTCACACTATTCCACTTTCTTCTGTCAGGGAATTGATGCCAACCTCTTTCCAGCCATGTCCTCACTGCTGGGACCAAACCCCCAGTGCCAGGCAGTGCCACAAATAAAACCCTGGAAGCATTTGTGCCCTCAGAAAGAGCCAGGCCGGCTGGCTGCTGGCACAAAGCCCTCTGTGCCTCCTTTTAAAAAGGGAGTTTCAATCAAATTGGTGGCTTTTTTTTTAAATTTAAACAACTGAAATTGAGAGCTCAGCTTCAAAGAATCCGACAGAGCAGCACAGAAACAGCGCCAGAGCTTTCTAAGGAGGCAGAGAATGACACTCCCAACCCTGGTGAGGCCAGCAAGGCACACAGAGCTCCCAAAGCCAGCAGCTTGGAGCACAGGGGAACATTTCTCTTTGTGATTTTTCCAGCCAAAAGAGGAGCACAGTGGTAGCATGGCAAGAGAACAGAACTGTTCTTGCAGAAGGAACCAGCATGTCCAGCCAAATATCTCCTCATTGACACTGGTGGGCTCTGAGTCAGGCTTACAAGGGATGAACAGCACATCACGATTTTCCATGGAAAATTGTCCCTCACTTTTCTCCCTGGAGAGGCTTTCTGTGAGTAGCCCCATTCCTGGCTGGTGCTGATGGATATTTGGTCTCCTGGGCTGGGATTAGGATGACAGGACCCAAAAAAACCTGTATAATTACAAAATACTACCCAAACCTAGGAAGAATAAGGAAGAAGAAGGTAAAGAAGAACAACCTGCCTGTGCTGGCATTCAGAGGGGTCTCAGGTTGAGGGAAGAGACGAGGATCTGACTCCATGTTTCAGAAGGCTGATTTATTATTTTATGGTATATATTACATTAAAACTATACTAAAAGAATAGAAGAAAGGATTTCATCAGAAGGCTGGCTAAGAATAGAATAAGAAGGAATGATAACAAAGGTTTGTGACTCGGGCTCTGTGTCTAAGTTGGGCTGTGATTGGCCATTAATTAGAAACAACCACATGAGACAAATCACAGATGCACCTGTTGCATTCCACAGCAGCAGATAATCAATGTTTACATTTTGTTCCTGAGGCCTCTCAGCTTCTCAGGAGGAAAAATCCTAAGGAAAGGATTTTTCATAAAAGATGTCTGCGACACCTGCCTCTGCTTTAAAACTTCTATTTTGTTTTATATATATATTACTATATTCTAAAACTCCACACTCTAAGTTTTCTACCTTGTGATATTACACACTTCCAATCAACTACACACCCATGATCTTAGTGCTATTAATTAATTTTGGAAGTTTGTTCCACAGCCTCAGGTCAATGCAGTGTTCTCCTGTCAGCACAGAAAGTATAAAATTCTCAGCATCCAGAACTCCCAACAGCCATCCAAACTCCCTGAGACTGGAAGAATTTAGATCTCACTCTGGCCTTTCTTATTTACATTTGTTTCTCCTGGCCACATGATTTTGCCTTTGTACAGTGGGTGTGCATTTGCCACACTTGTTCCACCAGACAACTTGTAAGGTTTGCTAAAAACTCCTCCTGTTATTTTTATAACCAATATTCCCTTTGCAGTGCCAGGCCCCAGGGGGCTGCAAGGCAGCAGCTGTGATAAGGATGGAGGTGCTGGCTCACCCACAGGAGGGCTGTTTGTGTCACACTGTCCCTTCCCCTGCTGCTGTCACCGAGGGGTCTCACTGAGCTACCTGCAGAGAGCGGCTGGCTGAGCTTCGTGGCCTCTGTAAATTCAAATGGAAACCCATTTTCACTAACAAAATATGGATTTATTCACCCCTTTGCAGCAGAAGCAGAGTCACTTTAATCTGCTTTCAGGGCATAATTGAGTCAGTGGCTCTGTAATAAGAGCTCTGTCCCTGTTCCTCAGAGGGGGTTCTCTCTGGCACATTTATCCACATTCCTGCTGGGAAGAGCCCTGAACGAGCTGCCCACGCTGTGGCTGCTGTGTGGGTTTATGCAAAATGTTCCTTCACCCACCACCCCTACCTGCCTCTGCCTTCAAATGGCATTGAGAAACCAGCCCAGGATCCAGGCTAAGGGGAGCAGTTTCTGTGCCAGGAGTCTGCTCCAGCCTGAATGTGCTGACCTGGAGGTGGCAATGCCAAACCTGCTGCAAATCTGGGGTTGGGGGTTTGTTTGGTATTCAAAGGAACAGCATGAGGGACATCTGGTTATGTGAAATCATAAAGTCATTGACTGCTTTAGGGTGGAAGGGACCTTAAAAGTCACCTTGTCCTATGGCAAGGGACACCTTCCACTGTCCCAAGGTGCTCCAAGCCCTGTCCAACCTGGCTTTGGACATTTCCAGGGATCCAGGGGCAGCCACAGCTGCTCTGGGCACCCTGTGCCAAGGCCTGCCCACCCTCCGAGGGAACAATTCCTTCCCAATCTCCCATCCATCCCTGCCCTCTGGCACTGGGAGCCATTCCCTGGCTCCTGTCCCTCCATCCCTTGTCCCCAGTCCCTCTCCAGCTCTCCTGGAGCCCCTTCAGGACCTGCCAGGGGCTCTGAGCTCTCCCTGGAGCCTTCTCCTCTCCAGGGGAACATTCCCAGCTCTCCCAGCCTGTCAGAGGAGTTCCAGCCCTCAATAATTTCCATGACCATCTCTGGGCTCATTCCATCTCCCCTGTGCTGAGGACCCCAGAGCAGGGCTGATATCCCAGCATGGTGAGCACAGGGCTCCTGCCCCACAGGAGGAGAGTGACGGGAGAGAGTCTGAGACTCAAACACAGGAAAAGTGGGACCCAGGGGTTTCCATCAAACATCTAAACCAGAAGCTGGAGCCAGGAGGAATTTTGATAGAACGAATCCATGAAGGAGCAGCTTTTCCTAGCACTCAGCTTGCCTCTCATTTCCATTTATTTCTGCTTTTCCTCACGTCAGGAACAGCCCCGTGTGCTGCTGGAATCAAACTGAACCTCCAGACAAGCAAACAAGCAGGCAATAAAATCCTCCCCGGGAGAAAGGGGCTCATTTTCTGGGTACAAAACACAGGGCAGAGATGGCAGAGAGAGGAGCTGGCACTGCCATGCAGCTGAACTCTGCCCTTTGGCAAAATCCATCTCTGCCCTTCCCTCTCTGTGCCTGAGCAGCGCCAGGCACCCAGCACCTCCTGCACAGACGTGGCTCGTGCTGCCTCTGCTGCTTCCTCCTCTCCTGGCTGCGGGCTGCAGTGAGATAAATCAGGTTTAATCACTCCCAAGTCTTATTCATCTTCTTATTCAGTGTTTGTGGGGTTGCAGCAGCGATTTCATGCAGATCAGTAACTCCTGAGCACTTCAAAAGTGTTGATTTCACCATGTTCAGAATAGAATTGTAGAATCATAAAATCATGGAGTGGTTTGCGTTGGCAGGAACATAAAAACCATCTCATTCCACCCCTGCCATGGACAGGGACACCTTCCACTGGACCAGGATGCTCCAAACCCCATCCAGCCTGGCCCTAAACAGGTATGAGATGGCAGGGGGAGGGTTTTAAGGTGGAAAAGGGTAGATTTAAGTTGGATTTTAGGAAGGAATTCTTCCCTGTGAGGGTGAGGAGACCCTGACACAGGCTGTCCAGAGAAGCTGTGGCTGCTTCATCCCTGGCAGTGTCCAAGGTCAGACTGGACAGGGCTTGGAGCAGCCTGGGATAGTGGAAGCTGTCATTTCTGCTTTTCAAGGTTGTTTATTTTCTCTTATCCATTACATTCCTTCTCTGTCCTGCTGAGATCTGTCCAGCAGGTCAGGTTGTGGCACAGTCCCTGCCCTTGGGGTGGTGTTGGCTTTTTATACTATGAACTACTTGTACTTTATTTACAACGATTTTCCAATACCTATCACCTATGTTACACGGTCTGTCTCCACTCTAAACCAATCCAAAAGTGTCGCCATCACAGCAGAAGATGGAGAACAAGAAGGAGGAGGAGGAGGAGGAGGAGGAGGAGAAGGAGAAGGAGAAGGAGAAGGAGAAGGAGAAGGAGAAGGAGAAGGAGAAGGAGAAGGAGAAGGAGAAGGAGAAGGAGAAGGAGAAGGAGGACAGGACATGCCCAGATTCCTTCATCTTGCCTCTTGAACCCCCATTCTAAAAACCCCAAAATTCTACTTTTTCACCCTATGACAAATTCACTGTCATTCTACTCAAACCCTTGTGGCTTGTAACTCCTCGCACAAAATTGGGAATTTTTTTAATGGACTAAAATCAAAGGCACAGGTGTCTGTGACTCTGTGTCAATGTCTCTGAGCCCCTGCCAGGGTCTGGAGTCCTCCAGGGCAGCCAGAGGAATTCCTGGGTTCTGACAGAGGTGGGACATCCTGTTTGTCACCTTGTCACCCTCACATTGCCAGGCACACGGGGCTGGTGCCCTGTGCTGGCCTCGGTGCCATGATCCCAATCCCAATCCTGATCCCGATCCTGTGAAAAATGCCAATAACTTGTTTTTAAAATTTTAAAAGTTTAACAGAAATAAAATGGTTATAAAAATAGTAATATAATTAGAGTAATAATAAGTACCTTTTCTGGGCAAAATAAGCCTGACAAAAGCCCCACATTAACAGAGGATTAACCCTTAAAAGCACCAGCCTGTTGCATATTCATACAGCTCATCCATGGTGCATAAATTCCATTCAAACACAGGATTCTGGCTGGGCAGTGTCAGCTTCTTCCTCTGAATCCTGACAGCACCTTTGAGGATGGAAGAAGTTCATTTCTCCTGATAATGGAGCAATAAATTCTCTTTCTTCGAAAGATTCAGGTGTCCTGTGGCTGCTATCTCGCTGCAAGTCCTTTCTTTAGAAAAAAACCTATCTTACATAGCATAGTTTCTATTTTAACATTGTGTTATAACCTGAAACTATATTTAACACACTACTTAAGAAAATTAATACAGCATCACTTTCTAACAGAACACATATAATATTCATTCGATATTTGCGAAAAGCCAACCACAAAATACACATTTTTCACAATCCTGATCCGATCCCGTTGTTCCAGCTGCAGGCTCCCCGCAGAGAAAATCCACCCTAATGAAACACTTCCCTCAGTAATTGGATTTCCCCTGCAAACGAAGTCATTATGCTGATTGCCCTCGTGCTTTTGGAGATGAGACAAGTGGCAGTGAGTGGCAGCTCTGGCTCCTGCATCCCTGTGGTGGAAAGTCAAGTCATGAGAGGAAGAGCTGCTGTGTGTGTGAGGCTCAGGAGGCCCCTGGCTACAAATGTTCTGCTTCTTCTCCTAAAAGGGGGCAGGGGAGAGGCTCTGAAGTGGGCAGGGGACTTCCAGGAGCGTGTCCCAGCTGTGGTGGCATTGCCAGGGTGCCCTCCCCGTCCTGCTGGGTGACAGGCAATTCCCAGTCTGTGGTGCAGAGCTGCTCAGGGCAGGGCTGGCTGTGTCCCTGCTGGGAACACACAGAACTCCAGCCCACATAAATGCCAGGTGGGAGAAGGAGCAGGGAAACAATGGGTACCAAAGGTGTGCGCCAGCAGCAGAGCTGGGATCAGACCCAGGCTCCTCTGAACTTCCTGATTTTGGAGATTGTGGAAACCCAGAACATCCCTCTGGGTGTCCAGGACTGCCAGGACCCTGCCAGGGGGCTCAGAGACCCTGGCACAGAGCCCAAAACACCTGTGGCTTTCATTATAAGCCATGGAGCAAATGACCAACCTTGTATGAAGATCAGCAAGCCACAACAGTTTAGGTAGAATAATAGTGAAGTTATCACAGGGTGGAAAAGTAGATTTTGGGGTTTTTGGTATGGGGATTCAGGAGGCAAGATGGAGGGATCTGGGCATGCCCAGCCTTTCTCCCTCCTCTTGGCCTCCATCTTCTGCTGTGAAGTTGGCACTTTTATATTGGTTTAGAGTAGAAGCTCACTGTCTAACATAGGTGATAGGTATTGGGAAGTAATTGTAAATATTGTACATGTAGTTTTTAGTATAAAGACATAACATACAACCTCGGGGGCAGGCAGAGTGCCTGGAACTGTCCTGCTGGATGGACCTCAGCAGGGCAGGAGAAGATTTTTTACAGATAAGATAAAATAAACAACCTTGAGACCGAGAAATGAGGAGCCCTGACTCCTTCTTCAAGTGCAGGGCTGGGAAAAGAGACTTTCCAACTTTTCTTGGGGTCGCTCTGACAAGCCAAAGATCCTGACAGGAGATCTCAGCTGAGCTGGTACCAAAAATCTTCTCCTGCCTGGTGGAAAAGAGGTGAAGGCAATTTCAGGACACTCTTGGAAAAACCACAATTCCAGCTGGGGTTCCAGCAGGGCTTTGTCATCGTGGTTTGATCAACAGCACGTCTGCCTGTGCCATCTCCTCCCCCTTTTGTTTTCCAGGTTCTTGAGTCACACAGGGAAATGTCAGGCTTTAAAAAAACCTCACAGAACAAAATGCAAAGCCCCAGTGAGAAGGAAAATGCAGCTGCAATCCCGAGGTTGCCTTTCTGGTTGGTTGTGACTGAAATCCTTCCAGCAGTGCCAGTAGGCCTCACAAAGACAAAATGCCATTGGGAATGGAGGTGCCTGGTTGGATTTGGGACTGGGGAAATGCACAGCACAAGAGGAAATGGTCACAGGTTGCACCAGGGAAGGTTTAAGTTGGACATTAGGGGAAATTCCTTCATGGAAAGGGTTGTCCAGCCCAGAGTGGTGGTGGAGTCCCCATGGCTGTGTGGCTGTGGCACTTGGGGACATGGTTTAGTGTTGGCCTTGGCAGTGCTGGAATAATAGCTGGACTCGATGATCTCGGACCATTTTTCTGACCCAGAGCTGATGCCAGTTCCCAGGGAGCTCAGTGCTGGTTCCCATCCCAGCTCTGGGGTCACTCTCCCCCTTCCCTCCTGTCCCCATGGCCAGAGGTCAGTGGGAAGAGCAGAAACCCTGGACATGGCTGGCTGGCAGCTGGCAGGAGCTTCCCAAACCTGAGCACACAGACAATTTATTCCATGTCCAACCCAGTGCTGTGACAGATCCCAGTGTCCATCTCCATCCCCTCCACCTCTCCACACACCAGGATGGGCAGATGGACTCATCCACGTTCCATCCACTCTCCCCACCAGCAGCCAGATAGGATTGGGAAACAGGGCTGGATTCAGGCTGCCAAGGGGCAAAGAAGCAATGCCAGGAAGAGCCTTTGAGGAAATCTGGGATCCCAGCCACTGCTGGAATGCTGAGCCTGAGGTCAGTGTGACGTGTGGAGCCCCTGTGTGAGAAGAGGCCATGGCTGGGGCAGCACCTCACTGCTGCTCTGAGTATTCCAGAGTGGGCTTGGAAAGCCAGGTGTCTGCTAAGGAAGGCAGGAGCCTCCCCTGAAATGGAGAATACAAACCCACTCCCTCTGGATTATTGTAATTTTGAAATTACAGGGCTTTCAGGCAAAGGTATGGGAGTAGGAATAACAGTCCTTTATTAGGGAAAAAAAAAAGAGAAAATACACAAATAAAAATGCAATAATACAAAACAACAGTGACAGAATCAGAAATGGACCTGGCACTCTGTGGGTCAGCCCCATCCCAGGCGGGCTCAGCCCTCCTGCAGTGCCAGCTGTGGCTCTGCTGCAGCACGGATCCTGCACAAGGGGGGAGTTTTCCTCTGCAGCTCCAGGGCTGCTGCAGATGGGCCTGGGCTCCCTCTGGCCATGCAGGGCAGCAGAAAGCTGCTCCTCTGGCAATGCAGGGGGCAAAGGCTGCTGTGCTGGGCCAGGCTCAGATTGGATCCAGGTAGGAATGCTTGGCTCCTCCCCTGGGCGGAGCATCTCCCCATGGGATGCTGGGATTGGATCAGCCCTGCAGGGACACTCAGTGGCCATGGACAGCAGAGATCTCCTGGAGGGAGGGTTGGCTGGGGCAGAGATAAAGGAAAAACTGCCCATGGACAGCAGAGAACTGCCCAGCTCTGACAGATGGGAAATAGAACACACAACTCCAGCCACATCTTGCATTTCCAACCTAAATCACAAAGCCTCTGGGCAATGTGGAGCAAACTGGGAAAATCCCCTCCAAAGACCTTTGGGAAAGCCAAAAATCAGGGAGACAGGGCTTGGGAGGGAGAATTCTGGAGACTGCCCCAACAGATAAACCACATACGGGGAGGGAACACACAGGTGCTGGGGAATAAATCAAAGATATTGTCCTGCATGTGTGACAGCATCACCCTGATCTGAGGGAAGGAGCAGCTCTCCTATGAGGAAAGGCTGGGAGAACTGGGATTGTTCAGCCTGGAAAAGAGATGGCTAAAGAGTGACCTAATCATGGTCTTCAGGTACCTGAAGGGAGCCTGCAAGGAAGATGGAGAAGAACTTTTGACAGGGGCTTGGAATGACAGGACACAGGGAATGGCTCCCACTGCCAGGGGGCAGGGATGGATGGGAGATTGGCAATTGGGAATTCCTGGCTGGGAGGGTGGGCAGGCCCTGGCACAGGTGCCCAGAGCAGCTGTGGCTGCTCCATTCCTGGCAGTGCCCAAGGCCAGGTTGGATGGAACTTGGAGCATCCTGGGATGGTGGAAGGTGTCCCTGCCATGGCAGGGGGTGGATTGGGATGGGATTTACAGTCCCTTCCATCCCAAACCACTCTGGAATTCTGTGATCTTAAGCAGGTATCAGGAGACATGAACCACCATTGTGGCCTTTTCCCTGATCTTATCCAAATGTGGCTTTGAGATCTGCCTGAACATTCAGGGGAAAAGAGAAGTTTAATATCCCCATTATCCAACAATGCAGAGGCAATGCAGCCCTGCTGTGCCGTTCCCAGGGGGAGAGGTGAGTGCTGGAGCCTTTTTGATCTAATGAAAACAGTGCATAATGATCCCCAACGGCAAGGAGCTCCAGCCAGAGAAAAAATTCCAGCTGGAAATTGTTGGTTTTCTCAGCTTTTACAGAGATGGGGCAACTCAGAGGCATTTTAAAAGATTTTATTTCATTATCAGTCTTGATGAATAGTGAGGCACAAGAGACATAAAACTCTCAATTCCATTACATCAGAAGCCAACCCATTTCCTGGTCACAATACCTTATAAACGTTTTTCAGCCTATCAGCTTTTGCCGCACAATGCTGCTATTACTTCTAAAACCAATCACTTATATTTTATATTTTTTTCCCCAACGTGGTCCTGCTACAATGAATCTTTTACAGTTCTAATTCTCTAAAATATCTGGTCTTTTTGCAAAACCATCTTTTGAAACTTGTTGAAACTTGTTTCTAGTTCAGTCTCTGTCTCAGCAATGTCATCTCTACTCCACGGCCTTCCTAAGGCTTATCAGAGCCTTATCTCAGAGTTTGCATACAGATGGACAAGGCTGTGTGAGCTTTCTGTCAGGTTCTGAGAATAATCCTCTACAAACACATTTCCCACAGAAATGAGATGCACATTTTTAAGGGAAGGGGATGAATCCCTGGAGCAGCCTGCCCTGGGATGGGATGAAGGCTCTGGCACATGGAGCCTTGCAGCCTCAGCTGGATCTGGGAGGGAGAGTCTGTGTGGAGCCACCAGCTGAGGTCACACATCAAAACTGCTGCCCTGAAACCTGGGATGTGTGTTTGCCATGGCAAACAGTCCTACATAGGATCACTGGTTTGGGATGGAAGGGATCTTAAAGCTCATCCCAGTGGAAGGGACACCTCCTACTGTCGCAGGCTCCCAGTGTCCAGCCTGGCCTTGGGCACTGCCAGGGATCCAGGGGCAGCCACAGCTGCTCTGGCAATCCCATCCCAGGCAGGAATTCCCAATTCCCAATCTCCCATCCATCCCTGCCCTCTGGCACTGGGAGCCATTCCCTGGCTCCTGTCCCTCCATCCCTTGTCCCCAGCCCCTCTCCAGCTCTCCTGGAGCCCCTTCAGGCCCTGCCAGGGGCTCTGAGCTCTCCCTGGAGCCTTCTCCTCTCCAGGGGAACATTCCCAGCTCTCCCAGCCTGGCTCCAGCCCTTGGAGCATCTGAGGGACAAATCTACACAACCATGTATTTTTTCCATACTCTATTTCCATACTTCATTTCCCTAACACTTCTCCTGGCCCCCCACAGCAGACACCAGGATGTCACCCCACACTTTGACCCGTGGGTTTGTAAAGAAGGGGCTGTGTCCCCCCAGCTGGGGTTCCATTGGTCACTGAGCCACACCTCTGTTTGCCCAGTGACCCAAAATACCAAATGATTACATCTTAATCCAGCAGCACACGGGCCCAGGGAATACATTTGTAACACTTTCACTTAATTTATTCACACAATCAGATTAGTACATGAATGTGTGCTCAGCCCTGTCTCTGTTACTGTCCAGGGATATTTCTCCCTGCATCTGGATGTCTGACAGTTTGTTTACATTATCACAGACATGAATAACTTAAATTATTTGGCTTAGCATCCTGAACAGCCTCTATTCCAGTCGCCTGCAGTGGCAGCTCCCAGTGAATTTTAATAAGCCATTAACAATGTGTGCAGGGTTTGTTGTTGTCAGCAGAAGGATGGGGGCACAGATATTTCCTGAGGGCTACAAAAGGATTAATAATTTCGTTTTCTGTAGAGCTGAGCTGCCTGGCAAGGTGGGGCATCCCCAGAGCACAGACCTTTCCCTGACTCCTGAGGGAATGGCTGGGCCAGGGGAAGTTTGGGTTGGATTTCAGAAAAGGATTTCAGAAAATTTCCACTATTCCAGAGGGTGCTGGCACTGCCCAGGGTCCCCTGGGGAATGGTGACATTCCCAAGGCTTCCAGAGCTCCAGGAGGGTTTGGACACCACTCCCAGGGATGCCCAGGGTGGGATTTCAGGTGTCTATGCAGGGCCAGGAGCTGATCAATGATCCCTGTGTGTCCTTCAGGATTTTCCCTCAGAATATCTCAGAATGTTCTGTGATTCCATGACCTGGCAGGGGCTGTGCTGTCACCTCTCAGCTTATTCTCTTCAAGGAAACTCTTTAAAAAGAAAAGGGATCATGGTTGTGAGGAATGAAATCCTGGAGATGAGAGCTCTTTTTCAGGGTAGTAATTGCTAGGTGATGTTAATGAAGTTGATAGGGTCTTAATTTGAAGTGTTGGTCTGTTGTTAAACATTGAATGTTAGAGTTCTAGGACTTGCCTTTAGTTGCCGCTGTTAGATGTTACTATTTTACCCTGTATTTGTATCTCTCCCCGTCATACTCTGTATTTGTTCCCCTTTCCGTCTCACCCCGGATTTGTATCCCTTCCCTCAGGAACCATTTCCCCTGCTCCCCTGCTCCCAGGAGGCCTTGCACCCGGACTGAATTCAAATGAGAGGCTGTGGGAACTACAGGAACCCTCTCAAAACAACAAACCAGCGCATAAACTTTGACTTTAACCCACCAGAACCACACTAAACAACAACATCGCCTTCCTAAGGACTCTCGTGAGGAGGGAAGCCCCAGCTCTGCCGAGAGACAAAGCTGCACTCCTCCTCCTCCTCAGCGTGGTCCTGTGGGAGCAGGGACGGTGAGCGCAGCCCCTCGGGTTCCCCACCCAGAGCTGTCTTTAATAAAGGCCTTTTAAAGGAGCTGCTCTCCTGGCCCTGTTTATTACAATGGTCACTGCCCAGTTCTTTCCCATCCTCCTGCAGGTTCCTCCCGAGCCCTGCTCTTGTTGCCCACAATCAGCTGTCTGGAATTCCCTGCTTTGGAGCTGAAGCATCCAAGCCATCGTGTGAGTGCCACTGGGGCTCTGCCGTGACTGCATTTCCAGCAGCTCTGGGGCTCCTCTGGGCCCTGCTGCAGCCTTGGGAGCAGCTGTGCCCCAAACCCCTCTGTGCAGGAGGGTTTGTGGGCATGTGGTGGTGGCTGAGGGCCCTGAGGAGTTACCTGCTCAAAAAGAGAGAAATGCAACTCCAGGTGTGTCGCAGACATCTTTTCATTTAAAATACTTCCCTTAGGATTTTTCCCTTCAGAGAAGCTGAGAGGCCTCAGGAACAAAATGTAAACATTGAATATCTGCTGCTGTGGGATGCAACAGGTGCATCTGGGATTGGTCTCGTGTGGTTGTTTGGAATTAATGGCCAATCACAGTCAGCTGGCTCTCTCTCTGTCCGAGACAAACCTTTGTTGATTCATTCTTTTCTATTCTTAGTTAGCCTTCTGATGAGAACTTTTTCTTCTGTTCTTTTTAGTATAGTTTTAATGTAATATATATCATAAAATAATAAATCAGCCTTCTGAAACATGGAGTCAGATCCTCGTCTCTTCCCTCATCCTCAGACCCCTGTGACCACCGTCACACAGGTGCTCAGGGCTGGCTTGGGACCAGGTTTGTGCTGGTCCCAAATGGGGGAGAGGCATCAGGAGCACATCCCTGTGCTCAGGATGGAGCAGAGCTCCCCCTTCCCAGGCAGCTGCCTCTGCCCCAAATGCAAAAATCTCCTCGCAAAAGCAGAAATCATGGGGAGCTCCCACATCCTGCAGATTGTGGGACACCCAGCAGCCCCCAAATCTAAACAGGAGCCCAGCACCAGTGACAGGACAGCCAAAATCCCTCCTGCTCCCTTCCCTGCTCTGCTCTGTGTAATTCGGATGGAAATGGTTCCAGGGTGCTCCCAGGGGGACCCTGCCTTCACACAGCCCTGGGAGCTGCAGGGAATGCTGGCAGAGCAGGTTAGTGAGGAGTGACACAGCATGTGGGGGTAGTGGGAAGGTGTTTGGGAGTTTGGGTTCTTCCTCCCATCTGATGGGCTCCAGGAGAGGCCACAAAAATCATCAGAGGGCCAGAGCTGCTCTGCTCCCAGCCAGGCTGGGAGAGCTGGGAATGTTCACCTGGAGAAGG
This sequence comes from Zonotrichia albicollis, assembly GCF_047830755.1. Lineage (NCBI taxonomy): Eukaryota > Metazoa > Chordata > Aves > Passeriformes > Passerellidae > Zonotrichia > Zonotrichia albicollis. The sequence continues at coordinate 61,798,583 of NC_133824.1, forward strand.
ATCCAGGGAGAGCTCAGAGCCCCTGGCAGCATTCCATGTTCCTGAGAAACTGGGAAAGCCTCAGACACTGGGAATATTGCTGGAAAGAGGGGGAAATCCCCACTGTGGGTGAGGAGGGTGAGGAGGTGTCACCAGCCTTCACCAGGGGCAGCTGCCCTGGCAGAGCACAGAGTCCTGGCTGCTCCAGGGAGGGAGGCTGCAGCTCTTTCCTCACATACAGAGCACAAAATTTGAGACTTTGTGATTTTTTTTTTTTTAGTTTTATTTGTTGGGGATTTTTGGTTTGGGGGTGATGAGCCAAGCAGCTGGTGTTGGGGTAAGCCCTGGGGAGCTCCAGGCTCTCCAGAGCACCACGGGGCTGGAGAGAGCCCTGAATTCCTGCTCTGACAGCCCCAGCCCTTCTTTTCTTCAAGGCAGCATCTTCCTAATCATTGATGCCATAAAACAACCTGCTCCAAGTGTGTGCTGAGGGTTTGTGGAAATCTGGGGTGTGGGATGTGCTGCCACATCCAATGGGAGGATTTGGGATGTAAATAGGAGAATTTTGGGGTGTAAATGGATTTAAACTGCCAGAGGGCAGGGATGGATGGGATATTGGGAAGGAATTCCTGGCTGTGAGGGTGGGCAGGCCTCAGGGTGCCCGTAGAAGCTGTGGCTTCCCCTGGATCCCTGGAAGTGTCCAAGACCAGGTTGGACAGGGCTTGGAGCCACCTGGGACAGTGGAAGGTGCCCTGACATGGCAGGGGTGGCATTGGATGAGTTTTGAGGTCTCTTCCAACCCAAACCACTCCATGATTCCACAAGCTGGGATGGCAGAATTTGTCTCATGGCTGGATCAGAGAGCAGCAGACCATGAGGATGGCATTTCAAACAGAAAGGCATTTTAAAAAAATGAATTTTATTAGAACATTTCACAAGGAAAGTTTTCACCAGAGCCAGGGGACTGTGACCAGCACGTGCAGAAATGACCCATCCAGCTCTCCCCAAGCCCAGCAGCTCCTAAAAAACCTTTTACAATCAAATCCTGAACTCGAGCAAAGCCACATCTTAACCTCACTCCTCCCACCACCCTGCTGAGCCCAGAGCAGCATGCCAGCAGGAGCAGCACCCACCTGGGCACAGGTGACACCCAAGGGACACATCCCCCATGCCAGGGGTGTGAGACACAGCCCCCCGAGGCTGTGCCAGGCTGGAGGAGAGGCAGGAGGCTCGCAGGGAGCAGCTAAAACGGGATTTGCGCACTCTCTCCTATTTTTGCAGTGCTTTAGTCACAGCACCACGTCCTCCCTGGATATTTTTATCTGTTGCAGTTGGGAAGAGCATCCTCGGGAATGCGGCTCCTTACGCAACAGCCCCTGCACGCTGCCGGCCCCAGCCCCTGCTGCTCTCGCTCCTCAGGTGCAGCTTTTCTGCTTTTCAGGTGCTCTGCTGCTTCAGTGTGTGGGGCTGGGGGGACATCAGGGGATGGTGAGCTCTGTGCACAGAGCAGGGAGACAAAACAATTCCTGCTCTAGTTGGGACCGAGGACAAATTGTTGCATTGTGATTTCAGGGTTTACCTCAGAACCTTGAGTTCTCCCATGATAATTCCCTGCCAGGTGTGTCAGTCACCTCTCCTTTCCCCTCCCAGCACTGTCTGTCAGTCCTGCAATTCCAGAAGGGTTGGAGTAATTGGCAGATTCACAGGATGGGGGGATTGGGCCATCCAGGTGTCCTCTGTCCCTTGTACCTGGCTGGTGGCTCCCTGCCCCTCTCCCCGGGTAAAAGGGTGAGCAAACCCTTGGGGTGGGAGTTCTGTTGGAGCTGTTGCTGCATTCAGAGGCCTGTGGGCCAGAATAAAGCTCTGGATCCAAACCCTCCATCAGAATCAACTCCCTTTTTTCACCATCGCCTTAAAGCTTCTCCACAGAGGGAAACCTGAGCTCCTGCATATCTGGAATTGTCTCCAAGCTTCCACCTGCAGCATCCAGCTAGCCAAAGGTGTTTCTGGGGTGAAGCACCACAGTTGCCCCTATTTGGTTCAGCACCAAGGGCCACACAAACTCAGGCACGTCCTGTACAGCTGTATTGGTAATATTCCAGTAATACTGGTAATATTTGTTATGAATATATACCAATATATTGGTAATATTCATAGCAAATGATCCAAATCTCAGGCCCAAGAGCACAAACAACATGGGCTGGAGAGAGAAAAACAAGCAGGGTGGGGCTGCATGGGCTAAAGCTGGAATGGGACAATTGTGGTTAGTAATTGTTGTGGGGGTCCCCAGGATGAGGTGAGAGATGAGAATTGACTCCAAGGTCTCAGAAGGCTGATATATTATATTAATTATATTATATTATATTATATTATATTATATTATATTATATTATATTATATTATATTATATTATATTATATTATATTATATTATATTATATTATATCATATCATATCATATCATATCATATCATACTATACTCTATCATATCATATCATATTATAATGGTTTACTAAAACTACACTAAAGAAAGAGAAAAGAGACATCAGAAGCTAGACAAGAAATGATAATAAAAACCCTATGACTGACCAGAGTCCTGACACAGCTGGACTGGGATTGGGCATTAATTAAAAACTGTTCCCACTGAACCAATCAAAGATGCACCTGTTGGTGAGAAACCTCCAAACTACAATCTAAGCAATCAGATAATTATTGTTTGCATTTCTCTTCTGAGGCCTCTCAGGAGAAAAATCCTGGCAAAGGGATTTTTCATAAAATATGTCAGTGACAGACAATGAACTGCAAGGTGCAAATGGAGCAGAACTGATCCCAGGGACAGAGCCCGTGCCCGGCCGTGCATTTTGGGGCCATTTTGGTTGATCTTGGGTGCAGCCCTGGCTGGGCTCTGGTGCTGCCCAAGGTGGATCCATGGAGGAGATGCTTTGGATAAATCCCTGCTTTATTCTGGAGCTCCATCCAGCCCCTGCTCTAGGGAAGCCTTCCCTCCGTGTCCTGGGAGGGGATGTGGGAGCTCAGGCAGAGCCAGGAGCATTTTGTGGCCTCACTGCTCTGGGTCAGAGGAAGGAAACACCTTCCTGGTGTTTGTGACCTTTGGAATTTGAGCTGTTTGCCCCTGCAGAGGTGGTTTTGGAAAGGAGCTTGGCAGGAATCATCTCTCACATGGATGGAGAAGGAGCCGCTGCTCCCTGAGAGTTTCCCTGCACTTATAAAATCCCTGGGAATGCTGGCAGAGCCATCTGTGACTTCAGCCTGACTCTGGCTTCCCCTCCTGCCCTTCCAGAGCATCCCTGGAGGTGGCACCTCCTGCTGGGCCCCTTCCCTTTCCCTGTCACCACATTTAACAGCTTTGTTGGGAAGGTATCAGCTGAGCTGCCTCCGAGGCAGGCTCAGGTTGGCAGCCCCTGGAAGTGCAAAATGTGGGTTTTTTTAAGAACTAAAACCATCACCAGTGGGGCCTCTGACTTATTCCTCTGCCTGGAGATTAAAGCTTCCTGGGGCTTCTTGAAATTTTGCCATGAAAAGTAATTTCTCCTATAAATACAATGAGTCAGTGATGCCTGGGAATTGTTGTGTGCAAGAGCTTTCTTCCAGAGTCATCCTCTTTTAAAAAGGCAAATGTCTTGTTTATTCCTTACTTGGATAAAGGTTTTTCTTCACCATTTATTATTTCCTGTGAGTCAGGGCACCTTGTAAGGTTGTCTCATTTTCCAGCTGGTTATTTATACATACAAGGGGTAGATAATGACAACCATTAATTGGGAATGAAGGAATTGTGTTCAGTCCTTTCTTGCTGCACAAAGGAAGAAGCACAGCTGTAATGAGCACCAGGAGAAGAAGTTCCTCACCAGGGCTATTCAGGGCTAAAGAAACATCCTTAAAAATTGAATTAATGGCCTGTTTTAAAAGCCAGTGTAAAGGTGATTGAAGCCATTTCAGGCAGAGCTCGCTGCCACAGAGACCCTTTCAGACCTTGGAAAATATTTTCAAAATACAGATTAAAGAGAGTAAATTATGAAGCATTTTCAAAACCATTAATCCTCTGCATGAAGCATGGGATGTAACAAACATTGTCCAGAGCAGCTGTGGCTGCTCCTGGATCCCTGGAAGTGTCCAAGGCCAGGCTGGATGGGGCTTGGAGCCACCTGGGATAATGGAAAGTGTCCCTGCCATGGCACACAGAACTGTGTGGGCTTTAAGGTCCCATCCAAACCATTTTGGGATTCTATGAAAGCTTTTCCATTTTTGTTCTGTTTAGATAAACAGTGAGGCTCCCCTTAGCTTGTGGGAATTTTTTTCCACAGCTAGGCAGCATTTACAGTGTGGGGACATCTGTCAAAAATGATTCATTCCTTCCCCTCCCCTCTCCACTGATATTTTCCTCCCAGCCATAATAATAATAATCATTTTTCTCTCTTGATCTCCCTCACGCTTCAGTGTTTGGGGTGTTCCTTGCCCCAGGGGGGGATTGGTGAGGAGAGAGAGGGGTGGGAGGGAGACCAGGAGCATGGCATGGGAGACATGCCTGACAGCCACCTCCTCTGCAGGGCACAGAGCCATGGAACCAGGGAATGGTTTGGGCTGGAAGGGACTTAAATCCCATCTCATCCCACCCCTGCCATGGCAGGGACACCTCCCCCTGTCCCAGGGGGCTCCAAGCCCTGTCCAGCCTGGCCTGGGACACTGCCAGGGATCCAGGGGCAGCCACAGCTGCTCTGGGCACCTGTGCCAGTGAGGTGACACAGCCAGCCTGGCACTGCCTCCAGCTCTGTGTGACCAGGCTGCATGTACCCAAACCAGCACAGGACCAGCACAGAGCTCCTCTGTTATTATCACTTGGACATTTACACAAAAATGCTCTGAGAGCTGGATTTCCTCTGCTCTGGAGCCAGGCTGGGAGAGCTGGGGGTGCTCCCCTGGAGAGGAGAAGGCTCCAGAGAGAGCTCAGAGCCCCTGGCAGGGCCTGAAGGGGCTCCAGGAGAGCTGGAGAGGGACTGGGGACAAGGGATGGAGGGACAGGAGCCAGGGAATGGCTCCCAGTGCCAGAGGGCAGGGATGGATGGGAGATTGGGAATTGGGAATTCCTGGCTGGGCTGGAATTGCCAGAGCAGCTGTGGCTGCCCCTGGATCCCTGGCAGTGCCCAAGGCCAGGCTGGACATTGGGACACCCTGGGACAGTGGAAGGTGTCCCTGCCATGGCAGGAGTGAAATGGGATGGGATTTAAGGTCCTTTTGCAATTCAAACCATTCCAGGACTCTCTGATATTTAACTCCTCTCAGCCCAGCTGTGGAATGCACATCCCCAGAGCCCCCCAGCCCATGGAGGGCTCAGGAAGCAGCTGCTGAGCAGATATAAATAGGGAGCTTTTGGCTCCTGTTTCCAAGTGCTCAAGGCAGAGCCGGCTCTGCTCCGCTCGGGTGGTGCTAAATATTCCCGAGCTCAGTGACAGAGAAGACAATGGGGAAGATCTCAGGCGCTGGGATCCTGTTCTCTGCTAATTCTCTGTGCCCACCTCCCGCTCCTCCCACCCCCGGGCACAGATGGAGCTGCAGCATCCTCCAAGGGCTGGGAGGGAAAGGGAGCTGGGAATCCACTTCTGCCTGCACAGCCCTCTCGGACAGGCCATGCTCCTGTGAGAAATAGCGACTCACTTCTGTGAAAAATGTGTATTTTACGACTGGCTTTTCGCAAATACTCAAATGAATATTATATGTGTTGTGTTAGAAAGTGATGCTGTGTTAATTCTCTTAAGTAGTGTGTTAAATATAGTTTAAATTATAACATAATGTTGAAATAGAAACTGTGCTATGTAGGATACTTTTTTTTCTAAAGAAAGGACTTGCAGTGAGATAGCAGCCACAGGACACCTGAATCTCTCACAGAAAGAGAATTTATTGCTCCATTATCAGGAGAAATGAACTCCTTCCTGTCTCACTCGGGCAGGATGACACCACCAGGATCCAGAGGAAGAAGCTGACACTGCCCAGACAGAATCCTGTGTTTGAATGGAATTTATGCATCATGGATGAGCTGTATGAATATGCAACAGGCTGGTGCTTTTAAGGGTTAATCCTCTGTTAACGTGGGGCCTTTTTCAGGCTTGTGCTGCCCAGAAAAGGTACTGTCTGTAACTCTTTGTTTCTATTGTCTCATATTGTCCTAATTCAAATTGTCCAAATTATTACTCTAATTATATTACTATTTTTATAACCATTTTTTACTATTAAACTTTTAAAATTTTAAAAACAAGTGATTGGCGTTTTTCACACACTCCGTCAGGGCCATCGGGGCCATCGCTGCTGAGCAGCCCCAGCACCGGTGCTGCTTCATCCTCGATGGGAATGCTCCTGTGTCACAGACATATTTTATGGAAAATCCTTTCATTAGGATCTTTTCTCCTGATAAGCTGAGAAGCTTCAGCTTCTCCATGTTTTGGTGCTTTAGAATGTGATTTGGAGAATTGTTTACCCAGTATTTGATTTTGTTTTTATTTGATGACCAATGGCAGCCACCTGTGTCGAGGCTGTGAGAAGTCACAAGGTTTTATTGTCACTCCTTTCTTTTCTATTCCTTGCAAGCCTTCTGATGAAATCCTTTCTTCTATTCTTTTAGTATAGTTTTAATATATCCCTTTCTTTTAATATAATATATATAGTAAAATAATAAGTCAGCCTTCTGAAACATGGAGTCAAGATTCTCATCTCTTCACTTGTTGGGGTTGGTTGCAAACTCAAAACTCCTGCTTGCCCCAGGCTCCCTTGCTTTAAGCCTTTATTTTTTATAATAAATACTGAAAGCAGTATTTATTATAAAATAATATCACTTTAGTACCAGGAGCCTGCTCTCATTTGTAACAAATCCAATCCCTGAGCCACCAGAGGTCACTGACTTGGAGAAGGGTCAATGTCACTGTAGGACACAAAATAACATGAGGGCACACACTGCTGTTCTCAAGGTGGAAAAAAGAAAAGTTTATTTTCTGACTCCAACATTTATAGATTTCCAAAAGTGACAGTGGATTGGAGGGTGACAGTGCCACCTCTCAAATGACACTGGACAAACTAACAGCCCATCAAATTTCTCCTCCTCCATAAAAAAATGGAAAACAAAGGGTTATTTACAGAAAGTGTGTGAGAAAGTTCATTACAAGAATGTAAACATCAGAAGGCTTAGAAAAATCTTAAAAAATCAGAGTGACGGGTCACTCATTCCCTTTGTGTTCGCTGCTGGAGACACTCCCAGCCCAGGGTCCACTGTCAGAACCCAGGAAATTCCTCTGGCTGCCCTGGAGGGCTCAAACCCCTGTCCAGGGGGCTCAGAGACCCTGGCAAGGAGCCCAAGTCTCCTGTGCCTTTGATTTAGCGCTTGGGAAAAACAATTACCAACCTTTATATGAAGAATTACAAGTCAAGAGAGTTTAAGCAGAATGATAATTAGTTTATCACAGGGTGAAAAATAGATTTTTGGGGTTTTTAGAATGGGGGTTCAGGCGGCAAGATGGAGGAATCTGGGCTTGTCCAGCCTTTCTCCTTATTCTTCTTCTTGGCCTTCATCTTCTGGGTGGTGTTGGCACTTTTGGATTGGTTTAGAGTAGAAGCTCACTGTCTAACACAGGTGATAGGTATTGGGAAGTTATGGTAAATAACGTACAGGTAGTTTTTAGTATAAAAAATATAACACCACCTCAGCCTGACCTGCTGGACAGACCTCAGCAGGTCAGAGAAAGAATGTTATAGATAAGAAATAACAAACAACCCTGAGAACAAGAATAGAAGAGTTCTGACTCCTTCTTTGACTGCCAGGCTGGGAAAAGAGACTTGTACACACCTCAGAGTCACAGTGAGCAGCAGAGATTCTGAGAGTCCACCACCCCTCCATTCTTAAATGGACCCTGCTGCCATTCCAGAGCATCCTTCCCCAAATCCCTTCCCTTCTCCAGCCTCCCATCAGCAGCTGCTGCTCCTTTTGGTGCCCACTGCAGATGGGATCATTTGATCTCCAGATTTCTCGGTGCAGCCAAGTCGGAGCTTGCAATTTCCTTTCAGCTGCATTAAGTTCCTGCATGATTTTCAATTCACTCCTCCTTTGTGGGGGATGAATAGAGAAGGGTGTTCTCTGTCAAAGAAGGTTTATTAAAATGCAAATAAACTTCAAGCTGAAGGTCCATTTCCACTGAAAATCACTTACATCAACAGGGAATATTAAATTTGGTCACAAGAACTGGGAAGCAGAATAAGGAAGGAACAAAGCATCTCTACCACAAAGAGATGGTTTGGGTTAAGGCATCAGCCCGAGCTCCAGGCAGCCAGAGCTGCCATTTCCCATGCCAGGTGTTATTGGAATATGAATCCCAATATTACCAGTTAGATTGTGCCTGGGCCAGTCTGACCCTCGCTGCTGAGCCAAGGCACAGCTGTGCTGTATCACCCCAGAGACACCTTTGGCTTGCTGGTGGTTTCAGCTGGGCACCAAACAAGTCCAGGCTTGTTAGGAACTCTGTTTACCTCAGGAAGAGGCTTCAGGCGAAGGTGAAGACAAAAAAGGAGGGATTCTGCCGGAGGGTTATATGCAGTGGTTTATTCCATGGTTACAGAGGTCTGAGTCTTGGGGAGAGCTCCAACAGAATCCCCAGCACATGGCCGGACTCACCTTTTAAGCTCAGGGGGTGGGGAGGGGACAGGTGAGCCACCAACCAGGTGGGGGGGGGCGGGGTCTCAGGGGAGAATGACAGCTAGACAGGCCAATGACCCCCAGGCCTGAGGGGCATCCTTTGAACCTGACCAACCACACGACGCCTTTGCTGGAATGTTAAGCCTGACTGACAGGACTCACTCAGCAAGGGGGCAAGGGGGAAGGGAAAGGCATGAAGGCACACCTGGGGAGGGACCCGGGACCCGGAAGTCTAAAACAGGACATTACAACACACTACAACAAGGTGTCCTTCCTGCCTTCTTGGAAAAGTTCAGGGCAGGTTAGCCCCTTTTGAGGAAGAAATAAAAGCTGCAGGGGAGGGTGGATGAGTCCATGGTGAGGACTCCTGGAAGAATTGCTAAATTCAAGCAGTGGCACCTTCTCCATCCATGGCTGAAGCTGCCCAGAACTGGCAGGGTGGGAATGGCCATGGATTGCTCTCCAGGGAGGCTGGAGGGAGCTGCTGGTGATGAGGAGGAGGGAATGAAGGAGGAAGGCAGCTGTGAGCTCAGAGGGGAGCAGTCTGCAGATTCCCAGCTTTCCTCCTCCATCCAAGGGCAGCAGCACCAAGGGCTGAGGTCACATCTCACCAGGGACCACCAGGGATGCTCCTGGAGCAACTCCCACCTCCCTCCAAAGTGTCTGGAGAGGGGCTGGGGACAAGGGATGGAGGGACAGGAGCCAGGGAATGGCTGCCAGTGCCAGAGGGCAGGGATGGATGGGAGATTGGGAATTGGGAATTCCTGGCTGGGCTGGAATTGCCAGAGCAGCTGTGGCTGCCCCTGGATCCCTGGTTGGACAGGGTTTGGAGCAGCCTGGGACAGTGGAAGGTGTCCCTGCCATGGCAGGGGTGGCACTGGATGAGTTTTAAGGTCTCTTCCAACCCAAACCACTCCATGACTTTATGATTCTATGAACCATGGCACACAGCCCGAATTCCTGCCATCCCAGGTGGGCACTGCCCAAAATAACCCCCTCAAGTCTTCCCAGCACCCAGCCCTGGAGGATCCACAGGGAGGAGAGAGAAGGGAGCCCATCCTGGGGGTGTGAGGGAGGATCCAGCACAATCCCTGCCTGCAGGGCATTCCCAGCCCTGCCAGACCCCAGGGAGCTCTGGCACTTGGTGATTGATGTCCCTGAGGCCATCTGCAGCCAGGGAGGCCAAAGCCGTGACCAGAATCCATCCAGGTTGCCATGGCAGCAGGAACAAAAAATTTAAAGAAAAAATTAAAACAAGAAAGGAGAAAAAAAAAAAAAAAAACAAAAAAAACCCACGTCTTAGGTAAGGGAGAAGGAATCTCCAGCAAAATAAAAAGCCAAGATGATCTCAGTGCCAGCACAGACCTGGTGGAAGCTCCTGTGGGAAGAAGGAGGTGTGGTGGCACAGGGATGGATGATGGATGGATGCAGAGCAGTCGTGGGAGGAGGAGGAGGAGGAGGAGGAAGGAGGGTGCAGCATTACCAGTTTGTCACTCTCCTTCAGGGAGGAAAAAAAGCCCTTTAGAGCCTTATGGGATGTCTGGATCAGGTGCCACAGCCCAGACACTCCAAAAAATTCCCTTTTTTACAGACAGAAATGCTGCAGTGTTTCCCTTTTCTTTCCCAATTGCTCATGCCTCACCCTGGCTCTGGGCATCCAGTGATTGAAACATCCCATCAAAGCAGATTTGTTCCTTTCCTGGGCTTCTCCAAGGTCTAAAAGGACTGGACTGACTCATTTTAATTCCCTCCATTTTCTTTTTTAGGTTCATTTTTCCAGTCCTGTTCCCCACACCCCTCTCTGCTCCCAGCAGTTCTGCACTGAGACACAAAATCATGGAATTACAGGGAAAAATTTGGGTTGGAAGGGACCTTAAAATCCATCCCATTCCACCTCCTCCATGGGCAGGGACATTTCCACCATCCCATGTTGCTCCAAGCCCATCTGAACTGGCCTTGGACACTTCCAGGGGCAGCCACAGCTGCTCTGGGCAAAGAAATGCACAGACCTTTCATTTTCCTGGCATTTTAGCAGCCTTTTCACATGGACTGGTTGTGAGTGAAGTCTCCACACAAATTATGCCCTTTCTGCTTTGCGAGAAAGAGCCTTTGGAGTTTCTTTGCAAAAAACACAAAGCCAAAAGCAGGGAGGAAGAATAAAAATCTTCAAAAAATTGTCCAGCAAATCCCACAGAGCACTGATTTCCTGGTGTCCACATTTTCCTTTTGCCATGGTCCAGACCTTGCTTTTCCCTCATCTCCTTGAGGCTGGAGAGCTGCCTCAGCTCCAGCACAGTGAAGGCAGCCAAGATAAAAAGGGAAAGGTTTTTCTTGGAGTGGTTTTGGTCCCTGGATCAGGGGACTGGCAGGTGCCATTCCCTTGGCAGGATCCCAAGGCCTGGAGTCACACAGGCAAGGAGCTCTTCTGTCCCAAAATCCTGCTGGATCCACCCTGCCAGAGAGGTGCAGTGAGGACACTCCAGGTGCAGGGAGGTGATCACACAAAATGGCCCAGAGGATGGATCCTTCATCCTTCCCACATCCGCTCCTCTTCACCTGCTCCAACATGGTGACCGTGTTCACAGGGGTCTCCCGTTGAGGGGAGAGACCTGGATCTGACTCCATGTTTCAGAAGGCTGATTTATTATTTTATGATATATATTACATTAAAAATATACTAAAAGAATAGAAGAAAAGGTTTCATCTCAGAAGGCTAGCTAAGAATAGAAAAGGAAGGAATGATAACAAAGGTTTGTGGCTTGGACAGAGTCTGAGCCAGCTCACTGTGATTGGCCATTAATTAGAAACAACCACACGAGACCAATCACAGATGCACCTGTTGCATTCCACAGCAGGAGATAATCAATGTTTACATTTTGTTCCTGAGGCCTTCTCAGCTTCTCAGGAGGAAAAATCCTAAGGAAAGGATTTTCCATAAAACATGTCTGCGACACAACAGCTCCTTTCCCCATGTCTGAGGCAGATGGGATGCACCTCTTCCATCCCTGAGCCCAGGCTGGATGCTTCAGTGCTAGACCCCCTGAATTTGCAAGGAATGTGCCTGTGCTTGGCATGAACCTCCAAAGAAGGATTTCCCACTTTTTTGGAATTAACCTTGGCATTGGAACAGCAGGAGGTAGCAGTGGTGTGTGGGAGGAGTAACCTTGGCTATCCATGGTTGGACAATGGACACATCCCAGGATGTTTCCACAGCCACCTGGGATGAGATCAAATCACAAAACCCTGAATATCTCAATGTGCCAGTTTCTGTCTGTTTTGCCCTTTTATTGAGATTTCAAACTCTGCTGTGCCAGCCAGAGGTGAGTCTGCATGAGGAGTGGGCAGCCAGGAATGGGAACAAGCCTGGTTTGCTTCTCTCACATCTCCTCAGCTCTTCCACCACCACCCCCTGGATTCATCAGAGCGTGTCACTGCAGGCAGCTGGGAACACCCACACCAGAGATCCATGCTGGGAACGGCGGGGGACACCTTGGGAAGCAGAGATTCCTCTGGGAAGGGCCAGGGACAGCCATCCCAGCCAGGCCTGGAGCATGGGATCCACCACCCCATCCTTGTGGGGCAGCTGAAGGATTTGGGAAGGGTGTCAGTGCTCAGCTGGGCTTCCCACAGCTTTCAGGGTAGGAGCTTTTACCCAAATCTCAAGCTGCATAAAGGGAAATACAGTTTGGATATCAGGAAAAAGATTTTACAGAAAGGGTGATAAAGGACATCCAGCAGGAAACCCAGGCCAGGCTGGAGCAACCTGGGCTGGTGGAAGAGCAGTGAGTTGGGACTGGATGGTCTTGAAGGTTCCTCCCACCCAAACCGTTCCAGGATCCCATGAAGCTCACTGTGAGGAATGGTGGCACCTTCTGCTGGCCTTGGCAGGACATTCCCAGCCTCTGGTGAAGGCTCTGCAGCAGGGGAGTGTCCTGGAGCCAGGGCATCTCCTGAAGGCCACTTGGAGCAACTTGAGACAAACTCATCCCATGGGAATCATCCCATCCATCTCATCCCAGGCCACCATGAAGACACCCACACCTGGGCAAGTCTCCCAGGCTCCCTTCCCAAGGCCCTGTCACAGAATCACAGAATTCACAGAACCACAGAACCACAGAGTCACGGAATCACAGAATGATGAGGTTGGGAGAGACCTCTGAGATCATTGAGTCCAACCTGTGCCCTCACACCTCACCCAGACTACAGCACCCAGTGCCATGTCCAGTCTGTTTTTAAACACATCCAGAGATGGTGATTCCACCACCTCCCTAGGAACAGCATTTCAGTGCTTTATTATTCTTTGGGTGAAAAATTTCTTCCTGATATCCAACCTGTACCTTCCCTGTCATAGCTGAATTCTGTGTCCTCTGGTTCTGTCAGAGACCGACCCCACCTGTCTGCAGCCTCCCTTCAGGAAGGTGTGGAGAGCAATGAGGGCACCTCTGAGCCTCCTTTTCTCCAGGCTGAGCACCCCCAGCTCCTTCAGGGGTTCCTCACAGGGTTTGTGTTCCCAGCCCCTCTCCAGCCTCGTTGTCCCCTCTGGATGTGCTCAGTGTCCCAAGGTCCTTCCCAAGCTGAGGGGCCAGAGCTGGGCACAGCACTCGGGGTTTGGCCTTACCAGTGCCAGGTACAGGGGCAGAATGACCTCCCTGTCCTGCTGGCCACACCATTCCTGATCCAGGCCAGGAGCCATTGGCCTTCTTGGCCACCTGGGCACTCTGCTGGCTCATGTCCAGCCTGCTGTCGACTGCCAGGTCCCTTTGTGCCTGAGCACTGTCCAGCCACTCTGTCCCCAGCTTGTAATGTTGTAGGGGATTTTGTGCCCAAAATGTAGAGCTCAGCACCTAGACTTATTAAACTTCATCCTGTTGGACTCTGCCCATCCATCCCTGCCTGATTTCAGCTCTCTGATTTAGGAAGAGGTTCTGGAGCCCTTGGGCAGCGGCACCGGTCAGGGCTGCCCCCTCCAGCAGGACCTGCACACCTGGGAGGGAACCCCTAAAACATGCCTGGGGTGTCTGGGTCTCTGAGCTCCCCCAGAGCTGCCACCTGCACGGGCAGCTTTTCCAGAAGCCCAGATTTCACGGATTTAGTGGTTTATTTTGTGGTTATTTCGAGCAGATGGACACTGGCACCGGTTTCATGAGTGTCCCCTCACACGTAACCACAGCAGGTGCTGAGCAGCTGCTCTGAGCACCTCCAGCCCATCCCCAACACAAACCCCAAAGAACGCAGGGCAGGCAGATTGACTCCCAAAGTTATGCAAAGCATCTAACCTGGAGATAATTTTCCCCTGTAATTAGAGGAATGTTAAACACCGTTACATAATGGCTGCAGATTCCAGGTCAGATCCTCCATACGTCACGGAAGCATGGAGTGTTTTGACATTTATGGGAATGCTTCTTATTTTTAGTTAGTTTGGTTGCCATGGCAGCGAGGAGAAATCTGCACCAGACTCAGCCATACATTAGATTTGAGCCTCCCACTTGATACATCCAAAAAAGTTTTCAGCTGCTCTCCTCCAAAGTTCTCAGCCAGAAGCTGGGAGGAGTGGAAGGAGGCTTGGAAAGAAAATATCCCACTCCATCCATTAATGGGAAAGCTGCTCCTGAAGGCCTCTCTAACACCTGGGTGACTCATCAGCAGATCCACTTTAATTGTTCTATTTAGATATAATTTAGAGTTTAGAATTTAAAACTTTGTAATTTAGTTTTTATTTTAAGAGATGTCTGTACTGCAGAGGTTAGGAGATCATTTTGAATGAGCAGCTTTCTGCTCAAAAGAAGCAGAAATTGGCGGAAAATGGGAATATTAGAGAATACCAGAATGGTTTGAGTTGGAAGGACCTTCAAGCTCATCCCATTCCCCCTCCTGCCATGGCAGGGATACCTCCCACTATCCCAGGTTTCTCCAAACCCTGTCTAACCTGACCTTGGACACTTCCAGGGCAGGTCAAACAAACCTTCAGTCGTTTGTGAAGCCAATAAATTTTGGACAAATCTTCTTTTTTCAATGCTGAAGGCGCAGGGAATGTCCCACCTGCAGCACATCTGAAGCACCAAGTGTTCCAGCTGAGCCTTTGGGCAGCAGGGAGAGGAGGATGGAGACAAACTGGCCGTGGGAGGAAGGACAGATTTTTCTGGTGGGATGAATTTAATGTTGCTGTTCTCCAAACTGAGTCACAAGCTGGAGAAGTGGGGCATTAATCCCAGAGGGGATGAGTAAGTGGGCAGGCTGGTCAAAGGAGCATCACAATTTAGACTTGAAGCTCTGCTCTTCCCCTGTATTAGCAATGGGTTCTGCTCGGTTTTGATAAAAATCAGAAATTTTCCACCAGCTCCTGGGAGTAAGAAAAAATAATGACTTAAAAATAAATGATGTCACCCTTGAAAGTAAGCAGCACATTGAGATGTACAGATTTTTTTTTCAGAACATCTCACTCTGAGGCATCATTTGAGCTTGAACTTCTCCAGTCAGACATGACCAGATCCTGGCACCTCGCCAGGCTGGCTCATACTTGATGGAGCAATTTTGCCACCTTATTTTCAGAAGTGATTTCCAGAGATGTTTTTGGGCACCATTATCCCTGCCAATGCCCATGGTCATAGCTGGAATTCCTCAGGGAAAAACAATCTCCTCTGGCACTGGGGGTTTATCCCTACCCT
The DNA here is from genome assembly GCF_047830755.1 of Zonotrichia albicollis. NCBI lineage: Eukaryota > Metazoa > Chordata > Aves > Passeriformes > Passerellidae > Zonotrichia > Zonotrichia albicollis. The sequence continues at coordinate 61,813,916 of NC_133824.1, forward strand.
GCTACCAATTAAGTGCTGGGTTTAATCAGCAGAGTTTGTGCTTGATGCCTTGTGCAGGCTGCCCTAGAGCAGAGGCTGGATGGAGTTCCAGAATAAAGCAGGGATTTATCCAAAGCATCTCCTCCATGGATCCACCTTGGGCAGCACCAGAGCTCAGCCAGGGCTGCACCCAAGATCAACCAAAATGGCCCCAAAATGCACGGCCGGGCACGGGCTCTGTCCCTGGGATCAGTTCTGCTCCATTTGCACCTTGCAGTTCATTGTCCCATTCCAGCTTTAGCCCAGGCAGTCCCACCCTGCTTGTTTTTCTCTCTCCAGCCCACGGGGTTTGTGCTCTGGGGCTGAGATTTGGGTCATTTGTCCTTGGTGCCCAGCTGGAGCAGGAATTGTTTTGTCTCCCTGCTCTGTGCACAGAGCTCACCATCCCACAATATGAACCCCAGACCCACAGACTAAAGCAGCACAGAATGTGAAAAATAGAAAAGCTGAGCATGAGGCATCATGCTCAGCAATTGTAATTAAAGTCTGACAGAGGATAAAACCATTAAATCAGTTCCACAGTTAATGTTGCCATTAGAGTTTCTCAGGACCCTGTACCAGAGCAAGGAGCAGCCTTGGACACCTCCACAGCTCCTTGGGAAGGGTTGGAGCAGTCATGGAACAGGGGTTGTTTCACACCCACTCCGTGTGGGTGGTGATGAACAACTCTGCTGGTGTTGCTCATCAGCCAAACAAGCCCTGAGTGTTTGGGGAGAGGGAGGGGGAAGCAGAGAAATCCCTGAATAATGGAATGGTTTGAGTTGGAAGGAGCCTTCAGGATCATCCAGTGCCACCCCAGCCATGGCAGGGACACCCTCCATTATTTCAGGCTGCTCCAAGCCCTGTCCAACCTGAACTTGGGCACTGCCAGGGATCCAGGGGCAGCCACAGCTGCTCTGGCAATTCCAGCCCAGCCAGGAATTCCCAATTCCCAATCTCCCATCCATCCCTGCCCTCTGGCACTGGGAGCCATTCCCTGGCTCCTGTCCCTCCATCCCTGTCCCCAGTCCCTCTCCAGCTCTCCTGGAGCCCCTTCAGGCCCTGCCAGGGGCTCTGAGCTCTCCCTGGAGCCTTCTCCTCTCCAGGGGAGCACCCCCAGCTCTCCCAGCCTGGCTCCAGAGGGGCTCCAGCCCTTGGAGCAGCTCTGTGGCTCCTCTGGACTTTTTCCAGCAGCTCCACATCCTCCTTGTGCTGAGCCTCTTTGTCTTCCTCCTACACAACAGGAAAAATTCTGAGTGTTTTGCCATTGGGAAGCTTTCCTTTAACTTCCACAATCCATCCAACCCCAGGAAACCTCAGCAGCTCCCTGCCAGCAGTGAGGCAGCAGAGCTGGCATTGCCTTCAGCCTGCAGCAGCCCAGAGTGGTGGGAAGGAACCTGTCCTGGGTGAAGGGAAGTGATTCTGGAAAAATGGGCATCAAAATGGTCAAAATGCCCAAAAACTGCGAGGTCTGGCTACAGGCACAAAGCCTTTCCTGGATCCTTCATGTTTGTGACATTGGACAAAGATGCCACCTGTATTCAATGGATTCAATCATCCACAAAAATCTGGCATCTAAGGAGGCTTTAGAAACAAATGGGAAAGGTTTCCAGCTTTCTGAGCTCCTGAAATGGTGCTCGGAGCAAATGATGTCACCACCAAGAAGCTCTGGAGGTTGTTCTGGGAGGCAGCTCCTGCCAGAACTCTGGGAGCCCTGGAACCTTTCCAGGCACGGTGCCAGCATTCCTGACCATGCTCCTGGCACCAGAGAGCAGAGTGACCTCAGCTCCTGTCCTGCTGCCAGGAGCTGTCCCCAGGACAGGGAAATCAGGATGTGGGTGAGCTGAGGGAGCAGGATGAGCTCAGGGATGCTGATTTCAAGGTCGTGCACAGAGGGACTCACAAACGAGGATTGCTCCTGTCAGCCAAGAGCTCATCCTCTCAAAAGGATGGAGGAGGAGGAGGAGGAGGGCGTATTGGTTGGTGACAGGATGAATTATGAGCTGCCAATGTCTTGGAGTCATAAAAAGGCAGCTCCAAGCTCTGGCTGCATCTGCTGAGATGTCCCCAGGGGGGCACAGGGAGAGGGTTCCAGCACAAGGGGTTCTACAGGAGCAGCACAGATCCTGTGTGGGGACCAGGCTGTCACAGACATCTTTTATGGAAAATCCTTTCCTTAGGATTTTTCCTCCTGAGAAGCTGAGAGGCCTCAGGAACAAAATGTAAACAATGATTATGTGCTGCTGTGGGATGCAACAGGTGCATCTGTGATTGGCCCATGTTGGATGTTTCTAATTAATGGCCAATCACAGTCAGCTGGCTCGGACAGAGAGCCAAGCCACAAACCTTTGTTATCATTCCTTCTTTTTCTATTCTTAGCCAGCCTTCTGATGAAATCCTTTCTTCTATTCTTTTAGTATAGTTTCAATATAATATATATCATAAAATAATAGATCAGCCTTCTGAAACATGGAGTCAGATCCTCATCTCTTCCCTCATCCTCAGACCCTTGTGAACACCACCACACCAGGCACCACGTGTGGGACCTCCAGGCACCAGAGGAAACACATTCCCAGAGCCTGGAGCAGGTTTCCCTCATGGCAGTGGAAGATCTGCTTGCATCAGACAGCTGAGGCCTCTCTGGAAAGGTTCTGGCGCTCCCAGTTCTCTCCTTTGAGGAGCTCTGAGCCTTTGTCCACTCTCTGATTTATCTCCTCAAGGTGTTCCGGGTGTGGGATGAATAAAGAGACTGCAGAGTTGTTGTCTTGGTTCATTCCTCTTTTATTTATGAGCTCTAGCCCGGCTCAGATATTTATTACCATTCACCAAGAGGATCCAACAGCACTTATAGAGTCTAAATGACTTTAATTTATCTCAGCCCAGAGGTGGCTTCCACCCTCTCCAGGGCAGAGCCTGGTTACAACAGGAGATGCACCAACAGCAGGAGATGGAGGAGCTTCTACAGCAGGAAAATCCAGGATAATTCTCATCATGGAAAGGGGGGACAAGCATTAGAAGGGACCCCTGGGGTGGTTTGGAGTCCTCATCCCTGGAGGTGTCCAGGGAATCACTGGAGGTGGCACATTGTTATTGTGGGGACCCAGATGAAGGAAGGAATGATGAATGTGACTCCATGTTCTCAAAAGGATAATTATTATTTTATAATACTATATTATATAAAATAATACTATATTCAACTGTACTAAAGAATACAGAAAGGATACTTACAGAAGGCTAAAAAGATAATAATGAAAACTCATGACTCTTTTTAGAGTCTTGACCCCAATTGGTCAATAAGTCATTCCCAGAAAACCAATGGAACAATCACTGTTGGTAAACAATCTCCAAACACATTCAACATGTGACCACAACACAGGAGAAGCAAATGAGATAAGAATTTGTTTTCCTTTTTCTCTGAGGCTTCTCATATTCCCAGGAGAAATCCTGGGCAAGGGGATTTTTCCAGAAAATGAGATTGCCACAGTGGCACTGAGTGCTCTGGGCTGGGGACAAGGTGGGGATCAAGGCTGGACTCAATGATCCCAAAGGTCTTTTCCAACCCCACAGATTCCATGGCTCTGTGGGAAGGTGAGAGCCACAGGAGAACAGCAGGAGCCAGATGAGAACAAGACAATTTCTCCACGCTTTAACTGACCCCACCCACATCAGACAAGCGAATGCTGAAGCTGTGTCAAGTAATTATTGCAGGTCCAGAGCTGTGCAGCTCTCAGGGCAGGGACAAGTGTGACAGGGACTGTGTGACAGCTGTAAATAAAGCACAGCCAGAGTGTGAGCAGCACTCAAGCTGCAGAGCCAAGCAGAAATCAGCTTCGTGTTCGTGACCAAGGGTTGCTTCCAAAGGCACTGGCTGTGCTCCTCTCTCTGCCCATTTCCATGAGCAGCAGCATCACTCCAGCAGGAACGGCAATCCCAGACCTGCCAGGGTGAAAAATGGCCACAGGAAACAAGAGGCAAACGAGGAATGATGGTTTTATTTCAGCAAAAGGGCAGCTCGAGGAGGGAGAGCGGGGTTAAAAAATGAGCAGCTCTGAGCAGAGACATCATCAGGGAGCAAATGAGGAATGTTCAGCAGAGTCCGGGGGAAGCCACGGCCAATACAGAGCCTGAGGAAACAGAAAGGGAGGAACAAAGCACACTGGAATGGAAAAAGGAAGCTCTCAGGAAATCCTTTTGTCTTTATCAATTGTCCTTCCCTGTCAGTCTGAGAAACGGTGGAGCCTTCCTTGGGCATCTGGGCTTCCCCCCTGCCTGAAAATCAGTGTGGGAGCTGGGAATTGCAGCTGCTCCCTGAACGCCAGGACCTGCCTGGCCCCGCTGCAGAGGGGAAGGAGCCCCTCAGTGGGTCCTGGCAGGCAGGGGACTCACAGCCCTGGGTGCCCCCAGGATTTTTGCCATCTTCCCACCATGGAAACAGGTGCCATGGCAGGGACACCTTCCACTATCCCAGGGAGCTCCAAACTCCATCCAGCCTGGTCTGGAACACTTCCAGGGATCCAGGGGCAGCCACAGCTGCTCTGGGCACCCTGTGCCAGGGCCTGCCCACCCTCACAAGGAGAATTTGTCCCTAATATCTGCTCTAAATCTTCTCTCTTTTAACTTCAGTCCATTCCCTGTGTCCTGTCTCTCCATCCCTTGTTCCCAATTCCTTCCCAGCTCTCCTGGAGCCCCTTTAAGCCAGGGGCTCTGAGCTCTCTCTGGAGCCTTGTCTTCCTTAGGTGAACATTCCCAGCTCTCCTAGCCTGGGTCCAGCCCTTGGAGCATCTCCATGGCCACCTCTGGACTCTCCAGCAGGTCCAGGTCCTTCTGATGTTTGGGTCCAAGAGTTGGACCCAATCCAAAGCCATCACAGAGGGCACAGAGCATCTGCACCAACGGGCAGCCCCAGATTTGTGCAGAGAGAGAGGGAAATAGGAGATAACACAGCGGCATCCCGAGCAATCCCATTTTTCCATTGGCTGCGCAGGACCCGCTGTGCCGCTCTGTTGCCAGGAGGGTTTAAGACCTCAGCCGACCTTGGCAGCGAGCAGGGCTGAGAGGCAAAGCCGCGGGAGCCCCTCGGGGCCGCTGTCCCCGCTCTCCAGTGGCGGAGCGCGTCCCCACGGGGGCGTCCCAGCCTCAGCGACCGCGTCCCGCTGCCCACGCCGGGATCACGGCAGGGCACCGGGCACCGCTGCCATCCTCGGAGAGCCGCGGCACCGCCAGCACCACACGCGTGCGGTCACGCCAGTCACTACCATTGCTCCCTCACGACCGCATCCGTCAGCGCGTCCCTTGCACTGCCAAAGTCACCTCGTGAGGGCAGAGGGGAAAGCGCAGGAGCGCCCCAGGATCCCGGGGAGGGGATGCTGCGGGCACCGCGGGGCTGTGGTGCCGGTTCCCGGGAGCCGGGGAAGGAAAAATGAGCGAGAAGATGAGAGGGAAGAGCAGAGGGAAGAGCGGCGGCGTGCCCGGGACCGCCGCTCTCCCTCACGGACCCCGCAGCGCGCCGCAGCCCCGAGCGCAGCCCCCGCAGCGGCGCCGCGGGGCGGGCCCGCTAGTTGACGGACGGGCGTATCAGCCAATCGCAGCCCGCAGCGCACCCCCCGCGCCGGCGAGCGGACCAATGGCGAGGCGGGGGGGCGGGGCCCGGCGGCGCGCGCGGCGGCGGGCGGCGAGCGGGCGGCAGTCGGCGCCGAGGCGCGGTGCGGTGCGGGTCGCTCCTCGGGCTCCTGCCGCGGCTGCCGGAGCCGCGCCGCCGCCCTCCTCCTTCCCTCCCCTATGGAAGAGATGGAAGAGGAGCTGAAATGCCCGGTGTGCGGCTCCTTTTACCGGGAGCCCATCATCCTGCCCTGCTCGCACAACCTGTGCCAGGCGTGCGCCCGCAACATCCTGGTGCAGACGCCCGACTCGGAGTCTCCGCAGAGCCGCCGCGCCTCGGGCTCGGCCGTCTCCGACTATGACTACCTGGACCTGGACAAGATGAGCCTGTACAGCGAGGCGGACAGCGGCTACGGCTCCTACGGGGGCTTCGCCAGCGCTCCCACCACGCCGTGCCAGAAGTCCCCGAACGGGGTCCGCGTGTTCCCGCCGGCCGCGCCGCCTCCTCCCGCCGCGCTGGCGCCGCCGCCGCCGCCGCGCAACGCGTGCCTGACGTGCCCGCAGTGCCACCGCAGCCTGGTGCTGGACGAGCGCGGGCTGCGGGGCTTTCCCCGCAACCGCCTGCTCGAGGGCGTCATCGACCGCTACCAGCAGGGCAGGGCGGCGGCCCTGCGCTGCCAGCTCTGCGAGAAGGCGCCCAAGGAGGCGGCCGTGATGTGCGAGCAGTGCGACGTGTTCTACTGCGACCCGTGCCGCCTGCGGTGCCACCCGCCGCGGGGACCGCTGGCCAAGCACCGCCTGGTGCCGCCGGCCCAGGGCCGCGTCAGCCGCCGGCTCAGCCCCCGCAAGATCTCCACCTGCACCGACCACGAGCTGGAGAACCACAGCATGTACTGCGTGCAGTGCAAGAGCCCCGTGTGCTACCAGTGCCTGGAGGAGGGCAAGCACTCCAGCCACGAGGTCAAGGCGCTGGGAGCCATGTGGAAGCTGCACAAGGTGAGCCCCGGCTTGTGCCAGCAGCCCCAGCAGAGCCGCCTTGTGCCCACAGGTTCCATCTTCCCCGACTGGCAGTGTGGGAGCATCCCCGGCCATTCCATCCTCGGCCATCCCATCCTTGGTCATCGCATCCTCTCCTGTCCGATCCTCGGCCATCCCATCTCCAGCCATCCTCATCCTCGGCCATTCTATTCCTATTCCCTTCCATCCCCATCTTCGGCCATCCTCATCCTGGGCCATTCCCATCCCCAGCTGTCCCATCCTCTCCCGTCCCATCTTCGGCCATCCTCATCCTCAGCCATTCCCATCCTCGGCCATCCTCATCCTCAGCCATTCCCGTCCCCGGCCATTCCTCATCCTCAGCCATCCTCATTCTCTCCCGTCCCGTGTTGTCCCCTCGGCTTGGGGACCTTGGCATCGTGCAGATGATGCTCCCCTGACGCGGGTCCCCAAAAGAGCTGGCAGGATCACCCGGGGGTGGCTCGGGGACATCTGCGCCGCAGGGCTGGGAAAGCAACAGGAGCGATGGTTTGGGGAGGAGGAGGAGGAGGAGGGAGGCGTGAATGCACCGTGGGAGCCGCGGGGAGCCACCTCCTGCCGCACTCGGAGTCACCGGGAGGAGGAGGAGGAGGCAGCGGGCAGCCGGGAGCTGTCCCTGAATACTGATCAGCTGCACTCGCTCCCCACGCGTTCGTGGAGGAGCTTGAGGCAGGGATGTGGCCATCATCATCATCTTCAGCTGCATCCATGCTCTGCCTCCCTCCCCGCCCTGCTCGCAGCAGGGGCCGAGGGAACTGGGGCAGAAGTGAGCGGGACACGGGCGGACAGGGATGGGCGTCATTCCCTGCATGAACATCGCCCTCATTGGCCCCGCTCCAGCAGATGGGAGCAGGTGGGGGGGACCTGTGACACAGGGCTGGGGAGGGTGTGACCTCCCGGGGGGAGGGACTGGGCTGGGATTGCTTTCCAGGAGTAATTCGGGATGCTCTGGCAGGGGCCAGATCTCTGGGATGGAGCTCTGCACCCCAATTGGGTCAGTGGGTGCATACAGGGACAGGCTGTCACTGTCACAGTGCCCCCCAAAATGGGGGGAAAGCACGTTATGCTGTGGGGAGAAGGTTTGGTGGTGCTTTGGAAGGGTTTGATGGTGCTTTCCTGACCACCTTACGCTGTGGGGAGAAGGTTTGGTGGTGCTTTGGAAGGGTTTGGTGGTGCTTTCCTGACCACCTCATGCTGTGGGGAGAAGGTTTGGTGGTGCTTTGGAAGGGTTTGGTGGTGCTTTCCTGACCACCTTACGCTGTGGGGAGGGAGAAGGTTTGGTGGTGCTTTGGAAGGGTTTGATGGTGCTTTCCTGACCACCTTATGCTGTGGGGAGAAGGTTTGGTGATGCTTTGGAAGGGTTTGGTGGTGCTTTCCTGACCACCTCATGCTGTGGGGAGAAGGTTTGGTGATGCTTTGGAAGGGTTTGGTGGTGCTTTCCTGACCACCTTATGCTGTGGGGAGAAGGTTTGGTGGTGCTTTGGAAGGGTTTGGTGGTGCTTTCCTGACCACCTTACGCTGTGGGGAGAAGGTTTGGTGGTGCTTTGGAAGGGGCTTTTCCTGACCCCTTTGCTAGGAGCAGGAGCAGCTCCTCTCTGGATTTACAGAGCTCTTGTGGAGATGTGCCAGACCAGAGCAGTTTGGTGCCCCTGTCCCCATCCATGGGGTGCAATCCCTGATCCCAGGGTGTTGGCACTGGTGTGGGATGCCCAGGGTCAGGGTGGCACCGGTGACAGGGGAGCTGCTGACAGGAGACAGAGGATGGAGCCAGGATGCTGTGGAGTGGAGCAGAGGGATGAGAAGCAACAGGCAGAGTTTGGAACTCAGGGAATTCCACCTGGAGAGCTTTACTCTCATTGGAAAGGGCTTGGAGCAGCCTGGTCTGCCCTGGTGGGAGGTGTCTGCCCATGGCAGGGAGGTTGGAATGAAATGAGCTTTAGCTTTTCCTTCCAAATCCCTTTTCCCAGGGGAGAGCTTTAGCCAAGTGCTGTTTCATTGATGTAGCTGACAGATGAGGATAATGTAACATTATTTCAAATGATGATCTTGGACGGTGGAGCCTCATCTGTCTGGAGAGAGCTGTGGTTCTGCAGGGGTTCACTGCTCGTACCTGGTGCTAGTTTGCTTTTTAGGGGAGGGGAGGAGTCTGTGGAGTTAAATGTGGTGTTAAGGAATAATTGAAGGAGTGATTTCAAGGCTAGAACTCAGATCGTTACTTGAGATGCCATCTAACAAAATCAGGGGGAAAGCTTATTTACCTTAATTTTTGTTGCACACACACACACACCAAAAAAAAAACCCAAAAAAAAAAAACCCACCAAGAAACCAAAACAACCAACCAACCAAGAGAAAAAACCAAAACAAACAAAACCCGCAGAACCAATACCCACGATTTCCAAGCTTGCTCCTGGTTGGGACTGGGCATTGGAACCAAAGCACCTGTGGATTGGAGTGGTGATTCTCTTGCAGAAGTGTCTGGTGGTGTCATTTGAGAGCACAGTCCCTTGGCAGTGGGACAGATTTGCTGAAGGGGTGACTCTTCCTTTTTGCCTGAGCTTTTCTCTGTGGTGGGCAGTGTAATGATACCTGCAGCTCACAGGAGGGAATTATGGAATGGTTTGGATTGGAAGGGACTTTAAATCCCATCCTGTTCCATCCCCTGCCATTTACAGGGACACTTTCACTATCCCAGTTTGCTCCAAGCCTTGTCCAGCCTGGCCTTGGACACTTCCAGGGATCCAGGGGCAGCCACAGCTGCTCTGGGCACCCTGTGCCCACCTCTCACCACCCTCACAGCCAAGAATTCCTTCCCAATATCCCACCTAAATCAACTCTCTTTTAATTTACACCCATCAGGCAGCTCCTGAATTCTCTTGCACCATTCCAGCACCTCTTGGTGTGAATGTTCTTTGGGATGCTCTTCCCTTGTGGCCCAGGGTGGCTGGGATTGTCCCCAGAGCCTGGCTGAGCTCTGTTCATGCCCCAGTAGGTGATTGCCAGAGCCAGGGCAATCAATCCCTGCTAATTGCACCATGCTCCCCATTAGAAACAAATCCAAAGGGTTTTTCACAGCCCTCTTTGGGAGCTGCCCCAATTTCCCCTTTCCTCCCTGAAGGTTCTCTGGGATGATCACTGAAAATAATCTGTGCTGAGACACAATCAATTGTCATTCAGGGAGCTGGGCTTTCCAAGCTGGACACAGATTGTGGCAAATCCTCTCTGCCCCCATCTTCCTCTCACTTGTTGGGAGCAGGGTGAATATTCAGAGAAACACAGAGGGAAATGGGTTTTTAATCTGAATTGTCCCAGTTTTGCACAGATATTGCAGCTGTCTGGGTTTTTATCCTGACGAGCTGGAATGCTGCTTGGCATGCCAGAAGCAGGAGCACAAGATGGAGCTGAATCATTTATTCCTCACACATCTGAGTCCCTCTTCTGCTGGAAATGTGTGCAGAGTGCAGGCTCAGCAGCTGGATGGTGTTCTTATGGATGGATGGGTGCATGGATGGATGCTTGTGTACAAATACAAACAGGCTGGGAGGGATCTCACTGATGCTTTGTGCAGGCTGGATGGAGCTCCAGAATAAAGCAGGGATTTATCCAAAGCATCTCCTCCATGAATCCACCTTGGGCAGCACCAGAGCCCAGCCAGGGCTGCACCCAAGATCAACCAAAATGGCCCCAAAATGCACGGCCGGGCATGGGCTCTGTCCCTGGGATCAGTTCTGCTCCATTTGCACCTTGCAGTTCATTGTCCCATTCCAGCTTTAGCCCAGGCAGTCCCTCATTGGCACAGGTGTCACCTCATTGGCACAGGTGACACCTCATTGGCACAGGTGTCACCTGGGCTCAGCCCCTCCTGCCCCAGCACAGGTGCAATGAGGGATGCAGGTGATTCCTATTAAGAGCCAAAAATCCCACACTGGGACTTAATTCCAGCTTGTTTGGATGTCTGGGGGGAATCAGGGGATGGGAAGCCCTGCAAGGGTCCCTCAGTTTGTGCCCAGGGGCCACCAGAGCCAGGACAGGGATGAGCAGAGAGGATTTTTCCTGTTTTCACTTGCCAGGGCTCTGTGTTGGCTGCCAGAGGAACCTTGGAGGGGAGATTTGGACGCTGGGAATGTGCTGCTCTGGTGTCCATGGCAATTCCTGCTCCCACAGCCCTTGGGGAGGTATCCAGGGAGTTGCTGTATGACCAAGATCTGTTTGCACTTGCAAAGTAAAATATTTGCTGTTTAAAGAGAAGCAGGGAGAATCCTTAATGCTTCCCAAGCCTTGGTGTGATGGCCTGAATCCCACCACCCTTTTTCCATCTGCAGCTGCAGGATCAATTCTTTCCTTCTCCAGCAATGCCCAAATGCCCTTTCCACCTCCTCCATCCCTCTGTGGCCACATCCAGAGGGTGCCAAACAGCCTGAAGGCTTTGACGTTGGAAAAAGCCAAGAAATGTCAAGATCTGGAGCAGAAATGTGATGAGGAGAGGCAGAGGGAGCTGGGCAGGGGCTCAGCCTGGAGCAAAGGAGGCTCAAGGAGCCCTTGTGGCTCTGCACAGCTCCTGCCAGGAGGGGACAGGACAAGGAGAAACTGTCACAGACAAATTTTCTGAAATATCCTTTTGCTAGGATCTTTTCTCCTGAGAAGCTGGGGAGCTTCAGCTTCTCCATGTTTTGCTGCTTTGGAATGTGATTTGGAGAATTGTTCACCCAGCATGTGAATTGGTTTTACCTGATGACCAATGACAGGCACCTGTGTCGAGGCTGTGAGCAGCCACAAGATTTCATTATTCATTCTTTATTTTTTTTTTGCAAGCCTTCTGATGAAATCCTTTCTCTATTCTTTAATATAGTTTTAATATATCATCTTCTTTTAATATAATATATATAATAAAATAATAAATCAGGCTTCTGAAACATGGAGTCAAGATTCTCATCTCTTCCCTTGTCTGGGTTGCCTACAAATTCCACAGGAAACCATCTCAGGCTGCTCCAGGGCAGGTTCAGGTTGGATATTTGGGAACATTTCCTCATGGAAAGGCACTGGATAAAGCGTCCCAAGGCAGTGCTGGAGTCCCCATCCCTGGAGTGATTTAAAAGCTGTGTGGGTGTGACACTTGGGGACGTTGGGATGTAATGATTTAAAAGTCTTTTCCAGCCTGAATGATGCTGTGGTTTCCACCAGCCTGTGCCTGCCCAGCATCCAGAGGTGGTGCTGCTGATCCTGTTCATTTATTTGGATAAAAGCTTCCTGTCAGGTGCTCTTTGCTTTGCACTCCCTGCAGTTGGTGGAGTAAGGAGCAGCCCCATTACCCCTGTAAATTAAAGGTGGTGTGGTACAGCAAGTTCTGCAGGGGTTTGTGGAGCCCAGGGGGCAGGAGGTGACTTCTGGATTATCTGCAGATGGAATTGGGCCCAGGGTCACCTCAGAGTGAGTGGAAATCGCTGCAGCTTTTATTCCATTCCAGTAGGAAGGTTGGATTAGAGATGAGGAACAAATTCTTCCCCTGGCACAGGTGCCCAGAGCAGCTGTGGCTGCCCCTGGATCCCTGGAGGTGCCCAAGGCCAGGCTGGAGCTCCCTGGGACAGTGCAAGGTGTCCCTGCCATGGCAGGGTGGGATGAGATGAGCTCTGAGTTTCCTTCCAACCCAAACCTCTCCATGGTTCTGTGTCCAAAAATACACAGATCTGACAGAGCAGAGCTCTGTTCCACCATCTGCCTCAGGCTCTCCACAGGCTCCACAAGCAGATTGAGCTCTGGTGGGGTCCATCTTCATCTGTAAATATCCAACCTTTTCCTTTCTCTCCCCTATCTTCTCTTCTCTTGGCCAATTGGTGAATGAAGGACCCCCCAGCTGGATTTTGCTGCATTTTCTGTGGTGCAAATCAGGAACACCTCAGCTGAGATGGGGGAAATTAACCCAGGGACTGATTCTTGTGTCTCTTTCAAGGAAGTTTCTGCAGTATCCATACCCAGAAATTCCCCTGTTAAGGTTTTTGTTGACTCAGAGGTGGTGTTTTAAAAACTTTTATTCTATTTTCAGCCTCATGTGAAGGGTGAGGCAATCCAGATGTTGTAATTGACACCTTTATAATTAGAAGCTCTTTTTCTAATTACAATACATTGTAAGTGTTTCTTGGCTTACATTACTTGAGAATTAAAATATTTAAGAAAACTTTAACCAAAAAGTAGCTAAACAAGAACAAGTTTGTATACAAATGCACACTATGTGAGCCTCCTATCAAGCTTTAAGAATTCTCTACAAATTCATTTCCCACAACCACATCCCTAGCCTGGAAAAACAGAATGAGGAAGAGCAAACACTGTGCCTGGTGTTAAATAAATTACTTGAGAGTGTGGAAAGGCTTTCCTGTTCATTAGGGAGGTTTCACAGGATGCTTTCCAGGAGCTGACATTGCTGCAGGGGGGGATCTTTGTTGGGAAAATGTTCTCAGGAGGCTTTGGGGCTGCTCTGCATTGCTCATTCCTGTTCCTCTAAGTAATCCAGTACCCAGAAGTTTTGGATTTTAAAGGGAAAACTTTGCTTGGTGTCACAGAATTCCAAAATGGGTTGGAAGGGACCTTCAGGATCATCCCATCCCAAACTCTGCCATGGCAGGGACACCTTCCACTCTCCCAGGCTGCTCCAAGCCCTGTCCAGCCTGGCCTTGGACAGAATTCCTTCCCAATATCCCATCTAAATCTTTCCTGTTTTTACTTCTTGCCACCACACTCTCCCCTATGACCACAAATTCCTTTTTGGAGCCCTGCTGTGCACTTTCTAGCAATCCAGCACATATCACTGGGAGATATTTCCCTTCCCTGGACTTGGAAAGAACTTCCAGCAGCCTTTGATTAACTCATATTACTCACACAAATTCATTTAGTTCAGAGTGCCTTCAAATTGCATTGCTCTCCCCAGCTGTATGAAAGAGTAATTAAAGAAAAATGTGCCTGAAACATAACAACTCTCAAAGCTGCTCTTTTGTCAGCCTTGGTCTTTGTTTTGTTTGTTCTTGGGACGAGGCATTTTACACTGGTAAATTGGCTTATAAATAAGCCAGCTCCTTCCCTGTTCATTCAACTCGTCCTGCTGGGATGAATTGGATAAATTTCTATTTAGAGCAGGCCCACGAGGCACAGAGAGCTGGGGGGGATAAATCTCTGGTGACCCCGGCTCAGGTAATGTCCTGGAAGAGATGGAATTACTGTGAGGAGTAAAAGCTCTCAGGATGAGTTTCTCAAATCCAGTTGTAGCTGGGAAGAGCAGGGATGGTTTGGGGTCTGGGACCACCCCTGAGGGTCATAAATGGGAAATGTATAAAACTCTTCAACAGGGAGACAAATAAATAGAAATGAAGCCCAGCTCTCACCCATTCCAGTGGCAGCTCCCTGATTAATGCAGGAAGGAGAGCAGAGCTGAGAGCAGCAGGGCAGAGAATTCACCTTGCCTCTCTTGAAAGGAAAATTTTGTTTGCAGCCTGAACCAGCTCACATTTTGCCTTCAGAATTGGATTCAGCTTTGGGGACAGCCTGACCTGGAGCTGGCTGGAAAAGCTCAGTAGAGGCTCTGATCAGGGCAGAATTTCTGGGTAGAAAGAACAAGACCCAAGCTGAGTTTGCAATTTTCTTGAGCAGCAGAAGGGTGACTGTGAGGGTGATGCCAACCTCAAACACCATATGCACAGCATGGATTGAGGTTAGGGCCACGTTTTTGTATTTAATTAGCCATTAAATTCCCCGTGTCACAGAAATAGAGGGCTGTTAATAGGAGCCTGCTCAGTTCTGTAGCAGCAGAAATTGCCCTGGGAGGGATCTGGCAGTTGAGGGATTTCCCATCATTGTTAATTACCCTTTCCCCTTTACTACCCTTATAGGAATTGATGGGTTTAGGATTAAAAAAGCTGGAATTGGATGTGAATAAGGCATGCATGGATGCTGCCTGGAGGCTGAGAGTGGAGCCACAGTTGCCATTCCCAAGGGGAGTGGGTTGGATCTGCAGCTGGGGTGGATGAAGGGAGCACAGATCCATGGAAGCAGCTGCAGCAGCCACTGGAGTGGAAGATCACATTTGTGGCTTCCAATGCCTCCTGAACATCCCAGGAGATCTCCTGTGGAGATGCCAGCCTGGCTGCCCACACTGGGGCTGCTGCTTCTTGCTTGGTGTAAAGCCAAAATACGTGGGAAATATCAGTTAAATTATTTTCACCAGCCCCAAAAATGAGAAATATCTTTCAACCTGTGATCCTTTATTTTTTCTTTTTGGTCTCCAAATGTACAAATTTAATTTGTATTAAATTCTGTCATTTTTCCCTCATTCCTGGCCTCTCTGCATTTGCATGGTCAGTTCAGTTCCCTTCTTGTTGCAGTTCCCTGTGGCAGGATTGGGGTTTTTGTGTGTGAATTAATGATGGGTTATGGCCTTGCCTTCAGCTCAGTGCTGCATCCATGGCATCATTCCTGACAGCCTGTGCTGTGGAGCTGCTTTCCACCTGCAGCTCTTGGGGTTTTCTCTGGTGAAATCCCTCTGTTTTCCCAGATAACCAGTGTCAAGATGTATTAATTCACTGGTTCTGTTAAATTCACCATTTTCCTTCTCCCTCCTTCCTTTCCATGAAAGTATTCCAGGCCAGGCTGGACAGGGCTTGGAGCAGCCTGGGACAGTGGAAGGTGTCCTTGCCCATGGCAGGGGGTGGAACAAGATGGGATTTAAGGTCCCTTCCAACCCAGACATTCTGGATTCTGTGATTCCCAGGGTCTCTGCTGTACCTATGGGATTCCAGCTTGGGAAGGACCTTTCTGTCTGCAGAGGCAAACTTAGAGGTCTGAATTTGATCCCCCTTTCAGAGCAGGTTTCTGTGATTCTGTGCCTTGGTCTCTCTGGCAAACTCAGAGGTCTGAATGTGACCCTCCTTTCAGAGGAGGTTTCTGTGATTCTGTGCCTTGGTCTCTCTGTCAGGGGATGTAAAGCTGGCAGAAGGGGGGGGGTTGTGTCAAGCTTTGAAATGGATTTTTCCTAACAAGGCACATTTATTGATTTCCAGACACAGACTCTGCTTTGGGGGCAGAGTTCCCTCTGTTCCCTCACCCACATCACCCAGGGATCCAGGCTGGAGCAGGGGAGGACTGGCAGGGAATTGGGGCAGCATTTCCCTGAGGATGATGGAAAGGGAAGGGCTGGGCTGGAGATCTCCCTGCCAAGGATTTGCTTCATCCTCCTGGGCAAATAATTGCACAAAGCCCCTGTGTGTCCTCTCCCAGGAAATGTGTGTTTAGCACCAGTGCCCTTCCTCCAATTAGGGTGGGAATTCGTAACAGAACATGTGGGGATGAAGTGGGAATTTCCAAACTTGTGAGAGCTGGGTGAAATCCCATCAAGGACACAGCAGGAGCATCAGCCTCCCTCCCTCCCTGGGAAAGCACTTCCAGCCTTGCTCAGACAAGGATTGAAGTCACAGAGATTTGAGGGCATGACTGAAATGCTTTCTCATGTTGGAACATCTGAGATGATAAATTGGGAGAGCCCTGGGTGTGCAAACAGGGCTGGATTAACGAGGTGCAGGGTGAGGCTGGTGCTGTCCCTTGGCTTGGTGACAAATGCCACCATTCCCTGGGTGGCACAGCACTCATTCTCTGGCAGGGTAAAATATTATCATAGGGATTATACTAAGTAAAAGAATTTACTCATTTTCGAGAAAAGGGGCAAAGGAGACATGGGGTTAGAAATTAACTTGGGGTAGAAATCAGTTTGGGATTTAGATGAGGTGTGCTGGTTTAACTTGTTTAGTCCATGGCTTGCTTACATTGATGCCTTGTGCAGGCTGCCCTAGAGCAGAGGCTGGATGGAGCTCCAGAATAAAGCAGGGATTTATCCAAAGCATCTCCTCCATGGATCCACCTTGGGCAGCACCAGAGCCCAGCCAGGGCTGCACCCAAGATCAACCAAAATGGCCCCAAAATGCACGGCCGGGCACGGGCTCTGTCTCTGGGATCAGTTCTGCTCCATTTGCACCTTGCAGTTCATTGTCCCATTCCAGCTTTAGCCCAGGCAGTCCCACCCTGCTTGTTTTTCTCTCTGCAGCCCACGGGGTTTGTGCTCTGGGGCTGAGATTTGGGTCATTTGTCCTTGGTGCCCAGCTGGAGCAGGAATTGTTTTGTCTCCTTGCTCTGTGGACAGAGCTCAGAAATGCCCCTCATCAGAACCATCCCCTGATATGGAGCCCAGACCCTCCCACTAAAGCAGCACAGAATCTGAAAAATAGAAAAGCTGAACCTGAGGCATCAGCAGAGATGAAGTGTGCTGTGTGTTTAACTTTAGTCTGTGAGCTTGCTGTGCAGAAGGCAGAGGTGTAGAACAAGCTTCAACCTCCTCAGCAAACGCTCTGCAGCTCAGCCCTGCTGTGTGAGGGAGCAGTGACAGCACCTCTGATTGTCCCCACGTCCCTTCCCTGCTGCTCCTTTGTAGCTCAGCCAGCTCCCTCTTTCTTGTGCCATTTCTGCTCTTTGTGGGGCTCTTCCCTCACAGGAGCAGCAGTGCTGTGTTACTGTCAATTTTTGAAAAACCTCTTTGCTAGGATTTTTTCTCTTGGGAAGCTGAGAAGCTTTAGAGAAAAATGAAAACAAGATTTGGAGTTTTTTGTGTTTTGTTTAGTTGGACATTGTATGGACATTGTTTGCCAACTGGTCATTGCTTTATTAGTTTGATGTAAATTGTTTTAACTTCATGATCAATCACAGTCCAGCTGTGTCGGGAGTCACAAGTTTCATTATCTTTGTAGCCTTCTGTCTGTATCCTTTCTCTATTCTTTATTACAGATAATAGAAATATAATATAATATAATATAATATAATATAATATAATATAATATAATATAATATAATATAATATAATATAATATAATATAATATAATATAAACACGAAGTCAGATTCATCTTTCCTTCCAATGACAGAAACCCCAGAAAACACCACAGTGGTGGCTCCTGTCACGCTGTCACACCAAACCCACACAGCCCAGGCGTGGCTGAGCCTGTGCTGCCTCCATCCTGCACCAACACCTCTCCCATCCTGACGTTCTGTTCCCAGGAAATGAGGACCTCAGAGGGCATTTGCTGAGGTCTATGCTGCCAGCAGCCCACACCTTGGTGAATCAGAGAGCTTAGACACAGTTTCTCACCTCTGAGATGATTTCTCACCTCCCACGGAGCACAGCAGTTAAAATTCGTGAATATATGAATTTTTATGTTTTTCATTTATCTTGATTTGGAAAGCCAGGTCTTTGCTAAGCAAGTCAGGAGCCTCCCCTGGTATGGAAAAATGTAAACCCCTTCCCTGAATTGCTATAAATTTGAAATTAAGGGGCTCTCAGGCAAAAAATATGGGAGCAGAAATAACAGTTCTTTAATAGGGAAGAAAATAAAAGGATAAAATAAACAATGCAGTGAAGTAAACCAACACTGACAGAGTCAGAACCCAACCTGACACCCTGTGGGTCAGGCTGTGGGCAGCAGTCCCATTGGAATTGTGGCTCAGCCCTCCTGCAGTGTCAGGGCTGGTTCTGCTGGAGCAGGATCCTGGAGAAGGGTGCAGTCTCTTCCTCTGGAGATCCAGGGGAAGAGGGAAATCCTCTGGGGAATCCAGTGGAGAAGCCGTGCTGGTGTTCCAGAATCTCCAGATTATATCCAGGCAGGAATGCTTGGCTGGTGTTCCAGAATCCCCAGATTATATCCAGGCAGGAATGCTTGGCTGGTGTTCCAGAATCCCCAGATTGTATCCAGGCAGGAATGCTTGGCTGGTGTTCCAGAATCCCCAGATTATATCCAGGCAGGAATGCTTGGCTGGTGTTCCAGAATCTCCGGATTATATCCAGGCAGGAATGCTTGGCTCCTCCCTCTGGGCTCACATCTCCCAATGGGATCCTGTAGTTCTTATCAGCCATGCAGGGACATTCAATAGCTGTTATCAGCAGGCGTCTTCCCAGTTGTGGAAGAGATAAGGAAAAATGCCCAGTCAACAGAAGACAACTGCCATACAGATGGCAAATAGAATACAATTTGCTTGACAATCCAGGACATATTTTTAAATAAAAATTAAATAATTTTTTAAAAGAAATAATTAAAAAAAAATTAATAATTTTTGCCCCCGGCAGTGGATGCTGTACCTTCCCCCTGCCCTAAGGACAGATGGAGGGATGGAAGGTCAGGGAGGGTGGACAGCCCAGATGGAGGGGCAGGGAGGTCACATTTGCTGGCCTTGGTGCTGGGAGCCTTGCTGTACTCCTGGAGCTGTGGCCAGATGATCCAGCCCTCCATCCATCTGTGGCTTGGGCTCTCCACTGATCTCCTGCCATGGTGCCAGGCTGTCAGATGGACAAGGACAGGCCACAGGCAGCTTCAGGAGGATCTTGGCTCCACTCCTGCCTGGCAGGTGCTTTGCCCACATCTCTGCCAAGCTGCCAGCTGAGCCCGGCCTCTTGCAGGTTTCTGGCTCCTCTTGCCATGCTGTGCTGTTTGATGGTGCTGGTTGGCCTGAGATGGGATTCCTGCATGAGCTGGGAGGGGTAGGAAGGAGCCAGAGGAGAAAAGCAGGCTCAGGGGGAACCTTGTGGCTCTGCACAGCTCCTGCCAGGAGGGCACAGCCAGAGGGGTCAGGCTCTGCTCCAGGGAACAGGGACAGGAGCAGAGGGAACGGCCTCAGGCTGGGCCGGGGCAGGTTTGGATTGGAAATTTGGGGAAATTTCTTCATGGAAAGGGTGGTCAGGTGTGAGAAATACTCACATCAGGTATTGGAAGGAGCTGCCCAGGGAGGTTTGGATTCCCCATCCCTGGAGATGCCCAAGGAATTCCTGGAGGTGGCACTCAGAGCTCTGGGCTGGGGACAAGGTGGGGATCAGGCACAGCTGGGACTCCATGGGCTGGGAGATCTTCTTCAACCTCAGGGATTCTCTGAGATGTCTCATCATGGTGGGAAGCCTGAAGGAACTGCAAGGTGGAAAGGTGGGAGAAGGAAAGGGGAAAGGAAATGGGATCCCACCCCATTCTCCATCCCCACCCCGCAGGGCTCCAGGGTCAGAGATTCTGCTCAGTTTGTTCCAAACTGGGCTGAACTGGGCTTGGGGCAACCTGGTCTGGTGGAAGGTTTCATTATCTTCAGGCCTCAGACATGAGCTCTGAGCTGGGGAACACCTCCTGCCATTGTGGGATGGTTCTGCAGCTGAGAGGGAGAACTGGGATTGCTTTCATGGTGTGGTGGTGTTTGCAGGGGTCCCAGGATGAGGGAAGAGACGAGAATCTTGACTCCATGTTTCAGAAGACTGATTTATTATTTCATTTTATGTATTATATTAAAAGAAAATTATGTATTAAAACTGTACTAAAGAATAGAAGAAAGGATTTCACCAGAAGGTTAGAAAGGAAATGAATTGAATGATAAAATTAAAAAACATTCCATTAAATGATAAAATAAAAAATCATTAAAAAATGATAAAAACTTGGGACTGACCAGAGTCTCAACACAACTGGACTGTGATTGGTCATCAAGTAGAAACAACTCACATGGACCAATCACAGATGCACCTGTTCCATTCTACAGCAGCAGATAATTATTGCTTTTCTTTTCCTCTGAGGCTTCTCAGCTTCTCAAGAGAAAAAAATCTTGTCCAAAAACGTTTTCATGGAATACATCTGTAACTTTATGGAGCTGCTGCAGTTCCTGGCATGGTCTGGGGTCTGACAGAGGCAGTGACAGGAGGGTGGTGCTGCACAAGGTCATTAATGGCAATTAGCACAGATTGCCTCCCAGAGACCTTGTGCCCTCAGCATTTGGCACCTGTGTTCATCTCCTGCTGCATCCAAAGGAGAGGCAAGGAGGAATAATTGATGGCAGGGCTGTGTGTGGTGGGTAAAAACCCTTCCTGCCATATGCCAGATTTGGCTTCAGCCAGGCTGGAATTGGGGAATTCTCATGGATCACAGCAGGTCCCAGAGCTTTGGGTTTCACAGTGACCCCGGGAGGGAGGGACAGACTTTGTGACAGGGCCTGTTGTGATGGTTTTAAACTATAAAATGATGGATTCAACTTAATTTAAGGACAAAGTTATTTATTGTGAGGGTGGTGAGGCTGCCCCCGGATCCCTGGAAGTGTCCAAGGCCAGGTTGGATGGGCTTGGAGCAGCCTGGGACAGTGGAAGGTGTCCCTGCCATGGCAGGGGTGGAATGGGATGGGATTTAAGGTCCCTTCCAACCCAAACCACTCTGGGATTTATTCAGAGTAAACATCAGGTCATGGCTAAGTTTCCTGCCAGTTACACACAAGAAAATAAGTGTAAGTTAAACCAACCAGTGGGGTTTGGGTTTATGCAGTGGGATTTGTGTTTATGCAGCCCTTCCTGAAGAGATCACATCCCAGCAGGGCTCCTGAACCCAGGAAAAATACACTTTCCTTGTACGTGCCCCAAAATACAGCTATTTTAAATTCAATAAATTACTTAATTAAATTATTATAATTAACTATATATAATAATATTATATAATCAATATTTTATAATATAAAATAATAGAAAAATATATTATATATTATATATTGTATATTACTTATATTATATTCATTATATGTTATGTGATAATTATAGAATAATCAATCTTTCATAATATAGAATATAGCATAATTTTAATATATAATAATATACAATATCATTAGTATTTATAATATATTACACAATATATGTTATAGAATTATAAAATATTTTGGATATTGTATTTAAATTGATATGTTATAATTGTGTAATTATTATATTATATTTTTAATTTTATATTTTTAATTTTATATTTTTAATTTTTAATTATTATATTTTTTAAATTTTACATTAAATATAACAAAGCTTATGGAGCCAACACCATCAGATGCTGCATGCGGAGTTCAGGGGGGATGTGCTGGTTTAGCCTGATTCAAACCCCACTATAAATCATGACCTGTTCCTAAATGTGCTTCACAGGGATCCAGAGCAGGGTTTTGTGCCTAATCTCCATCTCTGGGAAAAGCTTTTAACCTTGGTAAAACATTGATGAAATCAGTAATTATTATTTTATTGCAGCCATTTGATTTAAGCAGATTACGTGGTTTGGGGTCTCCAGGTTGATTTGCAGTTCCAGTTTGAAGGAGCCAGGAGATCTCTGAGTACAAATAATGTCACAAATGTCACAAGTGGGTATCCAGGGTGGGATTTAAGGCCTGATTCTGCCTCCTGCATTTCTCCTGGCTGTCAGGAATATCTGTGGTAACTTGCAGTGATTGATTCCTTCAGCATGAGGTTGGTGGAGTTGCACTCGGAGCATTTCTGTGGGGTTGGGAGGTAATTTATGTAACATTTTATGTAACAGCTTGCTGCCTTCACCACTTTGCATGTGCACAAATCCATCAGCCGAGCTCTTCCTGGAGCAGAATATTTTAAAATCAGGTGGTCTTGGCGGCTGCACAGCCCTGCAGCAAAAAATAGGTGTTTATTCTGAGGCAGGGGTGATGTAGAGATGCTGATTTTGGATGCCTGTGTACCAGTGGCAGATATTATGGTCTGGAGTTAAATATATGAGACATTGCTTGCCCTGCAGGGAAAATGGAGATAAACCAAGGCTGGGAGAGCTGGGAATGTTCTCCTGGAGAGGAGAAGGCTCCAGGGAGAGCTCAGAGAGCCTAAAGGGGCTCCAGGAGAGCTGGAGAGGTGTGGTATTTTCAGGGTCCCCAGGGTGAAGGAGGAATTGAGAATCTGACTCCATGTTCTCAGAAGGCTAATTTATTATTTTATTATAATATTACATTACCTTACCTTTTATTACATATTATATTACATTACATTATATTTTATTACATATTATTACATTTATATTATAGAATGCTATACTAAAGCTATACTAAAGAATAGAGAAAGGATACATCAGAAGGCTTAATAACATACTTATGTTATGTTATAGTTACATTATGTTATGTTATGTTATATTATATTATATTATATTATATTATATTATATTATATTATATTATATTATATTATATTATATTATATTATATTATATTATATTATATTATATTATATTATATTATATAAAAGAATAGAGAAAGGACACATCACAAGGCTTAATAAGATACTTTTAAGATCATTAAAAACTCTTGACTGACCCCCCTCAGAGTCCCGACACAGCTGGCTGTGATTGGTCATTAACTTAAAACAATTTACATGAAACCAATGAAACAATCACCTGTTGGATAAACAATCTCCTACCACTTTCCAAAGCAGCAAAACACAGGAGAGAAAAATGAGATCGTGTTGGTTTTCCTTTTTCTCTGAGGCTTCTCACCTTCCCATGAGGGGAAATCCTGGTGAAGGGATTTTTCCAGAAAATATGACAGTGACAGAGAGGGATTGGGGACAAGGGATGGAGGGACAGGGGCCAGGGAATGGCTCCCAGTGCCAGAGGGCAGGGATGGATGGGAGATTGGGAATTGGGAATTCCTGGCTGGGAGGGTGGGCAGGCCCTGGCACAGGTGCCCAGAGAATCTGTGGCTGCCCTGGATCCCTGGCAGTGCCCAAGGCTTCTTTAGGGCACACAGGTCCCTCCTTGGTGGCTCTCCATGTTGGAAGTGACCGTGAGAGCTTGGAATTCATGGAACTCTTGGCTCCTGGTGCTGCTCCATGTGCAGGGAATGGTTTTGGTGCTGTGCTGGGAGCCCCTGCCCTGGGCTTGAGAGAAGGATGGGCCTGGACAAGCTTTGCTTAATGAGCTGCTTCTCCTTTGTGTGCTCAAAACTGGTTCTAAGTTTAAATGGAAACATCCTTAAATAAAGCAAAGCCTCCAAGGGAAAGGAACAGGCCCTAGGCCCTGGCACTTCTGGGACTCAGCCCTCACCTTAGAAAAGCCAAGGAAAAAAAGGAAAAGGCCACTGGAAAAAGGGGAAATTTCACATTTTAGAGTTAAACTGAAACCCCTGGTTGTCTGTGACATTTGTGTGCAGACCCTTTGTCCCTGTGAGGAGCCAGCAGAGCCTCCTGGCAGTGCCAGCTCCCAGGCTGGAGGTGAAGGCACAAGGGCTGGGTGGGACACACAGGACAAAGGGCACCTATGGGACAAATCCAGGCTTGTCCTGTGCCTCTGGAGTGTCACTCCAGTGGGTCATGGCAGGGACACTCAGGCTGACCACCTGGATGCTAATTAAAATCTAATGAGCTCAGGCTCAGTGAGCTAATCCTCTTGTGCAGTGAATATCCCACACAGGGGACAAGAGGAAACAGCCTCAAGTTGCACCAGGAGAGGTTTGGGCTGGATAATAAGAGAAATTTTTACCCAAAAAGGGTTGTTCAGTCACAGCACAGCTGCCTGGGGCAGTGCTGGAGTCCCCATCTCTGGAGGGACCAAAATCCATGTGGATGTGGCACTTGGGGACATGGAGCAGTGGTGACTTAGGCATCCTCAGCGCTGTGAAAAATGCCACTTTTTAAAAAAAAAAAGTTGGGGTTTTTTTCACTTGTTTTAAAATTTTAAAAGTTTTATAGTAATAAAATGGTTATAAAAATAGCAATATAATTAGAGTAATAATTTAGACAATTTGGATTAGGACAATATGAGACAGCAGATACAAAGAGTTGTGGACAGCCTGGGTACCTTTTCTGGGCAAAATAAGCCTGAAAAAGGCCCCACGTTAACAGAGGATTAACCCTTAAATGCTACAGCCTGTTGCATATTCATACAGCTCATCCATGGTGCATAAATTCCATTCAAACACAGGATTCTGGCTGGGCAGTGTCAGCTTCTTCCTCTGAATCCTGACAGCACCTCTGAGGACAGAAGAAGTTCATTTCTTCTGATAATGGAGCAATAAATTCTCTTTCTCTGAAAGATTCAGGTGTCCTGTGGCTGCTATCTCACTGCGAGTCCTTTCTTTAGAAAAAACCCTATCTTACATAGCATAGTTTCTATTTTAACATTGTGTTATAACCTGAAACTATATTTAACACACTACTTAAGAGAATTAACACAGCATCACTTTCCAACACAACACATACAATATTCATTTGAATATTTGCAAAAAGCCAATCATAAAATACCCATTTTTCACAAGCACCATGTTGTCTCACCCCTGTATCTGTGACTCCTTTCCTCCTTAGCCTGGTTTTTCTTTTTTATTCTTGACAGCATTTTCCCCTAGAAAAACCCACCCCTATTACTGGTAAATGTGAATTTCCCCTCCACTCCCATCCCCTGCTATTTCCTGGGTTCTTCTCCATAAATGCTCATGAATGATTCAGTGAGCCCAGCACTGGCTTCCCTGGTGACATCAGGATGGATTTCTCTGCTCCAGTGGTTCAGATTGTGGGGATGGAACCCCCTCACTCCTCCTTCTCTGTAGAAACACTGACGAGTTATTCATTACTTCCTAATTAGCCAGACATCCCTTCTTATTAAAGATTAATTTTTTTAAAAGGCAGTCATTATCTCAGCTCTTCCAAGGGTTATTGATTTATTCTTCTTCCTTTTTTATTAATGGATCTACAACCTCCTCATAATCCATCCAGTGCAGTGGTTCCCCTGCCTCTCATCCTCCTTTCCCTACACCATTAATGTAGGAAATAGATTTGTACAGAATTTTAGAAGTTTGACAGAAGGTTTATATGTGTAAATTTTGAGATAAGAAATGGTAACTTAGAAATTATATGGAATAGAACAGACATTGTTGAGAGAGAAATGGAATTAGAAATAAGTTTGAAAAGGTAGTTTTATAAATAAGATATTTTGGAGAAATAGTATTATGAAAGATGTAGTAGGACTTAGGAAAAGTAATTTTAGATAATTAACTTTAAAACATTTACAATATAGTGTAGCTAAAGCTGATGGGCCAAGAAATGCTTATAGTGTATTATAAATAGGAAATAGTTGGCTTCTGATAGTAATAGCTTAAATTATAACATCTGTATTCTCTCACCCTTCACATGAGACTGAAAATGGAATAAAAGTTTTTAAACACCTCTCAGTTACCCCATCTGTGGGTCAGAAAAGGGAATAATCCAACACATTCCCAGTCTCCTGCTGCCTTCAGTGCTTCTCTCACTCAGAGCCTCTCTCTGGGCTTTATTTTCCTTGGGAATCTCACTGTGGGTTCCCAAGGGGCCGCTTCCAAACATCTGCTGAGCTTGAGGGAGTGGGATTTCCGAAGAGAGCTTGGGTTTGTTTTCCTGTGACCATTCCAGCCCCCAGCCAGAGGAGGAAAAGGTGAAATTCCTCCTGTGCTCCCTGTCTCAGGTGGGATTTCTGTTTATTCTCAGTCTGGGAATGAGTTGCTTTCCCATCTCTGTAAATCCATCTCTCTCCATGTTTTGGAGCCCCTGTAATCCAGGCTGCCCTTTTGGGTATCTGCAGCACCAAATCTGCAATCTGGTTGCTGTCACATTTTGGGATAAATTCCAAATTTAGCCCTTTCCAACCTGAGATTCTGGCATCCAGCTGCAGGGGCTCAGACCCAGTGCCAGGAGGAAGGAGTTAACAGAGAAGAAAAGCTAAATTACTGTGTTTTTCCTGTGATTTCCTGCATTTGAGGGGAGATCTGAGCTCCCTAGGTGTGTTTTC
Source organism: Zonotrichia albicollis (assembly GCF_047830755.1). NCBI lineage: Eukaryota > Metazoa > Chordata > Aves > Passeriformes > Passerellidae > Zonotrichia > Zonotrichia albicollis. Next base: position 61,840,169 of record NC_133824.1, read on the forward strand.
CTGGCAGCATCCACCCAGCCCAGCCGTGGTGAGTGGTGCATTCCCAGTGCTCCAGTATCCATGGTGATGGGAAGGATTTCTGAAGAGCTGCTCTGAAGGAAATGTGAAATCTGCTCCTTGGACCTTCCCTTCAGTGTCTTGCAGAGCAGCACTGTGTGGGGCCCAAGGGGTCTGGGTGGGCCTGCTCAGCTTTGTCCCCTCTGAAACCACAGTGGGGGCAAGGTGGGAGCAGCTCTGCTCAGGCAAAAATGTTCCTGGCAGGAAAAATCTTTTTTTTTTCCAGTCACAAAGCTTTGGTCATAAAAAACTTCACATTAGGAGGGACCTCAGAGCTCAACCTTCTGCCCAGAAGCCGCAGCAGTAACTGAAGGAGTTTTCCGGAGTGATTTGGGTTGGAAGGGACCTCAGATCCCATCCAGTGCCACCCCAGCCATGGCAGGGACACTTCCCACCATCCCAGGCTGCTCAAAACCCCCAATTTCCAACCTGGCCTTGGGCACTGCCAGGAATCCAGGGGCAGCCACCGCTGCTCTGGGAATTCCAGCCCAGCCAGGAATTCCCAGTCTCTCACCCATCCATCCCTGCCCTCTGGCACTGGGAGCCATTCCCTGTGTCCTGCCATCTCTGCTGCTGAGATCTCCACATCTTTCAGGCTGCCTGGAATCTTCCAGGTTGTATTTGTGCTGGCTGAAAGCACAGATCCAAGGTGATACTCTCCAGGGAGCATTTCCCATCCTGTTGGAGGGGGGAAGAAATGCAGCAGCAAGAGCAGGTGATTCATATTTTCCTCCTCCTCCCTGCTGCTGCTGTGTGAATCCAGCAATGTGATTAAAAGCAGCATCAAATTAGTGATAATTAGCTGATGAGCAGAGCAGAGATGCTGCAGTGGCTGTGAGTCAGGTGGGCAGAGCTGCTGGTTCCTGGAGATGTGAGGGGGAGCGCAGGGATGCTGCTGGGGATGCTCAGGTCCCTGAAATGTGTTTTGCTGTTGGCTCTGGGCATCCTGGTTACAGCAAGGGTTTGAATGAGAGATGTGGGATTTTAGGCAGCTCTTCAAAAAATGCAGTTTATTGCATCTAAGACATTCCAGGGTGGTGGGTGACAGAGCTGTGCCCACAGCTGTCAGCTCCAGCTGCAGGCAGGCCTGGAGACCCACATCCCTCATTCAGGCTCTGAGTAATGGTGCCCCACGTTGGGCGCCACTGTAAGAGCCTGAATGAGGGATGTGGGACTCCAGGGGCTCTCCAAATGCAGTTTATTGTATCCAAGGTGTCACAGCACCCCAGGGCCGTGGGTGACAGAGCTGTGCCCACAGCTGTCAGCTCCAGCTGCAGGCAGCCCTGGACACCCTTAGTTTAGGTTACATTGCATTATTTACTGTTGTTTGCTGAGCATCTTCATACAACAGAACCAATCTATACCTTAACTTTTACCTATAGCCCATCATAACTACTGTAATTACCATATTCATGTTACTGTTCTCCAATCACTAAAAGTTAGTACATTACAGTTTAAGCTAGAAGATGTTTTTCAGTTTTTTTTGCAGTAGAAAATTCGGAGACTTTTTTTCTACTTGTAACATCAGCAAGCTTGTTTGCTTGTGTTATTTTTCTGCTTAGTAAAAATATCTTCTTGTTTGAGGTGGGTTTATCCTTTGCTCTAAGCCATTAAAAAAAACCTTCTAACTAACACACTCTCTGCTTCCTTGGTTACCCAGTAAGACTGGCTCAGCAATTCTTGTTTTCTGTATCAAAACTTGCTTCCATCTCTATTCCTTCTTCAGATTTTACATTCAAAAATTCTACTGCTAAACATACATATCTGTGGGACTTTCTTGTCGAACTTTCATCCTTCCCAAGAGGTCACCCAGAACATCTCAGGAGGTTTAAGCTGTTACTTTTGTGCTCCTCAGGCACTCACCATGAAGCACCAGAGTTTTAAAGCACTGGCCAGGAGCAATGTTGAGTGAAACACCAAAATTATGTTTTTAAGAGAACCCACATGGTCCTAAAAATGTGCCAGACAAGCAGAGGGAGGGGCTTGCTGTGTGCTTGGAGCTCAGGGACTCCTTCTGCTATCCCAGACTGCTCCAAGCCCTGTCCATCCTGGTCCTGGACACTTCCAGGGATCTGGACACCCTGTGCCAAGGCTTCCCCACCCTCCCAGGGAAAAATTTCTTCCACATATCAAACCTAAATCTCTCCTCTTTCAGCTGAAGTCCATTCTACCTTGTCCTGTCCCCCCATCCCTTCCCCAAATCCCTCTCCAGCTCTCCTGGAGCCCCTTCAGGCCCTGGAGGGGACTCTGAGCTCTCCCTGGAGCCTTCTAGAGCCTGGACACCCCAGCTCTCCCGGCCTTCATGGTCACCACCCGCCACTCACAGCCATGGGATGTGTTCCTTCCCTTCTTGCCTCAGTGATTGCTCACAACTGGAGAATCCAATACAATTTGCATTTCTAAGCAATTAAATGTCAAAGCAAAGTCAAGATGCTGGCGAGCTGTCAAGGCTGTTTATGGCTGAGGCTGGCTCCGGTGCTCAGATGGTAATTAAAGCTGTAGGACAAGACAAAAGGATGGTCAGGACATTCCCTGCAGGAAGAGGAATTGCCCCACAGGGCTCTCAGCCCTGAGTTAGGGCCAGGACTGGGGAAAAAATAATTGTTTATGCACTTAATCAGGTTTAAATTTAATGTAATCAGATTTCAAGACTTAATGCAATAATGGGATGGGAGAGCTGAAATGTGAGTAACCACTGGAGTGGGATTGGAGCAGATGGAGCAGAATTTAAGGCAGGAAGCACCAGATCTGCAGGGTGCACATTCCTGGGTACTGAGCAGTGCCTGGACCACAAACACTGCCTGGATGGAGATGGAGGAGAAGCTGCTTGGTGCTCACAGGCAGTGGCAACCCATCTTTGTGTTCCTGTGCTAATTCTACCCCAAAACCTGGGTTTGCCCATCCCCTGACAGCTTCATGGCCTTGCTTTGTGCACAGCACCTTTATCCTGTACAGGACACAGCTTTTGGCCCATGAGATCATGACCCAAGTGTTTGCTTCCACGTTTTCTTCATCCACCATGAAAGGAGCTGTGTCTGAGGAGACAGTGTTTGCCTGCTGGGACTTCCCTCACCACTCACAGCAACGTCCTCCAGACTTTTTTTTTTAATAAAAAGATGGAGCAGTGATTTGTGTCCTTCAAACACAGCAGGAACCAGCCCTTTCCCCAGCACTGACCTGGTTGGGAATGGTTTGGGTTGGAAGTCATTTAGGTTGGAAGTGGGTTAGATTGGAAGTGTTTGGGTTTGAATAAGTGTTTGGGTTGGAAGAAGTGGTTTGGGTTGGAAGGAGTGGTTTAGGTTGGACGAAGTAGTTTAGGTTACAATTGGTTTAGATTGGAACTGGTTTAGGTTGGAAAAAGTGGTTTGGGTTTGGGAATGGTTATAGTTGGACGTGGTTTGGGTTGGAAGTGGTTTGGTTTGGGAATAGTTTGGGTTGGAAGAAGTGGTTTGGGTTGGAATTGGTTATAGTTGGACGTGGTTTGGGTTGGAAGTGGTTTGGGTTGGAAGAAGTAGTTTAAGTTGGAAGTGGTTTATTTCAGAAGTGATTTAGGCTGAAAGTGGTTTGGGTTGGGAGTGGTTTAGTTTGGAAGTGGTTTGGGTTGGAATTGGTTTTGGTGGAAGTGGTTTGGGTTGGAAGAAATGGTTTGGGTTGGAAGAAATGGTTTGGGTTGGGAGTGCTTTAGGTTGGAAGAAGTGGTATGGGTTGGAATTGGTTTAGGTTGGAGGGGTTTGGGTTGGAAGTGGTTTATTTCACAAGTGATTTAGGCTGGAAGTGGTTTGGGTTGGGAGTGGTTTCGTTTGGATGTGGTTTAGGTTGGATGTGGTTCGGGTTAGAATTGGTTTAGTTTGGAAATGGTTTAGGTTGGGAATGGTTTGGGTTGGGAGTGGTTTTTGGTTGGGAATGGTTTAGGTTGGAATTGGTTAGGTTGAAGTGGTTTAGTTCAGAAGTGATTTAGGTTGGAAGAAGTGATTTAGGTTGGAAGAAGTGATTTAGGTTAAAATTTATTTAATTTGGAAGTGGTTGGAAGCTCCTTGACCTTCTCTGGCAGTCATTCCCCCAGTGCTCATTTGTCCTGCATAAATAGGAGCATTTCACAGCAATCCCTGAGGAGCTCATTTCCTTCTGCATGAGCTCAAACCCTCAGGCCTGAAGCAGAAGGGAGGTCAAGTGGAGCAGTGGTTTTTTTTAGGGAGATGACAGCAGGTTGCTGAGGAAGAGAGAGGACTTTGCTGCCTCCAAGACATAATTAAGGATGGCCATAATACTATCAGTGCTTCACATCCTACTTTTCATGTTGTGGGAATCCTTGGGAAGAGCTGAGGTGCTGGACCATGGCTCAGAGTTCCTGAGCATCCTGTGAAAGTCTGCTTTGGTGTTTGTCATGGACAGATGGACAGAGGCTGCTCTGTCCCTAAATCTTTTTTTTTTTGGTCTCTTAATTCTAAAACTGGTGGGAATTCATAGCTGGAAACACAGAATGGTTTTGGTTGGAAGGGATCTTCAAGCCCATCCCATTCCAACCCTCTGCTCATGGCAGGGACACCTCCCACTGTCCCAGGGTGCCCCAGTGTCCATCCTGGCCTTGGACACTGCCAGGGATCCAGGGGCAGCCACAGCTGCTCTGGGCACCCTGTGCCAGGGCATCACCACCCTCCCAGCCAGGAATTCCCAATTCCCAATCTCCCATCCATCCCTGCCCTCTGGCACTGGGAGCCATTCCCTGGCTCCTGTCCCTCCATCCCTTGTCCCCAGTCCCTCTCCAGCTCTCCTGGAGCCCCTTCAGGTCCTGCCAGGGGCTCTGAGCTCTCCCTGGAGCCTTCTCCTCTCCAGGGGAGCACCCCCAGCTCTCCCAGCCTGGCTCCAGCCCTGGAGCAGCTCCGTGGCTCCTTTGGACTCTCTTCAGCACCTCCCCGTTCTTCTGATCCACTTCCCTTTTGTTCAGCCTCCTCCACTGCCCCTTATTTAATCCCAAACCTCCTGCAGAGGCAAATCCCTCTCTGCTGTGCCCTGGGATGTCCCTGGAGATGACAGACTGGGATTTTTTGTGTGGCCACTGGTCCCTGTGAGGGTGACCCAGAGGGAGATGTGAGCTCTGCACCTCAGTGGGCAGCACTGGAGGAACCAATGGAACCCCTGGAGCTGACCCTGGAGCTGAGGACAGCACAGCTGAGTCTTTAATACCCATTCCCTTCTGTCTGCTGGCCCGTGGTGAGGGGAATCCAGGGCTCTGAGGCTTAGGAGTGAAGGGAAAATGCCACAAGGAGCAGGATCAGCCGTGGGGGGATTAGCTGCTAAGCAGCCTGCTCAGGAAATGCAGCTCTGGCTCCATTAAGGGCCTTTCTCCCTAATTAAGGCTCTGCAATGAATTTGTTGCTTATTAAGAACAACAGGAATGCTCTTTCTGTGGCTGCCTGAGATGGGGGAGATCTTCCTTGAGGATCAGGGATATTGGGAAAATGGGAATTTCTGGCTGGGAGCGTGGACGTGGGCTGGGGTGGAATTCCCAGTGCAGCTGTGGCTGCCCCTGGATCCCTGAAGTGTCCAAGGCCAGGCCCCTGCAGGATCCCAGGACACAAGGAGCAGCCCTTAGCAAAGCTGGGGCTCTTCTTGCCAGGGCTCAGCTCCCCAAAAAAGCCAGACTCAATTCCAATGGATTTGGAATTCTCTTGTCCTGATTCTCCACCTTGGTGTCTGTGCAGGGCTGCAGCACCTCCTCTCAGGGACACAAAACATGGAGAGTGAACCTCATCACCAACTCACCCAACAAGGGGATATTTGAAATTTTTACTTTCTGTCCTTACCTCGTTTCCCCTCTCTGTGCCTGTGGGAGAGCAGCAGCTCCTGGCTGAGTTTTTCTCAGCATCCCTGTAACACATCCTGCAGTTCTGTCTGTGCTTTCAAAGGGACCCGTGTCAGGTGCTGGCAGGGAAAAGCTAAGATCATTTTCTGTTGATCATTAGTGAAGCAAGCCAGGAATTAATTGGACAAAATCAAAGGGCTGTTGCGAGGTGCTTACATTTCTTCTCCCCAAAAATCAAAGCAAAGACTGGACCCTGTATCAAAGCAAGGACAGAGAATCTTTAATACATCCTCACAGCCAGGAGCAGCCCAGGACATCCCAGAACTCTGGTATTTGTTCAGCCCAAACACCAAGGACAGCCAAAAAAGTCAAATTAATGATCCACACTGAGTGTCCCTGAGGGCAAAACTGGCCTTGCTTGGCTTCAGCCAACCTGGGAGTTGGACTTGATGATCTTGGAGGTGTCTTCCAACCTTTAATAATTCTAGGATTCATCAAGGAATCCTCCTAGAGCGTTTTCCAGGGGGATGAGATAAAATGAGGCTGATCCCACTGCAGTGCTTGAGGTGGGGAGGGTCACTGCAGCTCTGATGGAATCTGGTAACTTCACCTGGTGCCTCCATGGGTTTGGAAGGCTGGTGTCTCACAGGCCACTTGGGTTTGTGTCTTCTGCTGGGGAATTCACAGAATCCCGGGGTTGGGAGAGACCTTCAGGATCACTGAGTCCAACCCAGCCCCAACACCCCAGCTCTCCCCTGGCACCCAGTGCCACATCCAGGCTTTGTTAAACACATCCAGGGATGGGGACTCCACCACCTCCCTGGGCAGCCATTCCAGAACTTTATCACTCTTTCTGTAAAAAAACTTTTTCCTAATATCCAACCTATTATCTCAACCTGTTATATCAACCAAAATCTCAACCACAGCTTGGGACTGTGTGCTCTGGTTCTGTCAGTGCTGCCTGGAGGAGGAGCCCAACCCCACCTGAATTTTGCATTCCTGGTTATGGTATTTGTGGGGACCCCTGAGGAGGGAAGGAATGATGAATGTGACTCCATGTTCTCAGAAGGCTCATTTATTATGATACTGTATTTAAGAATACTAAACTAAACGATACTAAAGAATACAGAAAGGATACTTACAGAAGGCTAAAAAGATAATAATGAAAACTTGTGACTCTTCCCAGAGCCCCAACACAGCTTGGCCCTGATTGGCCAAAGAGTGAAAACAGCTCACAGCAGAATGCAATGGAACAATCACCTGTGGGTAAACAATCTCCAAACACATTCCACATGAGCACAACACAGGAGAAGCAAATGAGATAAGAATTGTTTTCCTTTTCTCTGAGGCTTCTCAGCTTCCCAGGAGAAATTCCTGGGTGAAGGGATTTTTCAGAGAATGTGAATGCCACACCTGGTTTGCCCCTCAAAGAAAGGGGATCTGAGAGCAGGGATGCTGGAGTTTGGGGGTTCTTTCTCCCAGATCCTGCTGAGGAATCACTGCAGGCTGCAGGGCAGCAGCTGGCCTGGCCTGGGAGCCAGGGAATGGCAGGTCCAAGTGAGCACAAGGATTCACAGCAGGAACAAAACACTTTAAACACTTTTGCTGTTCCATTTCAGCAGCGTGTGACCTGTCCCTGAGCATCCCAGGCATTCCAGCCAGGCCCTCACCCATATGGCTCCTGGCAGGAGGGCTGCGGCCCAGATTTGTTCTTTCACAGCTCTGACATAACTGTTTTGTGCCTCAGAATCCATGCCAAGAGAAGAATTGCTGGGTTTTACCCTCAATCTCCTGCTTCCAGCAGCATCCCCAGTGCAGGGCTTGGCGACCAAATAATTTTTAAATGATTAAAAGTCTCCTTTCAGGGATGACCCCAAAACCTGGGGGTTGTTCAGGGTGTGGGGTGAGGGGCTCTGGGCAGCCAGTTGCCCTGGGCAAGCACAGATGGATGGCAGGCACTGCCACTGCTGCAGGATTGTCACTGTCACCAGGCTGGATAAACCCTAAACCCAGCATGGCCTGGGAGAGCACCGAGCCTGCCCAGGGCCAGGGGACCCCACATGGGAGGCAGTGAAAGGCTTTCAGGAAGGTCGTGCTTGAAAAGAATCTATCCTTGCTTTATTTGCAGGCTGGAGCTTTGAATCAGCTGTGCCTGCTGAGGGAACACAGTGCCCCTGTGTGTGCCTGAACAAAGCCAGGCCAGGGCCATCTGTGCAGCCCAGGGACAGCACACGGGGCTGGGGCTCCAGCTCTGCCAGCACCACCCCACAGCCAGCTCAGGCCACCCTCAGGCGGGGGGAATTTTGGAAAGAATTCCATTTATTTTTAATACATTTTTACAATTTATTTATCTTTCTATATAAGCAGGAAGGGTGAGTTGGGCTCATATCTTCACTGTTCAGAAGGTCCCAAGACCCCTTTTAAGGATTTATTGACCGATAAAACACAAGGCTATTTATGTTTTTGACCCAATCCTTAAGTATTTCTTCTTATTTCTTCTGCAGTGGGAGCTTTCTTAGCCAATCCTGTTATGACACACAAACCCACAGTGTTGCATTCTAAACTCCTTGTTTACCTCTGGAACTACTTTTATTTCTATATCTTTAAAACTCTGAACTTTCTTCTTCTTAACTTAAAACTACAAATCCACATTCCCACTTCCAGCACCTCAGTTTGGAAGCCTTTTCCAAGGCTTTATGGAGCTGCTCTCCCAGGGGCTGTCCCACCTGAGGATTTACATTTCACCTCCCTCCTGCACACCCCAGATTCCCTGGGGGAGCTGCAGTGAAGGAGGAGAACCAAGGCCCCTGTGGAAGGCAGCAGGGGAGTGGGATCCCTGCCTAAAAAATTCTTTTTCTCCTACAGTTTGCACCCAGGTTTGTGCTCAAAAACCTGCCTCTGTCTGTGTGTCCTTCTGGTGACAAGTGTGTGCATTTCCTTGATTTGTTGTTTGATTTGCAGCTTTTTGGCAGGGTGGGATATTGTATTTGTGGGGTGCCCCATGGCAGAGAGAAAGGAATTATGCATCTGACTCCCATGATCTCAGAAAGCGAATTTATTATTTTATGATACTATATTATATTAAAGAATACTAAACTAAACTATACTAAAGAATATGGAAAGGAGACCTACAAAAGGCTAAAAAGATAATAATGAAAACTCGTGACTCTTTCCAGAGTCCCAACACAGCTTGGCACTAATTGGTCATTAAGTCAAAACAATTCACATGAAACCAATGAAACAATCACCTGTTGTATAAACAATCTCCAACCACATTCCAAAGCAGCAAAACACAGGAGAAGCAAATGAGATAATTATTGTTTTCCTTTTTCTCTGAGGCTTCTCAGCTTCCCAGGAGAAGGATCCTGGGTGAAGGGATTTTTCAGAAAATGTGACTGCCACACTGGGATCACATCTTCTTGTGGAAAACCAGGGAAAGCTGAGCTGGAGCCATGTGAAATGCTCAGCAGCAGTGGTGGAGCTTGGGAGAGGAACAATTCAGACCCTGTTCCTGTCATCTGCTTTGGCTCAGTTACAGATATTTGCAGCTGAGATTGCAGAATCACAGCATCAAGGAGTGGTTTGGGTTGGATAGGATGTTCAGGACCACCTCGTTCCATCCCATTTCTGTGGCATTCACATTCCCTGGAAAAATCCCTTTGCCCAGGATCCTTCTCCTGGGAAGCTGAGAAGCCTCAGAGAAAAGGAAAACAATAATTATTTGATTTGCTTCTCCTGTGTTGTGCTCACACGTGGAATGTGTTTGGAGATTGTTTACACACAGGTGATTGTTCCATTGGATTCTGCTGTGAGTTGTTTTCACTCTTTGGCCAATCAGGACCAAGCTGTGTCAGGACTCTGAAAAGAGTCAGGAGTTTGCATTATTATCTTTTTAGCATAGAGTAAATATCCTTTCTGTATTCTTTAGTATAGTGTAGTTTAGTATTCTTTAATATAATATAGCATGATAAAATAATAAATTAGCCTTCTGAGAACGTGGAGTCAGATTCATCATTCCTTCCTGCCACAGGGACCCCACAAATCCAATACACTTCCACCTAGTTCAGGTTGCTGCAAGCCCCATCCAACCTTGAGCTGGAGAGGGACTGGGGACAAGGGATGGAAGGACAGGACACAGGGAATGGCTTCCAATGCCAGAGGACAGGGATGGATGGGATTTTGGGAACTGGGAATTCCTAGCTGGTAGGGTGATGTGTCATTATAGGACACAAAATAAAATGACACAGACACGCAATGCTCTAAGGTAAAAAAGAGGGAAGTTTAATTTTTGACTCTAACATTTATAGATTTCTAAAAGTGACAGTGGATTGGAGGATGACAGTGCCACCTCTCCAATGCCACTGGACAATCCAACAGTCCATCAAATTTCTCTTCTTCTAGAAAAGAACACAAAACAATCAGTTATTCACACAAAGCGTGTAAAAAAGTTTGTTATAAAAATGTACGCATCAGAAGGCTTAAAAAAAAAAACCAAGGCAACAGTGGTGAAAGGCTGGGATGGAATTGCAGAGCAGCTGTAGCTGCCCCTGGATCCTGGCAGGGTCCCAGACCAGGCCCCTGCAGGGTCCCAGGACATGGCACTGTCTGACCCTTCAATCTCAAGGGGCAGGATCAGCCCAGGCTGCAGCTCCTGGTTCCTTTCCAGAGGCAGCCTTGAATCCAGAAGTCAAGCACTGGGGCTAAAAGCCAATTAGCAGCAGTTTAGCTTCATCAACTTCCTGACTGAATGCAAGTTTTAATTAAACATCCCATTTTAATTAGGCAGCCACCACGTACAGGGGGCTGGCCTCAAGACTCAAAGGCTGCAGGTCCTGTGCCTTAATTAAAAGCAAGACTCACATGAGTTCAACTGCAGCGTCTGTGGCAGCTCCCGATCCTTTGGAGGGCAGGAGAACAGCTGGGAACAGCTCCTGCCCTGCCATGGGGTTCTGTGGTGGTGTTCAATGAGGGAAAAGATGAGAATCCTGACTCCATGCTTCAGAAGGCTGATTTATTACTTTATAATAATTATATTAAAGAATATTATAATACATGTCAAATATTATTAAATTATTATATTATGGAATACTATACTATACTAAAGAATACAGAAAGGATACTTACTGAATGCAAAAAAAATAATAATGAAAACTCGTGACTCTTCCCAGAGTCCTGACACAGCTTGACACTTATTGGCCAAAGAGTGAAAACAACTCACAGCAGAACCCAATGGAACAATCACCTGTGGGTAAACAATCTCCAAACACATTCCACATGAGCACAACACAGGAGAAGCAAATGAGATAAGAATTGTTTTCCTTTTTCTCTGAGGCTTCTCAGCTTCCCAGGAGAAAAATCCTAGGCAAAAGGATTTTTCCAGGGAATGTGAATGCCACCCTCAGCCTTCTGCACTGGCTGCTGCCTCCCCTGTGCTGGGACAAGGCAGAATCAGAGTGACAGAAATGCCTTTGTCAGCCTGCCTGGGAAGGAGGAGGGTTATGGAGCTATTAGAGAGCACAAAGAGAGGACAGATTCTCTCCTAAGTGCTCTGGGGACAGAAAGATTTAAATGCTTAGCTCCCATTAATGCTGATGTGAATCACAGAGGTCTCTTCTCACTGCCTTGGACTGAGAGCATTGAGAAAAGAGGGCAGCTTTCCACAAAGAATTAATTCCCTTGATTTTAAGGCAGCGGGAAATGGGATTTTTCTTCATTTCACACTCATTAATTCCTTGCCTGTGCTGGTTCAGGGCTGGGCTCAGCTCCACTCCGGCTCCCCACGATGGTGTCCCCAGAGCAGGGTTCCCGACCCCAAAAAGCCACAACGATTTTGTTGTCACGTGGAGATGCAAAGTGCAGCACTCCAGGTTGCTGCAGCGTGCCAGAAATACTCACCGTTATTTGAATATATCACACAATATTATTGTGGAGGACTCCAGTGCCTAAAGGGGCTCCAGGAGAGCTGGAGAGGTGTTGAGTTTGTGAGGGAACCCAGGACGAGGTCAGAGATGAGGAATGTGACTCCATGTTCTCAGAAGGCTGATTTATTATTTTATCATATATATATATAATTAATTTTATAATTACATTAATTTTATGGATTTATATTATATTATATTATATTATATTGCTATACTAAAACTATACTAAAAAAAGAGAAGAATACAGACAGGAGGCTTAACAAGAATGAATAATAAAAACTCATGACTGACTCCTCAGATTCTGACACAGCTGGAGGGTGATTGGTCATTAAATAAAAACAATTCACATGAAACCAATCGAACAATGACCACAATCTCCAGACCACATTCCAAAGCAGCAAACACAGGAGAAGCAGTCAGATAATTCTTGTTTTCATTTTTTTCTGAGGCTTCTCAGCTTCCCAGGAGAAGAAATCCTGGTGAAGGGATTTTTCAGACAATGTGACAGTGACAGAGAGGGACTTGGGACAAGGGATGAAGTGACAGGACAAGGGGGAATGGATTCCTGAGGGAGACCCATCTGGAGATGGGAATGAAACTCTGCTGGGGAAAAGCCAAACCTTGGAGCTCCTGTGCCCACCCATGTTTAGGAACTGTACTGAAAATTCTGGAAATCCTTCAAATTCTGGGGAAATGACACTTTTCAGACTAGATAATGCTCTTCCCTCACTCGCCCTGGAGGCATCAGGAGTACCTGGAGCAGAGGGAAGGGCTGAGCTGAGACAGGGATGCTCTGAGCTCGTGGACCATTTTTTGTGGTGGCTCCAAGCTTGCTGCACCAAGGGAGCTGCTGTGCTGCAAGGCTGGGGGTGCCTGGGGTGGAGGAACCTCCATGGACAACACACACAGGCACCACAGAGCTCTTATGAAATTTTAAGCCCACTTTTAAAAAGCTTTCCCATCAGGAAAGCCTCAAAGAATTATGCTGATCTAAAGATATCCTTGATGAAATTCATGTTAATGGGAAAAAAAAAAAGCCTTTTAAAGACATTAAAGGAAAAAAAAAAATAACAAACCCAACATGCTGCAGTTATAATGAGGAGCTTGTAAACACAACCAACCCCTGCTGATTTTTTCCATTAATTGCCTGTGTTATCAGGGACCTGGGCCCTGCAGCAGCACAGCTCTCAGCAGAACACCTTGCAGGGCTTGGGGCATCTCCCAGGCCCAGCAGGGCTGAGGAAGGTGATGGAGGCTCTGCAAGAGGCAGGGCTGGTGGTCCCTGCAGGGCCCTGACCTTGCCTGGGGAGGGAGGAGGGACGGGGGAACTGCTGAGCTGAGTTAGCAATCCCATTTCCATTAGAGATGCATTCCCTGATTAGCTCCACATCCCAAGGATAAATTACAAAGGGAATGCAGGAAGCACTCGGGTGAGATTAAAGTCTCCCCGGGAAGCAGCAGCGAGGTCATTTTCTGGGCCATTATTTCTGGGCCATTAAAGGGCTGCCATGGCTCTCCTCAGCAGCAGAGCTGGGTTTTACTCTTTATTTCAGCCCAGAAAGAGCAGAGCCCTTCTCTGTTGTGTTTGTGGGGTTCCCAGACAAAGGAAGGAGTGATGAATCTGACTCCATATTCTCAGAAGCCTAATTTACTATTTTAAGATATTATAGATATATAATAATAATAATAATAATAATAATAATAATAATAATAATAATAATAATAATAATAATTATTATTATTATTATTATTATTATTATTATTATTATTATTATTATTATTATTATTTCTAATAATAACAATAATAATAAATATATAAAACAATAAATTTTTATAAATATATGTATAGAAATTTATTAAATTTTATTTATTATATATCATATTATATAGATATTATATGTTATATAATATCTATATAATATATAAGATACTATAGAATATTATGTCACATGTATATTATATTATATTATATTATATTATATTATATTATATTATATTATATTATATTATATTATATTATATTATATTATATTATATTATATTATATTATATTATAAATACTATACTAAAGAATACAGAAAGGATACTTACGGAAGGCTAAAAAGATAATAATGAAAACTCATGACTCTTTCTAGAACCTCCACACAGCTTGAGCTTGATTGGTCATTAAGTCAAAACAATTCACATGAAACCAATGAAATAATCACTTGTTGGATAAATAATCTCCAAACACATTCCACATGAGCAAAACACAGGAGAAGCAAATGAAATAATTATTGTTTTCCTTTTTCTCTGAGGCTTCTCAGCTTCCCAGGAGCTGGGAATCCTGGGCAAAGGGATTTTTCCAGGCAATGTGAATGTGACATTTCTCCCCTCTCCCATCTCATTTCCCATCTCCCACACTGGCATCCAGGGGGGCACAGCCCAATGCCCACACCCTGATCCCTGGAAAGATGGGCACAGCATATTTTTGGAGATTTGGGCACACCAACCACCATCCCAGCACCTTTCTGTGTCTGCCTCAAAGAAGAATCACCCCCCAAACCCACGGGGTGTCTGCAGCCAATTTGCTGCCCACAAAAGAGGCAAAATCTCTCCCAGAGGAAAATTGCTGAGGATGGTTTGGGCAGCTCTTGAGATAATCCACACACTGCTGTGATGGCAGAAGGGGGAGATGGGGAAGATTCCTGAGTGAGTGTTCAGAAAGAGCCATGGAAATGAAAAAGAAAAAGCATTTGATGAACATAATGATTGTTATTACCACGTTCTGCTGCCGAGGGCCAGGGCTGTGGGAGTGTTCCCACTCCAAAGGGAGAAGGAACAGTCAGTGTTTTGCAGGAAAGCCTTTACCTTCTCTTGGATAATGTTTTTTTTCTGACCTAGAGATGGGGCAACTGAGAGGTGGTTTAAAACTTTTATTCCATTTTCAGTCTCATTAGAAGGGTGAGACAGCACAGATGCTATAATTCACACCATCACAATCAGAAGACAATGATTTCTTAATTACAATTCTTTATAAGTGTTTCTTGGCCTATCAGCTTTCGTCACACCATGCTGTAAATGCCTTAAAGCCAGTCATCTAAAATTACCCCTTGTGAGTCTTACTACAATACATCTTCCACAGTTCTATTTCTCCAAAGTATCTAGTCTTTTTAGCAAAGCCATGCTTTGAAATTTGTTTCTAGCTCCATTTCTCTCTCAACAATCTCCATCCTATTCCATAACATTTCTAAATCAGCATTTCTCATCTCAGAGTTTTCATACAGATACATACTATATAATCTTTCTGTCAAGCTTTAATTTTCTATAAATCCATATCCGCCAGGCTGTGATGGCTCACCCTCCTTTTCCTCTCCTTGCACTCAGGCACACCCTGGTGGGATGCTGGAGGCAGTGCTGGGCTGCAGCCCATCCCCAGCCCAAATCCCACACAATCCTATCTCTTGGGCCCATTTCAGATCAAATTAAATCTCCTTCTGGTCTCTTACGTCTTATGGGTGTCCAGTCCATCAGCTGCATTGCAGGAGCTCTGATCTGGGTGTGGTGGGAGAATCTGCTCACATTTCCATTGCTTGCCTGTCAGCAGGGCAGGGTCTGTGAGGATAACTGAAGTTCTGCATGTTGCTTTTGGTTTTTCCTTGTTTTTCCCTTGTTTCCATGGATTTTCCTGATTACAAGCTCTGTTTCTGCTTGTTAGTTCCACTACTTAGAGTGCTTGAGAGGGAGCTCTGTGGAGTTAATTGTGTTTGTATTGGGGGATGGATGAGTCCTGGACATGGAACTGACCTTGCTCTTTGTTTCCCCTGCAGAGCCAGCTCTCCCAGGCCCTCAATGGATTGTCAGACAGAGCCAAGGAGGCAAAGGAATTCCTAGTCCAGCTCCGCAACATGGTGCAGCAAATCCAGGTACAGAGTCTGAACTGAGGCTGAGGAACTGCCCCTTCCCACCAGGATGAGCCATCCCTGTCCCTCTTCCCAAGCTGGGTTGGGTGGGTGCTCTCCCAAAGGAATCTCATTTTCCATATTGCCCCCCTGAGCCCTCCCCAGAGCTGCTGCTTGTGGAGGGAACAGCAGAGTCCTGAGCCCTTCCCATCTCTGCCAAGGGTGGGTCCAAACCTGATCCTCACCTGCCACTGATGCCTCAGGTTCAGCTTTTCTATTTTTCACCTTCTGTGCTGCTTTAGTCTGAGGGTCTGGGCTCCATATCAGGGGATAGTTCTGATGAGGGGCAGTTCTGAGCTCTGTGCACAGAGCAGGGAGACAAAACAATTCCTGCTCCAGCTGGGCACCAAGGACAAATGACCCAAATCTCAGCCCCAGAGCACAAACCCCGTGGGCTGCAGAGAGAAAAACAAGCAGGGTGGGACTGCCTGGGCTAAAGCTGGAATGGGACAATGAACTGCAAGGTGCAAATGGAGCAGAACTGATCCCAGGGACAGAGCCCGTGCCCGGCCGTGCATTTTGGGGCCGTTTTGGTTGATCTTGGGTGCAGCCCTGGCTGGGCTCTGGTGCTGCCCAAGGTGGATCCATGGAGGAGATGCTTTCAGTAAATCCCTGCTTTATTCTGGAACTCCATCCAGCCTCTGCTCTAGGGCAGCCTGAACAAGGCACCAATGTGAACAAGCCAGAGACTAAACAAGTTAAACCAGCACACCTCATCTAAATCCCAAATTGATTTCTACCCCAAGTTAATTTCATACCCCATGTCTCACTCCCTCCTTTTCTAGAAAAGGAGTAAATTCTTTTACATAGTACAAATCCCTACAGCAACATTGTACCCTGCCAAAGAATGAGTGCTGTGCCACCCAGGGAATGGTGGCATCTGTCACCGAGCCAAGGGACAGCACCAGCCTCACCCAGCACCTCATTAATCCAGCCCTGTTTGCACACCCAGGGCTCTCCCAGTTTATCATCTCAGATGTCCCAACATGAGAAAGCATTTCAGTCATGCCCTCAAATCTCTGTGACTTCAATCCTTGTCTGAGCAAGGCTGGAAGTGCTTTCCCAGGGAGGGAGGGAGGGAGGCTGATGCTCCTGCTGCGTCCTTGATGGGATTTCACCAGCTCTCACAAATTTGGAAATTCCCACTTCATCCCCACATGTTCTGTTATGAATTCCCACCTGCCCAGGGTGGATCTATTGAGGAGATCCTTTGAATAAATCTCTGCTTTATTCTTTAGCTCCATCCAGCCTCTGTCCTAGCTCAGCCTTCTCAAGCCATCCCCACCTCCACATTTTCCACCCTCCCAGGCCCTGCAGATCCCACATCCAACACTGTGGATTCATGGGGGGCACTGATGCAGCTGCACATGCAGAAACGATTCCTGTGGCACCATTAAAAAGGAAACCCCAGTTTTGCAGCTGGCCTGGGGCTGTTCCCTGATCTGTGACCCCTCTGTGCCCACAGGAGAACAGCGTGGAGTTCGAGGCCTGCCTGGTGGCGCAGTGCGACGCCCTCATCGATGCCCTCAACAGGAGGAAAGCCCAGCTGCTCTCCCGGGTCAACAAGGAGCACGAGCACAAGCTGAAGGTGAGCCTGGGGTCCTGCAGGGGATGAGGCCTGGGATGCTGTTTTTTGGGGAGCTCACTCCTTTTCCACGTGAATTCCATCTTGCTGCAGGTGCCCAGCCCGCTCACAGCATGTCCCTGACAAAGTGCTGCTTCCTCCAGGGGGTTCCCACCCAGTTGTTGGGTTCATTTCTAGTCCTTAGGTCAGGAGAACCACGTGGAAAATTACTTTGTTCATCTCACATGTTGCTGCCAAGCTTCTGGAATGATCCTGCAGGATCTGCTGGTAAATTCTGCTGGAGTCCTGAGCCACCTGGTGTCCTGAGTTGTCACCAGGAGCAGGACTGGCTGTGATTTCTCTGCTGTCATGGCCTCAGGGTGGAGGTGGCACTGAGGTTTCTGGTGCTGGGGAGCAGCTCAGTGGGAGCTGTGGGAGGGGGCTCCTGGTTTGTGCCATTCCCACCACACCACATCTTCCCAGCTGATGTGGGGCTGGGAAGGGAAGCAAAGGAGCAGATCTCACCTGGGAGCAGTGGAACAGGGGCAGCCATGCCCAGAATTGTTGGACAGGGGAGTTGCACCCTGGCCATCAGTGATGGAGTCCAGCTGAGGGGTGTCACAGCCACATTTAGGATTCCTCTGCTGAGGTCATTTCAGTGTTCTGCTTTCCCTTGCTTTGGGCCACCCAGAAGCTGTCAGGGGGATTCCTGGAGCTGCCTAAAACAAGGGTGAAGGCCACCAGTCCTGTCTGCATGCAGACCATGGGCAGCATGAGGACATTTCCACGGGACAGGGACAATGGCAGCTTTGTGGGACCATCAGTGCTCATTGCCACAACAAAGCACAGCCCCAAACAGCCCCAGCACAGAGGGACCCCCAGAGCCTGGTGGGCTCTCTGTCCCTCATCCCCTTCAGGGCATGCTTAATTAAACTCTCACAAAGCCAGGCAGCACAAAGCAATTTCCCTGCTCAGCACAACCCACAGAGGCCTTTGGCTGAGGGAATGGATCTGCATCTCCCTGTTTGCTCCCATCCATGGATCTGCATCCCACTGTTTGCTCCTGTCCATGGATCTGCATCCCACTGCTTGTTCCATCCATGGATCTGCATCCCCCTGTTTGCTCCTGTCCATGGATCTGCATCCCACTGCTTGTTCCATCCATGGATCTGCATCCCCCTGTTTGCTCCTGTCCATGGATCTGCATCCCACTGCATGTTCCCATCCATGGATCTGCATCCCACTGCATGTTCCCATCCATGGATCTGCATCCCACTGTTTGCTCCTGTCCATGGATCTGCATCCCACTGCTTGTTCCATCCATGGATCTGCATCCCCCTGTTTGCTCCTGTCCATGGATCTGCATCCCACTGCTTGTTCCATCCATGGATCTGCATCCCCCTGTTTGCTCCTGTCCATGGATCTGCATCCCACTGCATGTTCCCATCCATGGATCTGCATCCCACTGCATGTTCCCATCCATGGATCTGCATCCCCCTGTTTGCTCCTGTCCATGGATCTGCATCCCACTGCATGTTCCCATCCATGGATCTGCATCCCACTGCATGTTCCCATCCATGGATCTGCATCCCACTGCATGTTCCCATCCATGGATCTGCATCCCACTGCTTGTTCTGTCCATGGATCTCCATCCCACTGCTTGTTTCTGTCCCGTGGATCTGCATCCCCCTGTTTGCTCCCATCCATGGATCTGCATCCCACTGTTTGCTCCTGTCCATGGATCTGCATCCCACTGCTTGTTCTGTCCATGGATCTCCATCCCACTGCTTGCTCCTGTCCTGTCCATGGATCTGCAACCCAGTGTTTGCTCCTGTCCATGGATCTCCATCCCACTGCTTGTTTCTGTCCCGTGGATCTGCATTCCCCTGTTTGCTCCCATCCATGGATCTGCATCCCACTGTTTGCTCCTATCCATGGATCTGCATCCCAGTGTTTGCTCCCATCCATGGATCTGCATCCCACTGCTTGTTCCCATCCATGGATCTCCATCTCACTGCTTGCTCCTGTTCCATGTCCTTCATCCCACCCCACCCACCCTCATTATCAGCCAGGCTTTGTCATTGCCCAGGCCTGGTCCTTAAAGCAAGAAGCAGCCCCTGGGTTTGTGACTGGGCTCCTAAATTAGCCCTGGAGCTCTCCAGCTCCACGTGCTGAGGGAAGGGCAGGAAGGGCTCTGTGCTGCCCTGGCAGATGTGGCACCTGGGCCTCATCCAGGCAGAATCAGAACCATGGAATGGTTTGGGTTGGAAGGGACCTTAAATCCCACCCAGTGCCACCCCTGCCATGGCAGGGACACCTCCCACTGTCCCAGGCTGCTCCCAGCTCTGTCCAGGGACACTCCAGGGATCCAGGGGCAGCCACAGCTGCTCTGGGAATTCCATTCAAGGGCCTCCCTCCCTCCCAGCCAGGAATTCCTTCGTCATGGCTCATCTAAACTTGCCCCTGCAGTGGGTGAAGCTGCAGTGATCTCCACTCACTCTGAGGTGACCCAGGGCCCATTTCCATCTGCAGAGAAGCAGGAGGTCACCTCCTGGGCTGTGCTTTGGTGGGGCTGTGAGCAGGGAGAGCCCTGCAGGGCTGTGGGGTCTGTCCTGGCCAGTGTTCCCATCAGCACAGGACACTTCGGCCACTTGGGCTGGGAGGCCTGTCCTGGGTGTCATTTTTTCACTGTCCTGTCCTGGAGCATCTTCCTCTGGGAGATGAGTGCCCAGTGAGCCTTGGCATGCCCAGGGAGCCTTGGCAGTGCCAGAGAGCCCTTCCAGGTCCCAGCCGGGACGGAGCTGCTGTGTCCTGGCTCCTGTCCTGGAGTCTCCCCGGGCTGCTGCTCCTGCCCAGTGGGATTTTGGCCATCCTGGCACCGTGGGATGGAGGGAGCAGGAGAAGCACAGGGCACAGAGCCCTGGCACAGGGCCACAGGCACCTCTCAGGACACGTTCCCAGCCCCAGTTCCCATCCTTGTGTGGCTGGCGCTGGGATTTGGGGTGGCTTTGTCTTTAGGATTGCCCTGCTTTGCCTTGGCACACATTCCATGGGGGAATCCAGCCTGGATTTGGGGTGGGTCTGGCTTTGGGACTGCCCTGCCTTGCCCTGACACACATTCCATGGAGGAATCCAGCCTGGATTTAGGGTTGGTTTGGCTTTGGGACTGCCCTGACACACATTCCATGGGGGAATCCAGCCTGGATTTGGGGTGAGTTTGGCTTTGGGACTGCCCTGACACACATTCCATGAAGGAATCCAGCCTGGATTTGGGGTTGGTTTGGCTTTGGGACTGCCCTGACACACATTCCATGAAGGAATCCAGCCTGGATTTAGGGTTGGTTTGGCTTTGTGACTGCCCTGACACACATTCCATGGGGGAATCCAGCCTGGATTTGGGGTTGGTTTGGCTTTAGGATTGCCCTGCCTTGCCCTGACACACATTCCATGGAGGCAGGCACAGATCCAGGCCTGACTCTGGGCCAGCACTAATTAATTGCTGCAGAGCGGGGAGAGGTCTGTGAGGACACCAGCTGGGAAGGGACATCTCCCTGCCCTTCTGCAGCCTCCAGCTACTCAAGAATGAGAACCTGGGCTTTAAAAATCATCATCTGGAGGAGCCCTGGGGCCAGGACAGCTCCTCCTTGTGTGTCCTTCCCAGTGCTGGGCCTGGTTTCCAGAGGAGCAGTGGGTGATGTCCTCCAGCTTGAGCAGGTTTGTGCAGGGACACAGAGGAGTGCTGTCCCTGGAAGAAATCTCTCCTCAGCTCACCACACACTCAGGCTGAGCTCTGGGTGCTCCTCTTGAAGCTCTCAGCAGCATTGTGAACCATTCCAGTCTTTTTCAGGCCATGGGATGCCTTTGCTCCATGATTTCTCCAGGTTGCTGTTTGCCACATTTCCCAGGAGAGCAGATGGCAGCAAACACTCCCCAAGGCTTTCTGTCCATGGCACTGCCTCTCCATGGGTGAAATGCTGCTCCTTCCTCAGGGTCTCAGTCAGGATTTCCCAGTGGAACTCGGTGTTCCCTGTTGGATCAGGTTCCTGGAGGTGCCAGCGCTGCAGCTCTGCTTTCCCAGCCCCTCTCCTGAGTCACCATGGGAACACCCACCTGGAAAAAGCTCTGGCTGTGGGGTTCTGCACACTCAGAACCTCGCCAGGGTCTGTCCTGGGGTTTTTCCAGCTGGGATGGATTTTTCCATCTGGGTGTGCAGGTGAGCCAGGGTGAGGAGGGTGACATTCCATCTGTGTCCTCCGTGTGACATTCCCAGCAGGACTCACCCCAGCACTGGGAAGGTTGAGTGCCTTGAAATGTGTTATCCACCCAAGCACTTGAAAAAGGAGGAGGACACTTAAGTGGAGATGTTATTGCCTTCTAGGAGCTGTATTAAAATTAAAATGTAAATTATAGTTAATGCCATCTCAGGGAAAAAAAGCTCTTGAAGGAACTGTCCTATTTTAAGGTTGTTGTGAACTGCTGTGAGTGCACAAAAACCCCTTTTATAGGCTGGAATTAGCAGCCAGGTTCTGGCTGTTGCCTTATTTAGCATTTAAAGGGGGGGAAATTGGTATTTGGTAAAAAATGACCACAAAAAAAATGTGTGGAGCTTCCCAAATCCCCCCAAAATCTGAGCAAGGCTGGGCTCAGTCTCTTCTCTGAGCAAAGGGAAACAGCCTCAAGGTGCTTCAGAGGAGATTTAGATTGGAAAATTTCTTCATGGAGATGGATTTCCAGGCCAGCAGTGGGATCCCCATCCTGGATGTGTTCAAAGCCCTGTGGATGTGCCAGGTTTTCCTGGGAGTCCTTCCTGGCCTCAGCCAGCACAGGCTCTTGCACAAATCCAAGGTCTGAGGAACCCCCAGATTTCCCTTCCCGCTCTCTCCACCAGCAAACTCTGCATTTCTGGGGTCCCAGGGAGTACAAATCCCTCCTGCATGAGGAGAATCCCAGGGTTCTGTGGGTGAGGAATCACAAGATTCAAGTGGCTTCGTGCCACATGGAAAATATTTTAGCTTTGGTGACCCCACTGGGTTTAGACCAGGCCCAAATGTGTGAGAGATTTTTATGTCTTATTTCTAAGACCTTTAAATTCTAAGACTTTTAATTTTACTGATTTACTGATCAAAGTGACTGATGGAATCTTCCTGCCCTGTGTGCATCCCATTTCTCCTTTAAAGCCCCACTAGATCCCAACCAAAAATCCTTTTTATTTGCCTTAAAAGCACTTTGGTGCTGGTGAAGGCAACTTGGATTTCTGCTTTTGGCTTTTGTGCTGAAGAGATGGTGAAATTAAAATGATGTTTTATACCCTGGTTCTCCAGATGGGTGATGCTGGATCCCTGAGGGGATCAGAGTTAGAGAAGGGCTGGGACAGGGCTGCAGCTTTGGATTCACCTGGAAAAGGCTGCCCTGGGAGTTTGGAGTGTCTCTGCTGCTGGAGCCTCTTTCTTTCTGGTCTTTGACCACCTTAATAGAAAAAAAAAAAAAAAAAGCTTTTATTATGTCTTCACCCAGCAAATGCTGTTTCCTGGAGGCAGCAGATGGCAATTGTGCTGGAAATCCTTGGAAAGCAGCAGCTCCAGCAGGGAGAGGTCCACAAATTCATTATCCTGGGCAAAGCAGACAGAGATTTAAGCTGCAAAGAAGATAAGAAGATTGGTGTAGCAATCCCATCTTTGCTGCCTTCCCAGTGGCACGTGCGTTTCCCCACAGAGGGGTCGGGGTAGCTTTTCCAGACATTCCACGTGGGATCCCCTTCCCAGCAGGCAGGGAATGCAAATCCTGCCTCTGCCATGGTTGGTGCAGCCAGGATGAGCCCTGACAGCAGGGCTAGGCCCCACAGATTGGTTTTATCTCATGGTCTGCAGCTGGGAGACCCAAAATCCACACAGGCAAAAACCGTTCCAGGGGCAGACGAGTCCTGAGCAGGAGGGGGGGTCACACAAAGCCAAAAAGCTGCTTTGCACCTTCTGGATCCTGTCCTGAGGGACTGACAAGGGAAATCCAGGGGCTTGCCCTCTTTCAGGAAGGTCAGGGTGGGAGTGGGATCTCCAGGAGCTGCTGTTGGCTCTGCTTTATCCAGGGCCTGAAGGGGCTCCAGGAGAGCTGGAGAGGGGCTGGGGACAAGGGATGGAGGGACAGGAGCCAGGGAATGGCTCCCAGTGCCAGAGGGCAGGGATGGATGGGAGATTGGGAATTGGGAATTGTGGCTGCCCCTGGATCCCTGGCAGTGCACAAGGCCAGGCTGGACAGGGCTTGGAGCAACCTGGGACAGTGAAGGTGTCCCTGCCATGGCAGGGGTGGTACTGGATGGCTTTTATAGATCCCTTCCAACCCAAAGCACCCTGGAATTGTGTGATTCCATCCTGGAATTGTGTGATTCCATCCTGGAATTGTGTGATTCACGCCAGCAGAGCTGTTCCAGTGCACTCAAGCGTCACAAACTGGAATTGAATGAACTCCCCTGTCTAACAAGAGCAGTGTTTGAGCCAGACCCAGCCTGTGCAGGTCCAGCTCCAGCTCAGAGCATCTCCACCAGCCTCTGGACAGTGTCCAGGGCCAGAGGAGCAATAGGGGAGCTCCCTCTGCTGCCCTGTCCACCCTGCATCCCTGCCTCCCTCTGCCACAGCCTGGCATTGCTGAAAGCTGCTCCCTAAAAATCTGCAGCTCTTCTGGAGAGTGGCATTTAATGGCATTTCACACAAGCTGTGTTGTCCCAGATCTCCCAGGGAACAGGATGAAAGGGAACAGCCTCAAGATGCACCAGGGGAAGGTTTGGATTGGGTATTAGGGAAAATTTATTTGTGGAAAAGGTTTGTCCAGCCTTGGAACAGGTGCTCAAGATATCCATGCCTGGAGGGATTTAAAATTCATGTGGACCTGAGGGCTTGAGTCAATGTGGATTCTTTTTTTCCTTTTTTGTTGTTGTTGTTTTTGGTTTGTTGGGGTTTTTTGGGGGGTTTTGTTTTGGTTTTTTTGGGTTTTTTGGTGGGGTTTTTTGTGGGTTTTTTTTTTGTGGTTTTGGCTTGGTGGTTTGTGGTTTTTTTTTTTTTGTTAAGGTTGTGGTTAATAGTGTGAGATGTGTTTGAACTCAGATGTTTATAGGTTCTTATCTATGTCACAGAGTTCTACAGCACTTTAACACATTAAAAATGGAGTCATATCTCTCTCTCTACAAGGCCTTTTAAAGATAAACTGTTCAATTAAGCAATTATTAAATTATTTTTACTTTTAACTTAATGACTAACTACTCATGTCCCACAATATGGACATTTTTATCCAATTACACAATATTACCTAAACTTATGAAGAAGAAGGTGAAGAAAAAGGATTAGCTTCTGCTTTCTGCTTTAAAACTTCTATCTTGTTTTATATATATATATATATATATATATATATATATATATATATATATGTAATTATATTTTATATATTATGTATTACTACATTATATATATATATTACTACATTTTATATATTTATGTGTATATATATATTACTACATTCTAAAACTTTAAGCTCTACATTTTTTACTCTGTGATATCACACACTTCCATTCAAACTCCACACCCATAATCTCAGTTCTATCATTCCATTATGGAAGCTTTTTCTCGAGTCTCCGGTCACTGCAGTGTTCTCTTGAGGGTCAGAGCCTGTGAGCACAGAAATCTGAAATTCTCTGCAATTCCCAGGGTTCCAGCAGGGCAGTGCTGGGGGGACAGTTGGCCTGGGTGGTCTTTGAGGGCTTTTCCCACCTGAAGGAATTTTTGCTTCTAAGCTGCAAGGCTGGTAATTCTTTTCTTCCTGCAAGGTGATTAAATTTTAATTAACCAACACGTGATGGCACTGATGGCCCTGCAGGACTCACAGGTTCCCTCACTGTTCTTCCTTTCCCCTGCCCATCCCTCAGACAGGCGGAGCTCTCCAGACCAGAGTGGGGAGCAGCAGGCACTGAGCTCCCAGGAATGTCCATTATTTTTTGGAAAAATCCTTTTGCCCAGGAATTTTCTCCTAGGAAGCTGAGAAGCCTCAGAGAAAAAGGAAAACAATATTATTTCGTTTGCTTCTCTTGTGTTTTGCCGCTTTGGAATGTGGTTGGAGATTGTTTATCCAACAGGTGATTGATTGGTTTCATGTGAGTTGTTTTGACTTAATGACCAATCAAAGTAAAGCTGTTTTGAGGCTCTAGAAAGAGTCAGGAGTTTTCATTAGTATCTTTCTAGCCTTCTGTAAGTATCCTTTCTGCATTCTTTTGTATAAAAATATAACATAACATAACAATATATAATAATATATTATGTATTATGTATTATATGTAATTCTAAATTATGTATACATAATACTAAAATATTGTGGATATTATTTTACATATAAAACTATATCTTTTTATATTTTTAAATTTATATAAAATATAGATTATTTTATTATATATATATTATATCATAAAATAATAAATTAGCCTTCTAAGGAGTCAAATTCATCATTCCTTCCTTCATCTGGGAAGGAATATAATAATATATTATGCATTGTATGTAATTATATATTATGTATACATTAAAATAAAATATTGTGTATATTATTATATAATATATATAATTTTTAATTTATATAAAATATATATTATTTTATGATATATTATATCATAAAATAATAAATTAGCCCTCTAAGAACATGGAGTCAAATTCCTCATTCCTTCCTTCATCTTGGAACCCCACATTTACAACATTCATCCCTGTTTATTGCAGCTTTTCCCATCTGGCTGCAGCTGCCAAGCTCATCCTCACAGCTCATCCTCTCTGTAACACTCCACAGAGCTGCACAGCTTTGTTCAGCACCAGTGGAGGGCTGTACACAGCTTTTTAAAGCTCTTCCACGAGTAGAAAATAAAAAATCTTCTGTGAGCACTTGAGCACATTCATCCAAGAATAAAATCTCTCTTCCCGAGCTGCTCTGCCAATGAAATCCTGGACCTGCAGGATTCAGCGTGAAGGAGCAGCCAGCTTCAAATAAATAAATAAAAATAATCCTTGTGGCATCCAAATAAATCCTTGTGGCATCCAGCTTGGGCCCTCTCCTCCTTGCTGTGCTTCAGGGAAGGTCAGCAGAGCCCTGAGGCACCAGCAAACCTCACCCTTGGGATGCTGGAATGTGATCCCTTGGGGAAGGAGCTGTGAGTGCTAGAGGTGCCTTAATGTGGAGCTTGGGCAGCCCCAGTCCAGGCTGAGCTAGGATTTATTTTATTTATTTATCTCCTCTCCCTCAGAGCTCATCCCCAGTCTGTGGAGGGAAAAAAAAAAGGGAATTCTGCAGCATTGTCCCTGCAGCTGATGAGCATCTGAAACACATCCTCAGGAATGGAGCTGTGGGAGGTGATGTGTTCATCCCTCTGGCAAAGAGCAGCTGCCAGGGTCACTCCTCATCCTCATGAGTGAGGATGCCCCAGAGCCAGCCCCACAACCTGGCTGCACGCCCAGGGATGGATACGGCAGCTCTGGATCCATGGAAGTTGGCATTTACTTGGCATGGAGCTCACCAGCTGCCATTTGGAAGCTGGCTTAATTAAAGGCAGAGCATGAAGCTGCCCTCCTGCTTTGAATAATTATGTGTGTTAATGATGATTTTGGGCTGAACAAAGCTTGTTAGAACAGGTTGCCCAGAGAAATTGTGGATTCCCCATCCCTGGAAGTGGCCAAGGCCAGGTTGGGCAGGGCTTGGAGCAACCTGAGATGGTGTAAGGTGTCCCTGCCATGGAAGGGGATGGAACACGATTCCTTTGGGTTGGAAGGGACCTTAAAAACTTCCTGTGATTCTACACTGTTGTTCCCCAGGTTCCGAAGGGTCTGGAGCTCGGTGTGTGAGTGTTGGCCAGCCCTGGTGACCCTGGTGTCCTTGTCCCCTGCAGGTGGTGAGGGACCAGATCTCGCACTGCACGGTGAAGCTGCGCCAGACCACGGGGCTGATGGAATATTGCCTGGAGGTCATCAAGGAGAACGACCCCAGTGGCTTCCTGCAGGTCAGGCTGGGGCCTGGGGGTGCTGCAGGGCTGGGGCTGATCCAGGGGGGATGGCACCATGAAATCCAGGATCTGCCTCTGGTCACCTCCACGTTCACAGCAGGGCAGGGATATCTCTGGAGGAGAGTGTCAGGAAAATTAATCCACAAACACCAGAGGTTTGTGTCCAAAAAGGAGACAGAGCAGTCCTTTGGCTCTGTTCAAATAAAGGGAGAGGCCATGGGGCATTCCCCTATGATCCCTCACATTTTTGGAGGATACAGCCTCGTTTTTATCCCAGTTTCCTGGCTGCATTTTCCTTCTATCTTTCCCCATTTCTGAGGTACAGACTTCCCAAAACACCTGATACCAGAGATTCCCCTCTAATGCACAACCCTCTCTTTTAATTTTTAATTCTTACATAATTTAAGGGGTTTTCTTCCCCATTGCTTCTTTCATCTTTCAACGTCTAATTTCATTTATCAGCAAACTTAAAGTTTATTTCTAAAGGCAAATATATTTTTCCATTCAGCAATCAGTGAAATCCTTCCCATTGTTTCTTTTATCTCCCAGTGCTGGTTTTATCTACCAGCAGACCCACAGTTTGTTTGGAAAGACAAATCCACTGTTCCTCTCAAGGAGAATGGAGCAGGGCGTGGATGGTGCATCTCTGGAGCAGGGATCACACCGTGCTCCTGGCTCTCCACTGAGACACCAACACACCAGGCATTCCTGGGCTCCCTTTGCTGTGAAAAAAGGATCTGTAAAGGGTTCTCAAAAGCTGACAGAAAGCTCACACAGCCTTGTACACCTGAGTGCAAATCTGAGATGAGGTGTGCTGGCTTAGGGAAGCCATGGAGTAGAGATGACATTGCTGAGACTGAACTAGAGACAAGTTTCAAACTATGGCCTTGCAAAAAGACCAGATATTTTAGAGAATTAGAAGTGTGAGAGATGCATTGTGGGGAAAAATAATTAGGTCATTGGGGTGAAGTAGTAGCAGCGTTGTGTGGCAAAAGCTGATAGGCTGAAAAACATTTATAAGGCAATAGGTTGGCTTCTGATGGAATGGCGTTGAGTTTTACATCTCTTGTGTCTCACCCTTCTGTGAGACTGATAAGGGTATAAAATCTTGTAAAACGCCTCTCAGTTACCCCATATCTTTAAAACTGGGGTTTTCCAACACTTTAGCACTAAACCCTGCCATTAAATAGCACCCAGCACTCCAGGGTTCCCTCCTCCAGCCCAGCCTGCAGGGAAGAGTGATGCTGGAAACCTCGTGTGAAATCCCAGCCTTCAGCCTGGGAGGCAGAGGGACGGGGACAGCAGGGTGGGGACAAGGCATGGGACACCCCCACGGCAGCTGAGGCTGCTCCTGCCCTGCAGATCTCAGATGCTCTCATCAGGAGGGTGCACATGACCGAGGATCAGTGGGGCAAGGGGACGCTCACCCCCCGCATGACCACGGACTTCGACCTGAACCTGGACAATGCCCCTCTGCTCCAGTCCATCCACCAGCTGGACTTCGTGCAGATGAAAGGTAAGGATCCTTCCAGTGCCTTCCTGCCCGGGTTTGGAAAGCCAGGGGTCTGCTAAGGAGGGCAGGAGCCTCCCCTGAAATGGAAAATGTAAACCTCCTCCCTCCAAATTGTTATAAATTTGAAATTAAGGGGCTCTCAGGCAAAAATATGGGAGCAGGAATAACAGTTCTTTAATAGGGAAGAAAATAAAGGATAAAATAAACAATGTAGTAACCAAACCAACACTGCCAGAGTCAGAACCCAACCTGACACCCTGTGGGTCAGGCTGTTGGCAGCAGTGCCATTGGAATTGTGGCTCAGCCCTCCTGCAGTGTCAGGGCTGGTTCTGCTGGAGCAGGGATCCTGGAGAAGGGTGCAGTCTCTTCCTCTGGAGATCCAGGGGAAGAGAGAAATCCTCTGGGGAATCCAGTGGAGAAGCCGTGCTGGTGTTCCAGAATCTCCAGATTATATCCAGGCAGGAATGCTTGGTTGGTGTTCCAGATTCTCCAGATTATATCCAGGCAGGAATGCTTGGCTGGTGTTCCAGAATCTCCAGATTGTATCCAGGCAGGAATGCTTGGCTGGTGTTCCAGAATCTCCAGATTATATCCAGGTAGCAATGCTTGGCTCCTCCCTCCGGGCTCACATGTCCCAATGGGATGCTGTAGTTCTTATCAGCCATGCAGGGACATTCAATAGCTGTTATCAGCAGGTGCCTCCCCAGAGGGAGGAGTGATTGTGGAAGAGATAAGGAAAACTGCCCAATGAACAGAAGACAACTGCCATACAGATGGCAAACAGAAAACTATTTGTTTGGCAATCCAGGACACATCCCAAAGCTCAGCTCTGCTCCTGCTGGGAGCTGCCATGCCAGGGGAAGGGCAGAAAAGGAGAGTTTCTCACCTCCTGTAAGATATTAATTCATAGAGAATTCTCCAAGCTTAACAGAAGGCTGACATAGAGTGCATCTGTATGGAAACTTTGAGATGAGAAATGCCGACTTAGAAATGCTATAAGATTGTTAAGAGAAAAATAGAACTAAAAACAAGTTTCAAAGGCTGGCTTTGCAAATTAAACTAATCAAACTAAATACTTTGGAGAACTATGAAAGCTGTATTGTAGTAGGACCCACAGGGGTAATTTTAGATTATTGTCTTTAAGGCATTTACAGCATGGTGTGGCAAAGGCTGATAGGCCAAGAAACACTTAAGAGTGTATTGTAATTAGGAAATAGTTGTCTTCTGATTGTGATGGTGTGAATTACAACATCTCTATTGTCTCACCCTTCTCATGAGACTGAAAATGGAATAAAAGTTTTAAAATGCCTCTCAGTTGCTCTGGGTCAGAAAAGGGCCTAATCCAACAACCTCCCAGCAGGACTGGGCACCCCAGACCCAGAGTTGTGCCCATTCCTGTGGGTTTTGCATCCCTGGGCATCTGTGTGCCAGAGCAGGGTGCCAGGGTTTTGGCTTTGCCTGGAAAAGCACTCCTACTGCATTAAAAATTAACTAGTGCATTAAAACGTGCTCTGACAAAGTTATTATTGCATTAAAAAGTGCTCTGACAAAGTTATTAGTGCATTGAAAAGTGCTCTGCAGGTCGGGACCTCTGTTTTGAGAGCAGCACAAGGCTTTTCCCAAACCTCTCCTCACATCCCCGTGCTCAGCAGCATCTGCCACAGAGCAGATGTCCCTGCAAACAGAGCCAGGTCACCTAGCCTGGGCTCTGCCCTCCCTCCCTCATTTTTCTGTTGGTTTAGATCATCATTTTGACATTCTATTCTATTCTATTCTATTCTATTCTATTCTATTCTATTCTATTCTATTCTGTTCTGTTCTAGTTCTATTCCAGTTCTATTTTTCTCTATTTCCTTGCTGTTCCCCATTCCCCCTGTGCTCCGTCTCCTGTCCCACCAAGGGCTGCTGCAGCCCATGAGGAATTTGGGGTTTGGGAAGCCCAGGGAAGCTGACAGAGCTGCAGAGGGGCTGTGACACAGGGAGGCTCAGGGGGCTGGTTCAGCCACCAGCCAGCTGCAGCCCTGGCACTGCTCTGCCCCCCTCCACAGCTGGAATTGCTGGCCCAGGAGCTGTCTGCACAGCCCAGGGTGTCTCAGGGGACAGGGACAGGCAGGATTTTTGGCCACACTGTTCTCTGTCACCTCAAGGAGCACCCTCAGCTGATGGTGCTGGTGGCATGAGGAGCTGCCCGTTCTCTCTCTTCCTTAGCCAGGCTGTTCATCTGAAATGTCAGGAATATTTTTGGATAGCAAACCCAGGGAGGGCTGGATTGCTGTTTCACACCCCTGTGTTCCTGCCCTCCCTTCCTGCAATTTAGCCCAGAGGGTTATTTTTAATTAATAAGAGCAAATCTGCTGCTGGTTCAGCCGCCCACCGTCCTCTTATCAAATCCCTCCTCCTCCTCTTCCTCCCAGCTCAGCCTGGCTGTGGAAATCAGCTGTTGGTTTTGTAGGCTTGCAGAAGGTTGGGTTTGCATCCCAAATCTGTGTCACAGCACCAGGGGAGGGAGGGCAGCACCTGAGGCCTCCACAAAGAGCAATCCCAAAGCATCCCACACCCTCTGCCAGCCTGGAGGATGCAGCCCAGGAGGTGGAGGAGTCACAGAGGGGGAATGCTGGGCAAATCCATCTTTTTCCCAGGCATCCTTGGCTCCTCCATGTCTGCTTCCAGTGGCTCTTGTCACTTTGGGCAGTGAGGATGAGGATGGTGGATGAGCAGCTCTTTGGGAGAGGTGTCCCTGTCACTCTTCCTGTGCTTTTCAGAGCAGGAGTGTGCTGTGGGACACGTGTGGAGATGCCCAAACACAGCAGGAAAATCCCTGGCACTCCTTTCTGTCCCCAGTGCAGCTGATGGCAGCCAAAGGGGGTGCTCAGCCCCCCAGTTTTGTTGCAGTGGATTTATTGAAGGGAAAAGCAGGACTGTAGATAAGCCCAGAATCTGTGGGAGATTTGTCCCAGGTTTGGGACTGGCTGCATGAAAGGGCCAGGCAGCTCAAAAAGACATTGTGCTACCATAATTCCCCAAAATTTATTAGAAAATGGGAATAAAGCAGAAAAGCTTCACCAGGCTGGCAGGGGGGAGGAATTTAGAGGGAGAAAAATCCTTTCTGCTGCCTCCCCACCCAGGCGGGAACTGCACCCTGCATCCCCCGGGGTCGCACTAATTGCACTAATTGGTGATTAGTGTCGTCCCCAGTGCCGGCGCCGCCGATCCTGCAGCTGGAGGAGTGCTGCACCCACAACAACAGCGCCACGCTGTCCTGGAAGCAGCCGCCGCTGTCCACCGTGCAGGTGGAGGGATACATCCTGGAGCTGGACGATGGCAACGGCGGCCAGTTCAGGGTACGTGTCTGGGACGGGGCTCTGCCCCCAGGGACTCCTGAGACAGGATTTGGGGGATGTTCTGTCTCCAGGGATTGCCTGAGACAGGATTTGGGGGATGTTCTGTCTCCAGGGATTCCCTTTCGCAGGATTTGGGGGATGTTCTACCCCCAGGGGTTCCCTGCCATGAGATTTATGGGAGTGTTCCAGCTCCAGGGATTCCCTTTCACAGGATTTGGGGGATGTTCTGCCTCCAGGGGTTCCTGAGACAGGATTTGGGGGATGTTCTGTCTCCAGGGATTCCTTGCCATGGGATTTGGGGGATGTTCTGCCTCCAGGGATTCCTGAGACAGGATTTGGGGGAAGTTCTGCCTCCAGGGGTTCCTGAGACAGGATTTGGGGGGATGTTCTGTCTCCAGGGATTCCTTGCTATGGGATTTGGGGGATGACTGCCTCCAGGGATTCCCTTTCACAGGATTTGGGGGGATGTTCTGCCTCCAGGGATTCCTGAGACAGGATTTGGGTATGTTCTGCCTCCAGGGATTCCCTTTCACAGGATTTGGGGATGTTCTGCTTCCAGGGATTCCCTTTCACAGGATTTGAGGGGTTCTGCCTCCAGGGATTCCCTGCCACAAGATTTATCCTCATATTATTTTTTTAGGTCGTGTCTTCCCTGCTGGGTTGCCCAGGGAAGCAGATGGTGCAGACACAGTGTGGGGTTTGGGGTGCAGGGTGATTTGAGGGAGTGCAAATGCCTTTCCAGTGGCCACCTTGACTTGGAAACTCAAAGTTTGAGGCTCTTGTTACCCCAGAGCAGCTGTGGCTGCCCCTGGATCCCTGGCAGTGCCCAAGGCCAGGTTGGACAGGGCTCAGAGCAGCCTGGGACAGTGGAAGGTGTCCCTGCCCATGGCAATACGGGAACAAGATGGTTTTTAAGGTCAATTCCAATCCAAGCCATTCCATAAAATCCATATTTTTAGGCTGCTGAATATTTCATGCAAGGCATGCTAATTGCCATGAAAGCCTCATGGTTTGCCAGCTGCCAGCAAGCAGAGGTGTTTAAGGCCTGAGGGCCTTTAAATTGCTGTAATTACACAATTAAAATATGATTTTTCTCTGATCCAACACGCCAATAATTATCCTGGCGTGCTCACATCCACGGAGGGCAGGCACAGGAGCAGCCCAGTGCACTCTGCATTCACCCACAGTGAGCTCAGGGGTGGGACCTGCAGGGAAGGGAGCAGCAGGATGGGTGTGGGGAGAACAAGGTCAGTGCTTGCTGCTGGTAATTTTCATCCCCCAAAATCCACACATCCCTGCCCTCTGGCACTGGGAGCCATTCCCTGGCTCCTGTCCCTCCATCCCTTGTCCCCAGTCCCTCTGCAGCTCTCCTGGAGCCCCTTCAGGCCCTGCCAGGGGCTCTGAGCTCTCCTTGGAGCCTTCTCCTCTCCCAGCCTGGCTCCAGCCCTGGAGCAGCTCCATGCATTCCTCTGGGCTCTCTCCAGCAGCTCCACATCCTCCCGATGTTGCACCCCAGATCTGGGGACAGAGCTCCATGTGGGATCCCAGCTGAGCAGAGCAGAGGGGCAGAACGCCCCCGGCTCCTGCTGGAGCTGCAGCCCAGGGAACAAACCCCACCTTGCTCAGCCCCAGCCCTCCCCAGCCCCCAGCAGGGGGATCCTGTGCCCCCCAAGGTGTGCCAGGCTGTTCCCTGGGGTGGGGCTCACAGGGGTCCCAGGATGAGGGAAGAGATGAGGCTCTGACTCCATGTTTCAAGGGGCTGATATATATTATATTATATTATATTATATTATATTATATTATATTATATTATATTATATTATATTATATTATATTATATTATATTATATTATATTATATTATATTATATTATATTATATTGTTACATTACATAATATTACACTATATTATTTATAGTATATTATCATATATTATATTATTATTGTATATTATAGTATAGTATATTATAGTATATTATATATTAACGTATTGATTATATTATATAAATTACTATATTATATTAAAAGTATATCATATATTAAAACGACACTAAAAGAATAGAAGAAAGGATTTCATCTGAAGGCTTCAAAGGAAGGAAAGGAATGATGATAAAATCTTGTGTCTCTCAGAGAGTCCAAGCCAGCTGGGCTGTGATTGGCCATTAATTACAAACAACCACATGAGACCAATCACAGATGTCCCTGTTGCTTTCCACAGCAGCAGATAATCAATGTTTCCATTTCGTTCCTGAGGTCTCTCAGGAGAACAGACCCCAGCAAAGGCATTTTTCGTGCAGTGCGTCAGTGGCATTACCATCCCTGGCACTGACAGGAGCCGTTTCTTGCAGGAGGTGTACGTGGGCAAGGAGACCATGTGCACAGTGGATGGGCTGCACTTCAACAGCACCTACAGCGCCCGTGTCAAGGCCTTCAACAAGTCCGGAGTCAGCCCCTACAGCAAGACCCTGGTGCTGCAGACTTCCGAGGGTAAGGAAGGGCCTGGACACGGCCCCGGAGAGCGCAGCCCAGCTCCTGCTGCCCGCCCTGGGCCAGCCCTGCAGCAGCACCAGCGCTGAGCCGGGCACAGCTGGGCACAGCTGGGGCAGGAGCCTCCAGCAGAGCCAGCAGCTCCATCCCAGCCCTTTCCTGTGCTCTCTGGGGAGACACGGGGGGAGCGTGGAGTGCAGGGAGACCCCGAGGCCTGGCAGTGATTGGGGTCTGACTCCATCATTCAGAGTGCTGAACAATTAAGCTATTCTGTATTGCTAATACTAATAAATATATAATTATTCTGTATTATAGAATAGTATTAGTAATACAGAAAATATAATATATATTCTATATTACTAATACTAATATATATAATTATTCCATATTATAGAATAGTATTAGCAATACAGAAAATATAATATATATTCTATATTACTAATACTAATATATCTATAATTATTCCATATTATAGAATAGTATTAGTAATACAGAAAATATAATATATATTCTATATTACTAATACTAATATATATAATTATTCTACATTATAGAATAGTATTAGTAATACAGAAAATATATATTCTATATTACTAATACTAATATATATAATTATTCCATATTATAGAATAGTATTAGTAATACAGAAAATATAATATATATTCTATATTACTAATACTAATATATATAGTTATTCTATATCATAGAATAGTATTAGTAATACAGAAAATATAATATATATTCTATATTACTAATACTAATATATCTATAATTATTCCATATTATAGAATAGTATTAGCAATACAGAAAATATAATATATATTCTATGTTACTAATACTAATATATATAGTTATTCTACATTATAGAATAGTATTAGTAATATAGAATATATTATATATATTCTATATTACTAATACTAATATATTATTAATACTATGCTAAACAGATACTATACTAAAGAAAACTGTACTCATGTTTTATATTATACTAATGAAAAACCCATGGCTGTCTGAGCCAGCCAGGACACAGCTTGGAGTGATTGCTTAATTAACACAGACAACCATCATCAGAGTCCAATTACCAAATCCCTTCAGGTAAACAATCTTCCTGACACATTCCACATGTGCAAAAACAACAGGAGCAGTGAATAGAGATAAGAATTTTTTTCTCTCCTTCCCTGAGGTTTCTCAGGACAGGTCCTTGGGAAATTGTGCCTGCTGCTCTCTGGGAAGGGAGGTGTTTGAATTTGGGGTGACGTGACACAGAAGGGAAGCTGAGATGCTCCCATTGGGCCCATTTAAAGCAAAGCACTGCCAGCACTGCTCCTGAATGCCATGAGCACAGGGTCCAGGCAGGGAGCAGAGGGGCCATGGAGCAGTGTTTTGGTGTCCTGGTGTCCTTCCAGAGCCAGGCAAGCCCTGCAGCATCGTCTGCATCACCCCCACACCCACTCAGAATATTAAACCCTCCCTTGCAGGCTGCAGGGGAATCTCCCTGCCTGCCTTTAAGTACATTTGTCACAGCAGGCACTTAATCCATGGTGGAAAATTGGTTTATTCCTGCCGTGCAGGTGGAGAGTGGCGGGGCTGGCTCCGGGGTGGGAGTGGGGAGCTGCAGCTGGGCAGGCAGGGATCAGCCCCCTCCAGGCACAAATCCCTTCTGTGGGAGCTCTCCACGCTTGCTGCAATCCCTTTTCCTTGCTCCCAGATGAAAATCTCTCTTTTCCAAGCCGTGTGAGGGTTTTTGACAGCAGCACCCAGCTGGCTGGCAGCTGGCATCAGAAGGGAGCACACACAGCTCGTGGGGCTGCTGGGGGGGTGGAAGGAAGGGGAGAGCCACAGAGCAGCCCTGGGGGCTTTCAGCAAGGAGCAAAATGGGATTTTTGCTGGAAAAGTAGAAGACAAAAGCAGAGCAAGCTTGTTTCTCCTAGAGAAATTAAGCTAGTTTCCCTTGCTGCCTGCAGATCACCATTCCAGTTTGGAAAGGGCAGGTCAGCCAGGAATGGGATTCACTCAGAGCTAGAGCAGACAGCAAAACTGTGACAAACTTCTCACAGGAGAGGCAGGGAGGGCACAGCACAGCACAGAGGCCTTGGCACATCTGTCAGAGACACCTCAGTGCCTGTTTGCAAACTGAGCACCAGCAGCACAGGAGCTGCAGGAGTTCCTCTGGAGATGCAGGGAGGGGATGAGCTGCATCCAGCCCCGTGCCAGGCTGGCCAAAGCCTGAAGGTCAACAGCTCCCACGCCAGCCTTAGCAGGAGACAGCAGAGCTGTGACTTCTCATCTCCTCTGTGCCTCACACGACACATCTGAGACACAATTTCCTCATCAAAACCAGCTGGGCTTGAAGTTGTCCCAGCCAGGAGTTGACAGGGTCCCCTCTATGATCTTCCCAGCTTTGATTGCCTCTCAGAGGTGTTCTCACCTTGAGCCAAGCTCCAAAATACAAAGGAATCTGGGAGAAAATAGCTGCTTGTGGTCCCAGCAGGGCTGTGCCACCAAGGAGAAGTTCCATCTCCTTGGCTGCATTCATTCAGCCTTTTCACTTGAATGAGCTCTTGCATTTGTTATTCCAGCACATAAAAAAGAGCAGGGAGAAAAAGTCAAACGGGCCTGGAGCATTTTGTGCTCTTAGAGGCTGCCTGAGCTCTTTGGGATTGAAAGAGAAATAAATCACATCTGTGTGTGCAGCTTCCGGATATCCCAGTGCCTGTGAAAGGAGCACATCACAGCCCTGGCTTGGGCTTTTATTCTTGGCTTTTAGAGCACCATCAGCCCTTCTTAAGAGCTATTTTGTCTGAAGTAGGCTGAGCTTTTCCCTTCAGCCAAGCTCTGCAGCTTCCTGCAAAGTGGTTGTGTGGGAAGAGAGGACAAAAAAGGGACAGGCTGGATGTGAAGAGAGAATCTCTCTGAACTGCTCTGAATCTCTGGCTGTCCTGCTGTAAGTGGCTCTGAGGAATTCTGGCATTGAAGAGCTGGTTTGTAGCTCTGGCCCATGAGATCTTCATCTGCAGCCTGTGCAAGGGAACTGAAGCTTTTCCTCTGCTTCCTGTGAGCAGAGAGTAGTGGGGAGCAAAAGGCCTTGCAGGGTTCAGCATCTGAAGAGAACCAGGATGAGAAGAAGGGGATTTGTCTGGGGCCCTGCAGGTGCTGCCCAGGCAAACGGCCACAGCAATTGCCTGGTGGAAAATCCCATGGGAAGGCAGCACAGGCAGGAATCTGCAGCAGGAGCATCTTCCCAGCCCTTGGGAGAGGCACCTTCTGCTCATCCCCAGGGAAACTGTGGCAGGTCACTCTTCAGAGCTGGTGCTTGGTGCCACCAGCAGGACAAGGCTGGGAGAAGGTCTGAGCTCCTGAGCCCTTCCATGTGCTGGGGCTTCCCAGGGATGGAGATCCCTGTCCCCAGCACAGCCAAGGGGCAGCGGGGTGGAAGGTGACATCCTTGCCTTGGACTGTGTCCCCTCCTGAGCTATTTGGGGCTGTTCCACACAACCACATCTTAGCCCAAGGCTCTGCCTTAACCTCTGTTTCTCCAGCACCTGAAAGAAGCTCAGCTGTGGGCTGGGAAGTGAGTCTGGAAGTTCCCAAGGTGACCCAGGACACAGACATGTCCCAGAGTTTGGCTGGTGGCAGCTCTGCTTGGCTGCCCTGGGGTCTCTCCCAGCCTCCTCCTCCTCCTCCCTGAGCTGGGCAGCCCCTGCTCTGCTGCTTTTCCCTCATCCAGCAGATTTCCTGGCCTCTGGCCAGACTCCTGCTGACCTCTTTCCATGCTCTGGATGTCAGGATGAAGGACCAGGTGGAGATGGAGAAATGGAGCTCGGCAGTTCCTCCCAGGCCTCTCTCCAGGCCCAGAGCTCCCTCCTCCCTTCCTCAGCCAAGCCAAGCACCAGAACCTTTTCTTTCAAGCCCAGCTCCTCATCTGGAGCCCAACTTTAAATTCCTGACCATCCGTGGAGTGACCCTGAGCAGCAACCAGGGTTTTTAAAGGTTGAGCAGCCCCAGGGGGACCAGCCTGCAGGGAGCCTCAGGGATGTGAGGGGTTAATCAGGGAGAGCCATGAGCACAGCCACTCGTGGTAGTAGTTACTCTCACTCCTGGTAGGGTTAGAAGCTAAACTAATAAACAAACTTTGAGCTCTGTTTATTGGCTGTTGTGCAATAATTTCTCTCCTCTGACCCCACTGACACCCTTTGCTTCCACAGCCTGGGCCACAGCAGCAGCAGCAAATTGCAGAAGTTACAACCACCATGCAAGGAAATGTTCCCTTTTTTATCTGTTTTAACACAATTCCCAGCTCAGTCCATTCTCACAGGCAGAGCTGGGAAGGCTGGGGGATGCAGTGTGAGTGTGTGGATGCTGGATTCTACATTTTCATGTTAACACAATCCTGGAAGAGGTCAGGGAGGAAACTGTGGGAGGTGACTGTGGTTGCAGGGAACAGGAACCAATGACCCCAGAGGTTCCCTCTGCTCTGACATCATTTTTGCTGTGAATGCCACAGGTAAAATTCTTGCTGTAAGGCTCAGATGTGTTTTGACAGGTACAAAGGGATACCAAGAACACAACCTCCCGAACAACCCTTGAGTAAGGTGGGTGCTTGGTGGTTCTTAGGGTGCTGGAGCTTAGCACAGCCCTGCAAAATGTCACCAGCTGGGTTTCCCACCCCTGGGAAAAGGTTTGGGATGTGTTAAAGCACGATGGGACATGTGCATGGTAACCTGTGGATTCTTTTAGGTGCATTACTGTGAAGAGATGCAGAACCCCCCCCCCCTTTACAGAAAACCAGTTGAATTTTTGAATTTGTCACGGGGACACTTTGGAAGATGAACATGATTTCCTTGCTGCCAGGCTGCCCTGAAGGGTCTCTGTGGGCTGCCCAGCACCAGCCATTCCTCAGGGACCTCTCAGAGCTGTTTGCTGCTCTCTGCCCAGCAGCAGAGAGCCCGTGTCTGATGTGCAGTTTGCCTTGATCTTACATTTAGACACGCAGTCAGAAGAGCAGACCCTCCCTTTCCCAGTGCCTTTGGAAAGATCGCAGCTTCGTAGAATGAGTCCTTTCTCCTCCACCCTTAACCTGCAACCCAGCTTCTCGGGGAGATCCTACTTTGAGCTAAGATCTTCGGCCCACCAGCTGAGCTTGCATTCCTCCTTACAGTCCCTGAATTCAGCCGGTGAGCTGAGCACCTCTGGCCTTGCCTCTTGGTCTGTGCTTCTGGGCATCTCCAAACTCTCTGTTTGTTCTGTTCTGTTGTGTTTGTTTTTGCCATGACACGCAGATGGCAGTGGGAATTCTTTCTGTTTGTCAGTGGCCTGCTCCTGCCGCCCAGGGGGGTCAGTGGTTGCTTCTCCTGGGGTGTTTCAGGTGTGGGCTGATGGAGCAGCACAGTCATTCCTTACCTGGGTGCTGCTCTTGGCAAGGCTGAGCCCTTTGGTGATTATAAATCCCTGAATGGGTTGGGTTAGAAGGGACCTTAAAGCTTCCAACCTCCTGGTATGGGCAGGGACACTTTCCTCTAGAAGATTCCTCATTTCTGGTTTGTGTTGAGCTTGTGTCAAGGGTTAATCAGAAAAGGCATTCCCTGGGTGAAACCTGTGGGAATATCCCCAAGCTTTCCTTTCCGAGCACAACCAGGAAACGCAGCCTCTGCTGGGAGATTTGGTCTGTGAAATGAGTTTGGTTGGTTAAATCTAGACCCCTCTTAGGGAAGAGGCGAGTCTGGACACAGGCTCTGGCTTGTTGCTCAGAGAGACTGAGGACTCCCCGTCCCTGAAGTGTCTGTGCCAGGCCTGGTTGGAGCAGCCAGGGATAGTGGAAGGTGTCCCTGACCACAGCAGGGGTGTGGAATGAGGTGATTTGTGGAATGAGGTGATTTGTGGAATGAGGTGATTGATTTGTGTCCCCTCCAACCCAAACCAGTTTGGGATTCTGTGATTCCAGCTCACAGCCCAACTTAGGGCCTGGAGACATGGGGCTTTGAGCACTGGGCTCGGCTTTTCCAACCCCAGATGTGCCCATCCCAAGGCCCTGTTTCCTGCAGAGCACAGGCCCCACCCCTGTCCTGTGCTGCCTCTGTGGCCCGGCAGCCCCACACGAGCTCGATCCGTGTGCCCAGAACCGCGGGCTGTGCTGGGATGGGGGCAGCTCAGGCACAGTGAGGGATGGATGTGGGCAGCCAGCAAGGAGCCACAGGGATCTCTCAGAGCTGTTTTCTAACCAATCTTTGCACATCTTCTGTTGCTAAAGATCCTGGGCCCTGATTCTTCCACCACTCTGGATTTACACCGCTCCAAAGGCATTCATTCCCACCTTTCTCTGGTGGAAGCCCTGGAAGAATGGGGGCCCCCGATTGTTTGACTTCCATCCCATAACACGGAATGAGGAATGCTGCAGCATGACCCTTGCCAGAATAACCAGGGTGGAGGGGAGGGGACCCTGCAGACTTTCTTTTCTTTGTGCTTTTTGTGTTTGATTTCTCATCGTGCTGCTGTGAGCTGATGGCTTCCAACGCTGTTTTGTTACGGACGTTCCTTCCTTTGTGTCCGGGGTCCCGGGACCCTCCCGTGCTGCCCGTGAGCCAAACCCGTGTGTGCACCTTGCACCTTCTGCAGCCCCACTCTGGGGTGGGGGGACAGGGAAAATCGGGGTCCTGACAGCCACAACAGGGTCTGTGTGTCCCTCGTGAGAGCTTTGGAGCGCAGCGATGCGCGGAGCCCTGGAGGAGCGGAGCTGGAGTCGGGACACGGGGCAGGATTCATTAAAGCAGCCTCAGGAGGAGCCTCTTGGCACAGCACGGAGCACAACCACAGCCAGGTGCCTTCCCACC
Organism: Zonotrichia albicollis; assembly: GCF_047830755.1. Taxonomy (NCBI): domain Eukaryota; kingdom Metazoa; phylum Chordata; class Aves; order Passeriformes; family Passerellidae; genus Zonotrichia; species Zonotrichia albicollis. The sequence goes on from NC_133824.1 coordinate 61,881,637, forward strand.
AACACCCAGGGCAGGAGGGGGAGACCAGGCACAGAGCTGGGCAGGGGTGGCCCTAAAATCCAGGCACAGAGCTGGGCAGGGGTGGCCCTAAAATCCAGCGCCCTTCATGAGTGCTGTCCCACACAGTGCCAACACGGGGCTTGTGTTGGTGTCTCCTCCTGGTGACGATGAGCTCCTGGACCAGGACAAGCTCCTGGATCAGGGCAAGCCCCTAGGTCAGGAGAAGCTCCTGGATTAGGGCAAGCTCCTGGATCAAGACAAGCCTCTAGGTCAGGACAAGCTCCTGGATCAGGACAAGCTTCTAGGTAAGAAAAAGCTGGATCAGGACAAGCCCTTTGATCAGGAAAAACTCCTGAATCAGGACAAGCCCCTAGGTCAGGACAAGCTCCTGAATCAGGACAAGCCCCTAGGTCAGGACAAGCTCCTGGATGAGGACAAGCTTCTAGGTAAGAAAAAACTGGATCAGGGCAAGCTCCTAGGTCCTGATCCAGGAGGATCAGTACAAGCCCCTAGGTCAGGAAAAACTCCTGGAACAGGACAAGCCCCTAGGTCAGAACAAGCTCCTGGATCAGGACAAGCTCCTGGATTAGGGCAAGCTCCTAGGTAAGAAAAAACTGGATCAGGACAAGCTCGTGGATCAGAACAAGCCCCTAGGTCAGGACAAGCTCCCGGGTCAGTCCCTGGATCGCATGAGATGCATGCAATGAGGCACAGGAGCATGAAGGGCACCCCAACACATCCTGCCCTTGGAGCTGATGAAGCTACAGCCCTTTGGGGTCTGAGGCAGGCGTCAGCCCCCAAGGATCTCCATTCCAGCTCCATCCCACCCCAGACCCATCAGGAGCTGCCTTTTCCCCAATTCTTGTCCTTCAAGGAGTGGTTTTCCAATCAGTTTAGACAATCTTTACCAAGCAGCCAAGATACTCCACCAAGGCTAAAATTTCCTGCCTTTTTCTGGAGAAAAGCAGAATAATTTGGCATCCTGAGCAGTCAGGCTTTATCCAGTCCACACTCAAACTCCCAGGCTGTGTTTGCCACCCCTCTCCGTGCCCTCTGGCTTTTAATGAATCAGGCCTCCCGTGGCTGCTGGATGCTTAATTAGCAATGAAATGCTCAGAGTGTTTGTCAGGAGGTTGTTGTTCCTTAGCTGTGATGTGTGAAATGTAGTATCTCTTTATAGGATGCAATTTTGACTCACAAGGATCGCCTTACTCCCAATTAGGCAAGTATCTTAATTACAATTAACTGGCACCTCCTGCCTGTTGCTTCATTCTTTTTATTCTTTTTGCTTTTTTATCTTTTCTTTGGCGACTGAGCAGCGTTTCTTGCTCATACCCTGCTTGCAGAGCACTCCTGGATGTGACAGAATCATGGAATTGTTGAGGTTGGAAAAGCCCTCTGAGTCCAACTATTCCCCAGCACTGCCAAGGCCACCACTGACCCCTGTCCCCAAGTGCCACATCCACAAGGCTTTCAAATCCAAGAATGGGAACTCCACCACTGCCCTAGGCAGGAGGCAAATTTGGAGAGGTTATGGTGGCTGGATGTTGTAAAGGCATTTTGGTTTTCCCAATAATGGTTTTAAAGGGAAGCCTGAGGTCAGTGCTCTGGAAATGGCCTTGTAATTGAGCACTGATTCTTCTGCTCTCCTTCTCTTTTGAACTGAAAGAGGGCTGGGTTAGGTTGGATTTGGGGAAGGAATTCCTGGCTGTGAGGGTGGGCAGGCCCTGGCACAGGTGCCCAGAGCAGCTGTGGCTGCCCCTGGATCCCTGGCAGTGTCCAAGGCCAGGTTGGAGCAACCTGGGCGAGTGGAAGGTGTCCCTGCCCATGGCAGTGGGTGGAACAGGACAAATTTTAAGGTTCCATCCAACCCAAACCATTCCATGATTCTCAGTGCACATCCCTGCTCATTAAGGCACTTGAACATGGGCCAAATGCCCTGGATGCAATTAGCCCCTTTGCAGCTAATTAAAGCAAGGGGGCTGCTGCTTGCCTGTCCTCTTCAGGCTGTCACAGAGCCAGTCCTGCCCATTCCCCTGCAGAAGGAGCCTGCAGCCCTGTGGGGTTCCCTGCTCACCCTGCACCCTCCAACAGCCCCAGCCCATCCTCGCGCCTCTCGCCCCACCATGATGCAAACTGCCAACAGATCCATGCTCTGGCCGGAGCCCCAGACAAGCAGCAATGGTTTCTCCTTCTCTCCCCCACCCAACCTGACGTGCTGTTTTCTCTCCTGCATGCCTTTCCCTGGGGATGACCACAGTTGACATTAAAAAAATGGTGGCAGGTACGGCACCCCCGTGCACGGGGAGCGCGGGCGGCGCGGGGCGGCCGCGTGCATGGCAGCTGTCCCGTGCAGCCTTCCAATAAACCAGAGTCGACCGGTCTCACACGAGTGGTTTTGTTTTTCAAGCCGCCAGAGTGTTCTGTTGGATGTGTCAGTTCACGTTTTCAGCTGGAGGAAACCACCTGGGGAACCGGGCTGGTGGCTTGTCCATGACTCCCTGTCCCTGTGTCTTGTCGAGGACGTGACACTGTGTCTGTCAGATTTGCAGTAACCAGGTCCTGTTCAAACCAGCAGCCCTACGGAATCCTGGAGGTTTTGGGGCATTTTCCAGCCTTCCCATGAGTTCTTGTCGTAGGTGTGGCTCGTTGCTTGGCAGGGAGGTTTCTTTGTGTGACTCAGTGAATGAAGACCTTTGTGTGTGCTTTTGGTTCCCAAAAACAGCCCTTAAATACACACACAGAGTTTATCTGCTGATCCTCAGTTCCCTTCCCACACTGACCTGACTCTGCAAACTGATAACACTCGGTCCTGAGAGTAAGTTACATTCCAGGCCAGGCTGGACAGGGCTTGGAGCAACCTGGGATAGTGGAAGGTGTCCCTGCCATGGCAGCAGTTGGAACAAGATGGGCTTTAAGATCCCTTCCAACCCAAACCCTTCCACGATTCCATAATTCTGTTAGAGCCTGGAGACCTGGCGAGGATCACATCTCCTGCAAGGGCCAGATTTTAGGAGGCCTTGAGGATCCTGCAGGCTCACGAGCTGAGACATTGGCAACCACGGAGCAGCAAGAGCGAAACTCCTCCAAGTCCTGGCCATAAAACCTCAGGCACACTGGCAGCTGCAGCCACAGGAGCTCAGAGCATCCCTGCGTGGTGGAAGTTGTCTCTCTGTGGTGGAAGTTGTCCCTCCCTGGTGGAAGCTCCGTGTCCTGCATGCAGCATGCCCCGTCCGTGTCGCTGCCCGCGGCCCCGGCGCGTCCCCACCGCGCTAACCCCGCCTTGTTTGTGTGTTCCAGTTGCTTGGTTCTCTTTCGACCCCTCCTCTGCCCACGCTGACATCATCTTTTCCAATGACAACCTGACTGTCACCTGCAACAGCTACGACGACAGGGTGGTGCTGGGCAAAACGGGCTTTTCCAAAGGGCTGCACTACTGGGAGCTGTCCATCGACCGCTACGACAACCACCCCGACCCGGCCTTCGGCGTGGCGCGCATCGACGTGCTCAAGGATGCCATGCTGGGCAAGGACGACAAGGCCTGGGCCATGTACGTGGACAACAACCGCAGCTGGTTCATGCACAACAACTCCCACACCAACAGGTACGTGGGCAGCTGTGGTGCTGCAGTTTAGTTCAGTTTTGCTCTGTCTCACCCCTCGAAAATGTAGGGATTATTCCAAGTCTGTGATCCTCTCCCCTGAAGTGTCGTGGATCTGTAATCCCATTGGCTCAAGGTTTATTCTGTGCCCACTTTGAATCTCCCTGTTAAGCTTTGGGGGCAGACCAGATTCTCTCTTGGCCCTTTTCTCCCCAGGCTCTCCCTCTCTCCCTCTCTCCCCCTCCTTCCCTTTTCCCCCTTCTCCCTCACAAACCATGCTGCTTCTGGGGATGGGACCCCCAAAAAACCCTCATTTAATGAGCACCCTCAGAAGCCATGTGGAGTCTCCTTGCCTGCCTGCAGCTACCAGCGAACACACAGCTTAGGGGGCCCCCCAGGGATCCCCCCAAAGGAACTGCATCAGGCAGGGACAGGGGCTTCCCCCAGACACCCCAGCCCAAAGAGCCTGTGGCTTTGAGAGTGGCACCTGCAAGTGTCCATGTGGAGGGTGACATCAATCCTGGTCATCTCTGTTGGAGGTTGTGCCCTTCCCTGAGTGGGGATCAGGCCCTGCCTGCTTGGTGCTGCCTTGTTCAGTGCTCCTTCCCTGCCTGCCACCACTTTTTCCATGCTGGCTCTTCCTGTTGGCATCCCCTTCCCAGTAACAGCCAAATCCTTGCAACTCCTGCAGCAACATTTGCCTTGATCCCTGAGCCACTGCTCCTGTTCCACGTGGGACTGGGGACTTTGGGGAGAGCCTGGGGTCACTTTCCTGCAGGCCTTTCCCTGCAGGTTCTGGTGTGGCTTTGCTCCACAGTTCCACCTGCTTTCCCCCGTGGTTGTGTGGCTGTAGCTGCTCTCAGGGTGGCTTTTCATGGCAAGAGGAGAGCAGCTCCATGGGAGGGTAGAGGAGGAGGTTCCCAGGGAATGGTGAGCGTGGCTGGGATGGCAGCAGGTCATGGCCTGGCTCCTGGGTGAGTTGTGGTGTTCACCATCATCAGTCCTTGATCTCCATGGCCTGAGCCAGGAGCACGGGGGCCATTCAGCCTTTTCCCCCCACAGAACGGAGGGCGGGATCACGAAAGGGGCCACGGTGGGAGTGCTGCTGGATCTGACCAGGAGGACTCTGACCTTCTCCATCAACGAGGACCAGCAAGGGCCCGTGGCCTTTGAGAACCTGGAGGGTCTCTTCTTCCCCGCCGTCAGCCTCAACAGGAACGTGCAGGTACGGCTTGGTCAGGCTCTCTGGAGCAGGTGTGACATTGCCAGCAGTGGGAATGGTGACCTTGCTGTCACACTGCCCCTCATGCTGCTGTCACTGCAGGAGCAGGAGGGTTCTTGTGCAGCAAAGGTGGCTTGGAAGGAGCTGAATTTGCGCTCTAAACCACCTGTGAGTCTCCAGAATCAGGACAGGTCCTCCTGTAGCCTCATCCCTCACTCCAGGTTCCTCCCTCAGGGCTGCTGAAGCACCAGGGTTCTCCAGCCCTCCTCGATAACTGTGTTTGTGATGCTCCCTCACAAGAGCCTCACCAGCTCCTACAGCTTTCCCAGGTCCCGGATGGACCATCACCAGGGAGAGGGGCACCTTTCAAAGCCTGTTTGCCTCTGGGACATTTCAAACCCCTCTTCTCTCCCTCTCTCCCAAGCTCTCAGCTCTCCTGAACATCCCCAAGCTGTGCCACCAATCTGGTATTTCCATCTTTCATTTCTCTTCTCACTGACCACGTCCCCACTCTCCTCTGTCCCAGGGAATCCTGCACACCCTGGCTTGGGCACATCCCCCCTGGCACTGCCTGCACCCCAACCCTGCACAATGCCCAGGCACATCCAAGGACACAGGATGGATCATCTCAGGGTGCCCAGTGGGCGTCAGATCTGGAGAGGGCCTTTGGAACACAGCCTGGAGTGACAGGAGAAGGGGGAATGGCTTCCCAAAGGGCAGGAGGAGATGGGATATTGGGAAGAAACTCTTCTCTCTGAGGGTGGGGAGGCCCTGGAATAGAATTCACAGAGCAGCTGTGGCTGCCTCTGGATCCCTGGAAGTGTCCAAGTCCAAGTTGAACAGGGCTTGGAGCCACCTGGGACAGTGGAACGTGTCCCTGCCCATGGAGGGGGTGGAATGGGATGGGATTTGAGGTCACTTCCAACCCAAACCATTCTGGGATTTTATGATCACCCCTGTGCAAGGGCAGAGGCACCAAGTGGCCTCTGTGACTCAGGGATCCATGGATTAGGACATGGTGTGCCCTGTCCATCAGGATCATTGTGACTCAGGGATCCATGGATTAGGGCATGGTGTGCTCTGTCCATCAGGATCATTGTGATTCAGGGATCCATGGATGAGCACATGCTCTGCTCTGTCCATCAGGATCCAGGGCTTGCTGCACTGTCACCAAGGCAGTGACAATTTTCCAGCAGCACTGGGACAAAGGTGTGATGGGACCACCCCAAACTTTGGGAGCATCCTGGCCAAAGTGTCCCACCCCAAGGGTCTCACTGGCAGGGGAGTCTGCCTGGCTTGGAGAAATGTTTAATTAGGAAACACTAACGAATCCCTTGTTGTCTATGCTGGGTTTAGAGGTGCTGCATTAATTTGGTGTGGTAAAAACATCCTGCTGAGTGCTGGGTTTAACTCCTGCCTCAGTCCTCTACACTGCCATAAGGGACAAGGCTTCTCTGGAGCCCCTTGGCTTTGAGAGTTCCCTGGGCAAGGCAGTGCCTAAATCCCCTGACAGCACAGGAATCCCTTGGGATGCTGATCAAAGGCTGCTAATTAAGCCAAGCCATTTATTATGCTTTTTCAGAGGTATATGCCTAATTGAAAGCAACTCTAATTAGGAGGGAAATCTCTGTATTTTAGACAGTTTTCTTCAAATCTGTATCTGAAGGGGGAAATGCTGCTGCTGCAATAAAAGGAGGAATTGTGCTCTCCTCCCAAATGAAGGGAGGGAGGAGAGGGAGGGAGCTGAATTTCACCAGTGCCTGTGTGAGCATGGCCCTGCCCCGACATCCTGATGCTGCTCAGCTTCTCCACCACAAAGCTCCCTCCAGCAAAGAGCCACATGCCCTCCACCGTCCCTGTCCCCTCTCTGTCCCCATCCCCACTCAGCTTCTCCAGGATCTCCTCTGATGTCTTCACTGTCCTTCAGGTCCCCCTTTGTCCACGTCACCTGCACAAAGAGCCAGCTCCTGCCATGTCCCACCTCTCTGGCAGCCAGCTGTGGGATTTGTACACAGCCAGCTGGGAATATTTGGGGGACTTGCTACCAGCAGTCCCAGCTCACTCCAGCAGCACAGAAAAGTGAGGAACAAGCCAGATGGAGCCACTGCCACACTTGTGGGGACACCAGTCACACCCTGCCTGTCCCAGCGCTGCTCCTGCCCTCTCTGGGGACCATGTGCCAGCTGCCACAGCAGGCACGCTGGGACACAGCTGAGGCCCGTGTCTGTCCCTGCAGGTGACGCTGCACACCGGGCTGCCCGTGCCCGAGTTCTACGCTTCGCGCTCGGCCATGCCCTGAGGATGCTCCCGGAGCCGGCTGCCTCTTCTCGGGCTGAGAGGAGCCAGCCCGTTCCCTCCTGCAGGACAAGGCCAGGTCCCTGCCCAGCTGCCGGGTCCCTCTGGCGGAGATGGGGAAGGAATCAGGAAGGAAGATCCCGGCTTTGGGCCGCCTCCGCTCTCCGGCCTCCGCGCTGTCCCGTGTGTGTGCGCTTTGCTCTTTAGCTCTCCTTGGCTGATGAAGTACCTAGGTAGCCTGAGCTGTTCTCCTGTGTCTGCTTTTAGGTTTGGTTTTCCTGATTTGAGTTGGGGTTTTGGGGGAGGGGGGCAGTTCTGTCTCGCTTTCCCCGCCCGTGGGGGCAGCCCGAGGGACCCCACACGGGAACGCTTCCGCCCACGCCAGCCTGGTTACTTTGCAGGATTATTTCTTTCCCCTGCGGCCTTTCTTGCAGAGCACCCTCGGTCATGTGTAGAGGTGGGTCCTGGATTACCAGTCAGTCTCCATGTCCTTACCGGAACACCCCACTCTGTCCTGTGTCCCCCTGGGGCATCTCTGTGGGGCAGGGGGTGGCCGTCCTGTCCCCAGGTGCCCCGGGTGCTGGCAGGCCCTTGGTCGGGTGCTGAACGCCCACGGGGGGCTCTCCAGGGGCCCCCCACACCTCGGTGCACAGCCATAGACCGGAGAGCCCTCGCCCGGCTCTTTGGAGATTAGTGTTTATTTTTTTATAGTTGCCATATAAAGCCTAGCCTTAAATTCAACTGATAGTGTCCTTCCAATCACCAGAGAATTCATCCTGCAGCGAGGGCCTGACCGAGAGCCCGGGGGTGGGGATGGGATGGGATGGGATGGGATGGGATGGGATGGGATGGGATGGGATGGGATGGGATCGGATGGGATCGGATGGGATGGGATGGGGAGGAAGGAGAGCTGGCCACAGCCCCGCACTCAGGAACGCGCGCCTGCTGCCGGCAGCAGTTCCCATCGGCCGCCATCCCCTGCTCGACTTTCTGGTAATCCAGAGGCGGGAGAGGAACGGTGCCAGCCCCGTGTGGAGCCGAGAGCGCCTGCATGCGCTGTCCCCTCGCTGTCCCCGCGGAGCCGGGACGGGCACCGGGAGCGCTCCCAGCCCGGCTCCGGGCGGGATGCGACGGGAGCGCCGGCCCAGCAGAAAGACAAATGTAAATAGCCCATTCCCTGCCAGCCTGCCCTCCTCTAGGACAGCCCCTTGTTGCTCTAGCATTAGGTTTTCCTAATTTATTGGATGGGTGCTATCTCGTTGACTCCCGCCGAGGAGTTCCTCCCAGCTGCCCGAGCCGTGTTGCGGGACAACGCCGGGCAGAGCTGCTGGGTGGATTCCTGCGGAGCCCCCGTGGCCGGCTCACCCGGGGCTCCTCTCTCAGCCTCAGTCATCCCCCGTTCTTTAGGGTGTCCATGGTGCTTCTTAGAGTCCCAGTGATTGTAAGAGTCGTCCCCCCGTTGCGCGATGGTAGCCGCACACAGCCGCTGTACTGACGACAATGTCATGTTTGCCGTTCTAATAAAGGACTTTTACCAGAGAAGGGCAGAGCTTCCCGAGCATCTCTGTGCTTCACTTCCCATCTCATCCCCCCTGGTGCACATCCTTGGCCAGAGGCAGCAGCAGAGAATGGACAGAACTCGCTCAATGGGAGGGAGAGGGCCGTGGGAGCTGATGGAGAAGGAATTCTTGGCTGTGAGGGTGGGAGGCCCTGGCACTGCTTGCCCAGAGAAGCCCCTGGATCCCTGGAAGGAGGGAGGAATGGATACAGAGCACCATCTCCCCAGGGAGATGAAATAGAGGCAAAATTCAAAGGGATCGGTGGAGGGGGAGCCATTTCCAAGGGAACAGCGTGGAGAGTTCTCCCAGGGCCGTGAGAAGGACTCGCTGCTGGGATATCAGTGCCTGCTCTGTTTTCCCAGAGTGGCTCAGGAGAGGTTTTCAATGTGCAGCCTCTGAGCTCATCACGGGCTCCAGTCCAGGGCTAAAGAAGAAAATGCTAATGCATGAAGTGCATCTCAGAAGGATGCTTGTTCCTTCCAGAGTGGGAATGTGCCAGGAACACCGGAGATACAGGAAACTGCATCTTCCCTGCAGCATGTAAAACCAGCCTGAAAGTCGTGTACAGCACAGGGAACAGCCCAGGGCCAGAGCATCTGTGGCACTGGGACAAGGGGGAATGGTTTTATACTGACAGAGGAGAGATTTAGATGGGTTATTGGGAAGAAATTCTTCCTTGTGAGGGTGGTGAGGCCCCGGCACAGCTTGCCCTGTGGCTGCCCCATTCCTGGAGGTGTTCAAGGCCAGGCTGGACAGGGCCTGGAGCAACCTGGGATAGTGGAAGGTGTCCCTGCCCATGGCACGGGGTGGAACTAAATGATTTTTAAGCTCTTTTCCAACCCAAACCATTCCATGATTCTGTGATTCAGTTACCCTCTGGGTGGAAGCGTCTGCATGGATCTAATCTAATCTAATCCTGCCCTCTGGCACTGCAAAGCCATTTCCTCATTCTGCCACTCCACGTCTTCCTCCAGAGTCCCTCTCCAGCTCTCCTGGAGCCCCTTCAGACCCTGCCAGGGGCTCTGAGCTGTCTCTGGAGCCTCCTCCTCTCCAGGTGAGCACCCCCAGCTCTCCAGGCTGGCTCCAGCCATTCCCTTGGAGCAGCTCCAGGGCCTCCTCTGGCCTCACCCAGCAGCTGCACATCCTCCCGATGCCTTCCCAGGGCTCGGTGCAGCACTGCAGGCGGGGTCTCACCTGAGTGGGGCACTGCAGCACAACCCCATTTCCTTGCCTTGCTGCCCACCGTGCTGGGGATGAGGGAGAACCATGAAAACAGCCTGGAAAGCCTGGCTGGAGGAGGAGGAGGAGGATAAGGAGGAGGGGGAGGAGAAAGTGCTGCGTTGGAAGCTCATATCGGATATTTTTTGCCCTTGGGAGGAACCGGAGGCAGGGCAGGGCAGGGTCCTGCGGGCAGCCACGGTGCGGGAGGCAGCCGGGAAGCGCCCGGAGCGGGGAAAGCGACCCCACGCCATTTCCAGAGGGACTGCGGGCAGGCAGAGAACAGTGAGGAGACCGGGGGAAAAGGGAGGGGGCGGGAAATGCTGCGGGGGAGAGCGGGGGACACTCGGGCAGGAAGGGGCCGTGACACCGGAGAGAACCGTGACACGGGGGTGGGACCGCGACACGGGGGGAAGCCGTGACTCGAGGGTGGATGGCGACACGGGGGGACACAGCACGACCCTTTCCGGTTTTCCCGTCACCTTCCTCGTACGTGCTCTGGCGGAGCTGCCCGCGGGCGGGGCCACGCGTGGGGCGGTCCCGGCCGGGGGCGGTCGCTCCGTGGGAAGCGCTGGGGGGCGGTGGTGGCAGCGCCCGGAGCGCTCCGCTCCGCTCCGCCCGGGGGCTCCGGTTCTGCCCCGGCCCCTCCTCTGCACCGGCCCGGGGCACCCCCTTTGCACATCCCCGCACGGGCTCCCTTTGCGCATCCCTCTGAGACCCCCGGCATCCCCCCTTTGCACACCCCTCTGTGCCCCTGCGAGTTCCTCCTGTCTGTTGTACATCCCTCTGTCCATACGCGGGGTCCCCCTCCCTTGGCACACCGCTCTGTGACCCTCGGGGTCCCCCCTTCGCACAGCCCTCTGTGACCCAGCCAAGGGGCGGTCCCCGGGACACCCCCCGACCACATTCCTGGAGTCCTCCCTTTGCACCCCACTCCGTCCAATCCTTGGGATTTCCCCCCTTTGCACCCCGCTCTGTCCATCCCCGGGATTCCCCCCTTTGCACCCCCTCTGTCCCTCCTCGGGGTCCCCCCTTTGCCCCCCCGGTGGCGGCCGCCGCTCCCGCCCCACTCGTGGGCGGCCCTTGGCGGGGCCCGTCCCCATCGCCGTCCCCGTCCCGTCCCCTGCCGGGGCGGTGCCAGCTCGGGGCGGAGGCGGAACGCGGCGCCGGAGCCCAGCCCGTGTGTCCGTGTGCCCCCTCCCCGTGTCCCCGCAGCCCCGCCGCGATGTCGCGGCCGCTGTCGGACCAGGAGCGGCGGAAGCAGATCAGCATCCGCGGCATCGTGGGCGCCGAGAGCGTGGCCGAGCTCAAGCGGGGCTTCAACCGGCACCTGCACTTCACCCTGGTCAAGGACCGCAATGTGGCCACCCCACGCGATTACTACTTCGCCCTGGCCCACACCGTGCGGGACCACCTGGTGGGGCGCTGGATCCGCACGCAGCAGTACTACTACGAGAAGGACCCCAAGGTGCGAGCGGTGGGGTATCGGGGGAGCCCCCCGTGCAGGGCGGGGTGCTGGGATCCCCCCACGGTGCTTGTGGCTGGCGTGGGAACCATGGGAACCCCGTGGTTGGGAACCCTCCCTCGGCGCTGGAATAGAGGGATTGGCGGGGCTCGGCTTTCCGTGGGTTTGGGGCTGTTCCGGTAACTTTTCCGAGAGGAGGGACTGGACTTTACCAAGCGAGGCCACTGTCCTTTGCTCTGCAAAACAAACAGAGCCCGGCTTGGCCGGCAGCGGGGTGCAGGGCATGGGAACGCCGCTTGTTGTCCCGCGGCGCCGGCGTGGGTGCTGTCTACCAAAAGCAACTCCAAAGCCTTCCCGGGGGAATTATTGGAAAGGCTTAAAGGCACCCGAAAGCGCCCGCAAACAGGTCTTGTTTAACACAAGTGATGCCAAGCGTGAGAGATCCGGTTTGTGCAGGAGTTGCTGTGCTGCTGCTCGTCCCGCTGCCTTGCTCCGGGCTCTGCCGGGGGGGATTAAGCCCTAATCCCCCTCCTGACACCTGGATGTCCCTGTCGGCATCAATTTCCTCCCTGCCAGCGCCTCGCTGGGAGCGTGCCAGCCGCGATAGCAGCTCAGCGCTCCCCGGTGCTGTGTAGGGCTGAGGAAAAGGAGCCTCTTGCGGGCTTTGGGGTTGGGATTCTCCCGTGCAGCCCAGGCGAGCCGGGCGCTGCCTGCCTGGAGTCGCTGCTCCCGGTTCTGCTGGAGTCAAACCAGTAAATCCCAGTGGATCCTGCCCAGCACATCCTGCCCGTGACAGGAGCGTTGGAACGAGGCGGTTTGTGCTCCCTCCCCATCCAAACCATTTCAGGACTCCAGGATTCTATCGCACCTCCTTTCCTCCATTCCCCGCCCGACCCCGCGCAGGTCCTGGGGAGGGAAAGCTGCGGAGTCAGCGACTTCCCCAGCCTAAATCCTTCCTTAAAACCTGCCGGTGCTGACGCCGGGGCTCGGCTTACACAGGGCCGGAGCGGCCGTGTCCTGCGCCCGCCGTGTCAGCGGCGGTGTCCCCACGGCCACCGCCTGGCCCCGGCTTTGCAGCCCCGAGTGACAGCAGGGAACGGCTCCTCTTTGAAGTTTAACTTAGTGCTGCCACCGGTGACCGTCGTGGAGCTGTCCCCACCCTGGGACAGGGCAGTGGAGCTTTGTCCAAGTGAAACAGCCTGAGCAGGAGAAGGGCGGGGGCTGCAGGGCCACCCAGGAGCCACAGGCTGGAATTCCTGGTGCAAACCACCCTGCTCTGTTGAAGCTGGGTTTTTTCCCCTGTTTGTTTTTGAGCTATCACACAACAGCAGCTTCTGGAGTCCAGGAGAGCCTCTCCAGCCCTGGGCAAGGTGACCACGGGGTGCTTTTCTCTTCCAGAGGATTTATTACCTCTCCCTGGAATTCTACATGGGGCGGACGCTGCAGAACACGATGATTAACCTGGGGCTGCAGAACGCCTGTGATGAGGCTGTCTACCAGGTGAGCATCCCACGAGGGCTGAGGACCTGCCCTGGGAGGGATCCATGTTTCCCAGCTCCTGGGAATGTCCATGTTTTGGTACATTGGCTGCAGACTGCTCCCTGAGCCACTGGGGATGCTTTAGGGGATAAAGGCTGCTCTAGAACCTGCCCTTGAAAGGGCTGGAGCTGCCCAGCCTGGCTGTGTGTTCTGGGAATGCAGCAGGATCCTGGAAGGACACTGGTGGTTCTGTGGATTAGGCTGTTCATGTCCATGATCAATGGCAGGGGGGAATAAAACCTTGAATTAAACCCAGCACCAAGTGGCACTGAGGTGATCAAAGGGTTTTGGGTGGCTCCTTTGTCCCCACCCCTGTCACCTCTTGTTATCAACATCATCAGATGTGGCCAGGGTGGTTGCACAAGAGCAGGAACAGCTTTTGTGCAAACACTACAAAGGAGAGGAAGTTATTTTTAGGGGGGTTAAATTTTTATCCCCACTTGCTGCGACCAGAGGGCATCAGGGCAGGGCAATGACCAAAGGTCTCCACCTGAGCTGCCCAAGGAGTTTTGCATAGGCAAAACCACTTCCTCCTACAGCAGCCTGGGCTGGAAAAATTAACTTTCCATGGAAAAGGGGTGTAGATGCTTCTCACCCTAAAGGGAGATCCCTGCAGTGGGAGGAAGGGCACCAGGTGCCTCTTCCAGAGGATGGAGGTGCTGAGGGAAAGGAACACAGCACTTGGATCCTGTTCCCAAGGGATTGGGGTGCTGGGGCAGCAGGAGGGTGGCACCCAGATGCCTTCCCTCAGGAATAGGGGTGCTGGGAGTGCAGGAATATTCCATCTGGGTGGCTGCCTCAAGGGGTAGGGGGTTCTGACACAGGTAGGGAACAGGAACCTGGTGCCATGGAGAGAGGAGCAGGCCTGGGAATAACCTCTCAGAGCCCTTGGAAGAATCTGGAACCCCAAGGACAGCACCCTGGTTATAGTTTGGTGCCACCCACCCCCAGATCTTGCCCATGGTGAGGCCAAGGGTGTGAATGTCCCTTGTCAAGCCTGGTAGAGTGACCTTAAAGATGGGACATGGTCCCTGCCGTGGCACAGAGACACAGCTGAGGGGAGAGCAGCTGCTTTGGGTGCAAACCACAGTGTCCCACCTACAGAGATGGGTCTTATGGAACTGGGTGCCTTTCCAGCCCTCCTGGAGCCCACCTGCAAGGGATTGTGTGCCAACAATGCCGCCCCTCTGTGGGGCTGGGCACCCTGACAATCTCCAGCCCCTCTCCTTTTTCCCGTCTGCAGCTCGGGCTGGACATGGAAGAGCTGGAGGAAATCGAGGAGGATGCTGGGCTGGGCAACGGGGGTCTGGGCAGGCTGGCAGGTGAGTGACCCCCCAGGTGGTGGGCACATCCCTGAGGGCTTTACATCCACTGTGGGAGCTTCCTAATCCTGGGGTTACTGCCCCAGCCTTTCCAGCACGGAGCAGGGTGCTGCTGGGTGGCTGCTGTCCCTGTGGGGCCTGTGGGTGTCCCAGGGAGAGGAATCCATGTCCCAGGGCTGCAGGAATCCCAGCTCACTGCTCTCCCCTCTGCTGGCAGCCTGCTTCCTGGACTCCATGGCCACGCTGGGGCTGGCAGCCTACGGCTACGGCATCCGCTACGAGTACGGCATCTTCAACCAGAAGATCCGGGACGGGTGGCAGGTATGGATGGAGATGGGTGGCCCTCACTGTCCCCTGGCACAGCTGGAACCTCACATCCACCTCCTCCCCCTTTAACTGGGGGGTACAGACACTTCCCCTCAGCTCAGAGGGTGCTGCTGCTGTGATATTTAAAATTTAGCAGATATTTTCATGGACAAATGTAACTTCTTAACCCAGTGCAAACTCACAGCTCCATCCCTTGTCCCAAGGCCACCCCAAGAGCTGCTCCATAGCTGCCTGGAGCTGTGTTCCTCTTGTGGAAGAGGCTGGTTTGGAAATGCAACATTAACAGTGCACTAATAGAAACCTTGGGTTTGTCCCCATCCCCATGGAAGGCAGAGCTCAGGGTGGTGCCTCCAGGTGACCCTGCTGTGCCAAAATCCAGGTTTAGGGTGGGCACACTCAGAGCATCCTCCCCTTTGCCATGAGCAGAGCCTTTCCCAGCCATCCTGCAGGTGGAGGGTCCCCAGGCTGGGTGGCCCTGTCACTGCTGTGTCCCCCTGCCAGGTGGAAGAGGCTGATGACTGGCTCAGGCATGGCAATCCCTGGGAGAAGGCCCGCCCTGAGTACATGCTGCCCGTGCACTTCTACGGCCGTGTGGAGCACTCTGCCTCTGGTGCCAAGTGGATTGACACCCAGGTAAGGCTTGGGGACAGAAGTGTCCCTTGCATGGCTTGTCCTGTCATTTGGGGGGCTCTCCCTGGCTGGCTGCACCCCAGGGATGAGTCCTGCAGAATCTCTGCCGGGAAGGTTGGGCTGGGATGGAAAAGGCAGTGGTGGGTCAAACTGGGAGGAGGTGGACATGGGGATGGAAAAGGCAAACTGGGAAGAGGTGGACATGGGGATGGAAAAGGCAAACTGGGAGAAGGTGGACATGGGGATGGAAAAGGCAAACTGGGAAGAGATGGACATGGGGATGGAAAAGGCAAACTGGGAGGAGATGGATATGGGGATGGAAAAGGCAAACTGGGAAGAGATGGACATGGGGGTGGAAAAGGCAAACTGGGAGGAGATGGACATGGGGATGGAAAAGGCAAACCGGGAGGAGATGGATATGGGGATGGAAAAGGCAAACTGGGAAAAGATGGACATGGGGATGGAAAAGGCAAACTGGGAGGAGGTGGACATGGGGATGAGATTTGACTGCTCCACATCTGCAGCCAAGCTCTCCATCCCTGGAAGTGTCCAAGGCCAGGTTGGATGGAGCTTGGAGGAATCTGGTCTAGTGGGAAGTGTGGAACAAAAACCTGGTCTAGGGAGGTGGAACAAGATGGACTTTAAGGTCCCTTCCAACCCAAACCATTCTGGGATTCTCTGAAATACCAAAAGCAGCTCCAGCAGGAATAAATTAAACCTAAATTAATTAAGCAGCACCTCCTGCTCCTGACCTTTACACTCTTCATGAAGCCCCTCTCCATGCCCTGAGCACTTCTGGCAGACACCAGCCAGCAGGCAGAGCCAGAGGGGTGTCCCCATGCAGGGGTACCAAGGACGTGCAGGGATACCAGGCTGAGCTCAGCCCTGAGCAGGAGCTCTGTGGGATGGGAGGGCTCCAGAGGGGGCATGGGGGGATCCCAGCCCAATTCCAGCTGCCCTGGGGATGTCCCAGGTGGTGCTGGCACTGCCCTACGACACGCCCGTGCCCGGCTACATGAACAACACGGTCAACACCATGCGCCTGTGGTCAGCCCGCGCTCCCAACGACTTCAACCTGCGCGACTGTGAGTGCAGATGGGCAGGGTGGGGTGGGCACAGCTGGGGGGTCCCATGCCCACCTCACCCTCTGCTCCTCCCCAGTCAACGTTGGGGACTACATCCAGGCCGTGCTGGACAGGAACCTGGCCGAGAACATCTCCCGGGTGCTCTACCCCAACGACAACGTGAGTGGGGGTGTTTTAGGGGGTCCTTTAGGGATGGAGGGGGAAAGGGAGCAGCCCCTCACTCTAGGATGCTGCAGGGATGTTTTGAGTTGTGTTTCAAGCTGCCTGCAGTGCTTGGATGAGGGTTGGTGCCTCTCAGCAGGATGAGTCTGTTCCCCTGAGCTTTGCCCGGAGTGAGTGGGGATGAGCAGGCCCTGCTGCAGAAACGTTCCTTGCGTCTCAGAATGTAACATGAATCAAACTGCTGAACGCTGCTGGTGTTACCCTGGTGGCTCTTTGCAACCCTGGGACCAGAGGCTGTGCCTCAGAATTGCTGTTTGCACCCCAGCCCTCTTGCTGTGGGAGTTCCTGCCAGGCTGGCACTGAAGTGGTGGGACACACAACCCTTCCCTAGCCACAAACCAAGCTGTGGAGCAGGAAGAAGAAAAAAAGGGAAGCTCTCCTTGCTCTGCAGCCTGTTTGAGGCAGGCCCTGATGGTGTTTTTCCCATTTAATCCTTCTCCAGCCTTCCCAGCTGCTGAGGAGAGCTGGGGGCTCTGCAGCTCCTTGGTGAGGTTGTCTCCTGCAGCTTTTCCTTTGCATTTGATGTTTTTTGCTGCATGAACGATGGTGAAATCCTTGTCTTTGAAATAGCTCCTTAGCTTCCCTTCCCAGTGTCCTGGTACCTTTCCTTGCAGCCAAAAAGTTCAAACCACTGAGAACAGGTTTTGACAATGCTCAGGTGGGATTTAACCTGTTTGTACCAGCACATCCCAAACCCTTGTGCTGGAATCTGGGAAGCAAGAAGAGCTTGGAATTACACCTGAAGCTCTCCTTGCCCTGCATCCTGTTTGAAGCAGGTCCTGATGGTGTTTTTCCCATTAATCCTTTAATCCTCCTCCAGCCTTCCCAGCTGGTGAGGAGAGCTGGGAGCACTGCAGCTCCTTAGTGAGGTTGTCTCCTGCAGCTTTTCCTTTGCATTTGATTTTTTTTTGCTGCATGAATGGTGGTGAAATCCTCGTCTTGGAAACAGCTCCTATGGCTTCCCTTCCCATTGCCGTGGTACCTTTCCTTGCAGCCAAAAAGTTCAAACCACAGAGAGCAGATTTTGACAATGCTCAGGTGGGATTTAACCTGTTTGTACCAGCACATCCCAAACCCTTGTGCTGGAATCTGGGAAGCAAGAAGAGCTTGGGATTCCAAGTGATGCTGGGGGAAGCACACCCTGGGAAAACCTTCCCCCAAGAAGTGCAGTGAATCCTGCAGGAATCCTGCAGCTCCCTGCTCCTCTGCCCACAGTTCTTCGAAGGGAAGGAGCTGAGGCTGAAGCAGGAGTACTTTGTGGTGGCTGCCACCCTGCAGGACATCATCCGCCGCTTCAAAGCGTCCAAATTCGGGAGCACGGACAGCGTCCGCACCGTGTTCGATTCCTTCCCGGACCAGGTACCAGCCAGGGCTGCTCCCACCTCTGCCTTGGAGCTTGTGTCAACACCTCCCAGGGGATGCAGATGTTTGTGGGCCCTTTGTGGGGTGCCCAGTGTCCCCACGTGCCACCCTGCTCTCCCAGGTTGCCATCCAGCTGAATGACACGCACCCTGCCATGGCCATCCCTGAGCTGATGAGGATTTTCGTGGACATTGAGAAGCTGCCATGGGATAAGGTAGGGACCCCTCACCTGGTCTCCTGCACTGGCACCCAGCTGCTCATGGTGGAGGAGCCAGTTCTGTGGCTGCTGGGAATAATGTGGAGCAGTCAGGCTGGGTTTAGCTGGTGTGGACTGGGAGGAGCTGGCTGGGCTGTGCTGTTGGGAGTGGTGGGAGGACCAAGGGTGGGTTCTGGCATTTGAGGTGTGACTGAGCACTGGCTCTTCCCTGCCAGGCCTGGGACATCACCAAGAGGACCTTTGCCTACACCAACCACACGGTGCTTCCCGAGGCCCTGGAGCGCTGGCCCGTGAACCTGGTGGAGAAGCTGCTCCCCAGGCACCTGCAGATCATCTATGAGATCAACCAGAGACACCTGGATGTGAGTGCCTGGGAGCTCCTCTGGAGAGGAGCACAGGGATGTACTGTCAGGATGAGGGGCACGCACAAACTGGTGATGTTGGGGGTGTGGGGCTGGGGGATTCCAGCTGCTGTTTTGAGAAGTTCATGTGTAGGAGAGCCCTTCCCCACCAGCACATTGCCATCCTGCAGTTAGTGACTGTTGAGAGGCTTCACCTGTTGCTTCATGGACTTGAGAGCTGGCATTTCTTTACTCCCTAAATTCATCCTGGGAAAGATGATGTTGGGGATGGTTTGACCTCCTGGTCTGGCAGCACAAGGCTTTTGCCAAAATGGCCTCACAGGACAAGTGTGTGTCCCCCAAACCCCTCTGTGTGGCAGCTTGGGGGGGTCCAGAGACATCCATGCTGAGAAAGGGATGTCTGTCCTTCCTTTGGAGGGAGTTTGCACCACCACAACAGAGTAAAAGCCACCGCTCTGGCTGGTGTGAGATGCACTGGGGACATCGGTGTGGCCCCTCCTTGTAAGCCATGGGGTGGGACAGCCCTCAGTGCCACCCCCTCTCAGCACCTGCCCGGCTCCCCCGGCAGCACATCGCGTCCCTGTTCCCCAACGACGTGGAGCGGCTGCGGAGGATGTCCCTGATCGAGGAGGGGGACACCAAGAGGATCAACATGGCCCATCTCTGCATCGTGGGCTCCCACGCCGTCAACGGCGTGGCCAAGATCCACTCCGAGATCGTCAAGACTCAAGTGTGAGTGAGGGGAGGGAGGTGCTGATGGGTCCCCCTGAGCTGGGGAGGGGTGGTGGTGCCAGGTGGGCAAGGCTGGAGCTGTGCCATCCTCGCCCTCGCAGGTTCGAGGACTTTGCGGAGCTGGAGCCGGAGAAGTTCCAGAACAAGACCAACGGGATCACCCCGCGGCGCTGGCTCCTGCTCTGCAACCCGGGGCTGGCGGAGCTCATAGCAGAGGTACCGGCACGGGGGGAGCACCCTGAGGCCACCAACCCGTCCCTGCTGAGCCCAGGGTGCCAGGGAACCTCAGCCATTCACTTCTTCTGCATGGCCGAGGAGTTGAGGGTTGAGGGAGGGGATTCTGCCCCTGTGCTCTGCTCAGGTGAGACCTCACCTGCAGAGCTGCCTTCAGCCCTGGGCTCTCCAACAGCAGAAGGATGTGGAGCTGCTGGAGCAAGTCCAGAGGAGGCCACGGATATGCTCCTGACTCTGCCTGGCTGGGAGTGTTCAGCCTGGAGAAGGCTCCAGGGAGACCTCAGAGCCCCTTCAAGTGTCTAAAGGGGCACCAGGAGAGCTGGAGAGGGACTGGGGACAAGGGATGGAGGGACAGGAGAAGGAGGAATGGATGTAAACTGGCAGAGGACAGGGTTAGATGGGATATTGGGAAGAAATTCTTCCCTGTGAGGGTGGTGAGGCCCTGGCACAGGGTGCCCACAGAAGCTGTGGCTGCCCCATCCCTGGCAGTGTCCAAGGCCAGGCTGGACAGGGCTTGGAGCAACCTGAGATAGTGGAAGGTGTCCCAGCCCGTGGCAGGGGGGTGGAACTGGATGATGTTCAAGATCTCTTCCACCCCAAACCATCCCACCGTCAGCATGTGCCCTTGCTCCTGTTGCAGAAAATCGGGGAGGACTACGTGCGGGACCTGAGCCAGCTGACCAAGCTGCACAAGTTCGTGGACGACGACCTCTTCATCCGGGAGGTGGCCAAAGTGAAGCAGGTGAGGGGCGTGGGCAGGGGGAGCAGAGAGCAGGGCTGGTGTTCCCTGGGGGCTGACGTGGTCCCTGCCCTGGCCCAGGAGAACAAGGTGAAGTTCGCGCTGTACCTGGAGAAGGAGTACAAGGTGAAGATCAACCCTTCCTCCATGTTCGACGTGCACGTGAAGAGGATCCACGAGTACAAGCGGCAGCTGATGAACTGCCTGCACATCATCACCATGTACAACCGTAAGCCACCACGCCCTGAGGGGACAGGGTGCCCCGGGGCTGCAGCAGCATCCCTGTGCCCCACATCCCACAGTGACCCTGCTGTTTCCTCCAGGAATCAGGAGGGATCCTGCAAAGCTCTTTGTGCCCAGGACAGTCATCATTGGAGGCAAGGTAAGTTGGGTCAGGGGTTTTAGAGATTTTGGAGGAAGTGTCCTGGGGTGGGATGTGGGTGCAGATGTCTCATGGGGCCACATCTCTACAACTCCCTTACGGGAAGGTGCAGCTGGCAGGGGTCGGTCTCTTCTTCCAGGGAAAAAGGGACATGACAGAGGAAACGGCCTCAAGTTGTGCCACGGGAGGGTTAGATGGGAAATTAAGAAAAATTTCTTCATCAAAAGGGTGGTCAGGCATTGGAACAGCTTCCCAGCGTAGTGGTGGAGTCCTCATCCCTGGAAGAACTTTAAAGACATGTGGATATGGCACTTGGGGACAATGGCTGGATTTGAGGCCTTTTCCAACTTAAACAATTCCATGATTCCATGGTGCTAAGTCCACAAAGTTGTCCCAAAAAGCACAGGAGTAGCACTGGTGCTTCAACTCAAGCAAGTTTGTGTGGGGTTTGGACAACCATCTGCTGTCTGTGCTCATGGAAGCCCCCAGAAATGTTATGGTGTAACATGTGTTGGATTGGATGATGGGAACAGGGATGAGCAGGTTGTCCCCTGGACACTGGGAGCTGGCTGTGCCTCACCTGCCCCTGGCACCAGCCCTCCTGGCTCACCTGTGGCTTTTCTCCCAGGCTGCCCCAGGATACCACATGGCTAAAATGATCATCAAGCTCATTAACGCCGTGGCTCAGGTGGTGAACAACGACCCCGTGGTGGGCAGCAAGCTGAAGGTCATCTTCCTGGAGAACTACAGGGTGTCCCTGGCAGAGAAAGGTACCTTGGGTGGGGCATGCCCTGGGGAGGGGGTGTCCCTCCATCCTGTGGCTCCCACCATGGGCCTTCAGCAGGAAGCAAACCCAAAGCTGGTCACCACGAGCCCCTGGTGTGTTTTGTTGGCAGTGATCCCTGCGACCGACCTGTCGGAGCAGATCTCCACAGCGGGCACCGAGGCCTCGGGGACAGGCAACATGAAGTTCATGCTGAACGGGGCTCTGACCATCGGCACCATGGATGGAGCCAATGTGGAGATGGCCGAGGAGGCTGGAGAGGAAAACCTCTTCATCTTTGGCATGAGGGTGGAGGATGTCACAGAGCTGGACAGGAAAGGGTGAGGGCTGGGGATGCCACAGTGCTGCCCCTCAGGTCCCTGGGGCAGCACCATTTTATGGCCTCCTTCCCTCCAGGTACAACGCCCAGCTCTACTACGACCGGCTGCCCGAGCTGAAACAGGCTGTGGATCAGATTAAAAGTGGCTTCTTCTCCCCAAACGACCCCAACCTCTTCAACGACGTGGTCAACATGCTCTTCCACCACGACAGGTGAGGTGCTGGGGTACCATCCATCCATCCATCCCCTGGGTACCATCCCTGCCCCATCCATAGCACATGGATGATGCTCCTCAGGCACGGATTCTGGCCATTGTCACATTAATGCCTTTGGGTGCAGAGCTCTTCCAGATGATTTGAGGCATCTCAAGGGCTTTCCTGGACAGAGCACTGGTCAGCCTTGGCCACTGGGATAGGAGAAATGCTTTACTGCATTTCCCTGCCGGAGCATCCAGGGTTCTTTACCAACAAGGCATGGGGAGAGGTAATTTGGCCAGAGGCTTTGTGTTGGAGGACACCTGTCAGAGACAGGATTAGATCGATGTCCGGAGCCGGTTTTGGGGTTTTTGGGACACCTCTGTGTGTGTGGGGCTGGGGTCCGGCCCGGCTCTCTGCTAAGGCAGTGCCCAGACTCCTCAGCCTGGCAGAGCTGTCAATCATGGCACTTGGTGTGTGGTGCTGTGCTAACCGAGCCTCTGATTGGCCGAGCTGCCAATCAATCACAGTAAGCAGCCTCTGATTGGTCTTGCAACAAGAAGTCCCGCCTAGGGGTGGGCCTACAAAGGGCTACGTATATAAAAGGAGCTGAGGGCGTTATGGCCGATCTTGCCCTGACGTCTTCCTTGGAGTTTCTGCCTCACCCACGCTGGAGCCCAGGAGTTGGTAGCTGTTTGTTTTCTCTGTACCTTTTCCATCTTTCTCTCTCTCTCTCCTTAATCCTTTTAGGCAGCTTTATGAGTAACATAACATCTTAAGGTTTTAAAGGTTTTCCAGTTAAATGGGCTAAGCAAATGCTAAATAAATCCTAAGTAAATGCTGAATACTAAATTAATGCTAACTAATGCTATGATAAATGGTTTTACATTTAATTCAACATTGTATTTACTTTGAATACAGTGTTGTAATTTTTGCCAGTTTCCTTAATTTGCTCTGGTTTTGCAAGTAAAATTTTGTGTGACTTTTTGCCTCGAGAGTATCTGGTGGGGATTTCTCCTTTGCACCAAAAAAAAAAAAAAAAAGAAGAAGAAAGGAAGAAAGGAACGTTAAGTTTAACCCCTGGATTTAAGGGTCTGGGGTGTGACAACACCTCAAATCAGGGCATTTCTATTTCTCCTGCTCTTGACTCCTCCTTTCTTTGCTGCTCCAGGTTTAAAGTCTTTGCAGACTATGAGGCTTATGTCAAGTGCCAGGAGAAGGTCAGCGAGCTGTACCTGGTGAGTGCCAGCCTGGGGACAGGGCAGGGAGCCGTGCTGGGTGACAGAACCCTGGGGACAGGGCAAGGAGCTGTGCTGGGACACAACTTCCCATCCTGGAGAGGGGACATGCTGGACATGAGGCTGACCTCATCCTAGGGCATCATCCCTGGCTGAGAACCAGCCTTGGGACCAACCCCACTCCTCTCTTTTAGAGAAAAGGAGACTCAGGGGTGACCTTATTGCTCTCTACAGCTCCCTGAAAGGTGGCTGTGCTCAGGTGGGGTTGGGCTCTTTCTCCAGGCAGCACTGACAGAACCAGAGCACACAGCCTTAAGTGCCTTAAGGGAAATACAGGCTGGATATGAGGAAAAAATTTTTCCCTGAAAGAGTGATACAATTTTTTTCACTGAAAGAGTGATAAAGGCTTGCCTGGGGAGGTGGTGCAGTCCCCATCCCTAGGGGTGTTTAACAAAGCCTGGATGTGGCACTGGGTGCCAGGGGTGAGCCGAGCTGTTGGGGCTGGGTTGGACCCCATGATTTGAAGGTCTCTCCCAACCTGTGACCTCCTTGCAGAACTCCAAGGCCTGGACCAAGATGGTCATCAGGAACATTGCAGCAGCTGGGAAGTTCTCCAGCGACCGCACCATCAAGGAGTACGCGCGGGACATCTGGCACGTGGAGCCCTCGGACCTGAAGATCCCCCCGCCCAACGAGCCCCGGGACGCGGGGCAGGACAAGACCCCCAATGGCACTGCAGCCTAGGGGGGCTGAGCACACACCTGTACAATTCCCTGCTGTCTGAGTCTCTGTGTTCCTGCTGCTGCTGCTGCTGCTGGCTTTCCCTGGGGGTGGGCAGGAGGGGAGGGGTTTTTATAACTCAGGTGTTGTCGTGTGGGAAGCGAAAGCACGTCGCCCCGTTGCTTGCATTAGGTGCTGGAAATAAAAAAGTGCCCTTGGAATCCGGAGGGGGCTGTTTGCTGGAGGCTGAAATTAGGGCTGGGCTTGCTTCCACCACCTGGACACAGCTGGACACAGCTGTCTGAGCCCTCACAGGCACTGCTGAAGCCAGTCCCACCAGTGTCCTGTGGGATGCTCCCAGTCGTGGCTCTGGTGGCCCAGCCCACACCAGTGTCTCCATCCCTCAAGTAACCTGCAGCATCCTGGAGGCAGAGGGTGACTTTAAAAGTTTCTTAGTAGTTTTTATTACTTACAGCAGTAAGTTCAGTGCCATGGAGGGAGGGGGGGGTCCTGGAGTGGATTTGAGGGAGCATGGGATCAGTGCAGGCAGCAATTGGCATCACTTCATGTTTAAGAAGTCTCTGCAAGAAGATGTAATAAATCTTACACTGTGTCACTGACCCTCCTGTGCTGTCAGAGCCTGATTTGTGAGGGCTGAGCTGGGCTTGGAGCATCTCTGCACCCAGGGCAAAGAGGAGCTGGTGTCCCCAGAGCCACCTCAGCTGAGGACAGGCTCAGGGCAGGGGGCAGTGACTGAGGTTTGGAAAGTGATGCCAGCAGACACCGTGGGGAGGGGAAGGAGCAGGGGGCAGCAGTGGAAGGGAGGCCCAGGCTCATCCTGTGTGTGCCCCCCCATTTCCGTGGAGCAGCACTTACTTCACCAGGGCAGGCAGCTCCGGGTGGAAGGAGATGTAGTCGTGGCCCAAGCCCAGCTTTTGGGGGAAGGTGATTAACTTCACCTTGGATTTGTCCCTGTAGGCCTGCAGTGCTGTCTCGTAGAGCTGCCACGGGGCAGGAGCGTGGTCACTGCACCAGCAGGGACCCACACCCCTCCTGCTGCGTGGCCACCCCCTCTGTGGCCACTTCAGCCCCCAAAGCCAGGCTCAAAGGCCGGGTGGCAGGTGCCCACCTGGTGTCCCAGCTTTGGAGGCACGACTCCATCATCATCTGCGTGCAGGATGAGGAGGGGGCAGCTCAGCGTCTTCACACTGTGGGCAGCAAGCACAGCCCTGAGGATGCTCCCCAGAGCCAACAGAGCCTCAGGAGCCTCCCCTGTCCTTGTGAAAATTCCCACAGCACTCTGACCCCCCAGCACTGCCCCTCAGAGCCATCCTCATGCCCACGCTGCTTGCTCTGGCATGGCAGCACCAAGCACCCCAATCACCTTAACCCCCAATTTCAAAAGCACCCATAAATCAAACGGATTTTGGGCAGGCTCTGTGTGCTACCAGGAGCAGGGGTGCCAAAAAAAAGGGTGGTGGCTTGTGGACTTTGCTCAATAATCAAACTGACATTATGCAAACAAAAAGTCACTTTTGAAGTATGAGTAAGCTGGATAAACACAGGAGGGCAGGAATTTCAATGGGGTGACTGACACCTCTCCTCAGCCAGGTGCTCCTGGCATCATTCCCACAGCCCCTGTGGCCCTTCCCACCAGGAACTCACTTCTCATCACTGGGGAAGAACATTCCTGCCCGAGCCATGGAGTCCAGGATGAGGTACCCAAAACCTGGGAACTGCCGGAAGATCTGGCAGGAAGAGAGAGAGTTTGGGGGTGCTAAACCATGGCTGGATCCAGCTGTGAGGGGGGAGAGCCAGGAATCTGGGGCTGACACTGCTGGGGGACCCCAGAGGCAGCCCCCAGACCCACCTTGGTGATGGGGATGTTGGCAGCTGCGTCTCGGATGTTGGTGTAGGGAGACTCCAGGACAACAGCACCAATCTGGACCCCTGAGGGCACAGGGAGGTGGGGGTGGGCACAGCTTTGAGGGGCTGTCCCCCTGCCAGGCTGCAGTGGGGACAAGATGTCCCCATCCTAATGGGGAGGACAGGGAGGACTCCTCATCCCTCAGGGTGACACTGCACGGGGACAGCCCATTCATGCTGGCCCTCACCTCGCTCCTCCTGCAGTTTCCTCGCTGCATTGGTGGCAATCCTGTGACAGGAGAGGTGACAGTGAGGGGGAGCAGCACAGGGGACACACACAGCTCCCTCAGGTCCCCCTTGTTGGCTGTGCTTGGCTGTGCAGGGGCCTCCACCAAGAAGCTGCTTGGTCCACCCCCAGGTGGCACCAGCCTGGCAGCAGTGTCACAGGGCACAGGGTGGGCTCTGGTGTGTCCCCATCCTGCCCCCTGCACCTACCCTGTCCCCAGGGAATGTCCCCAGAAGAGGATGCTGCTGTTCCCACTCCGTGCTTTCACCCAGTCATAGAGTGCCAGGACATCTGTGTTGAAGCCATTCTCTGAGGGGTATCCAGTGGAGTCTGCATAGCCTGTGGGGACACAGCTCGGTGTCACAACCCTGTGGGGACAGGCCCCAAGAGGGGGATCACCCAGCAAGAGGCAAGGGGACAACTGTACCTCTGTAGTCGAGAGCCAGGATGTGGAAGTCAGCAGCCCCCATGGCCTGTCAGAGCAGCACTGAGTTATGTCCTGCCAGGGGCTGCCCCCCAGGCCCCCCAGCACGGCCCATTCACCCTGCACAGGGTCTCTGTGGGGTCCCCAGGGCCAGCAGGAGCCTCACTCCCAGCAGGTCCCAGTGTCCCCACAGGCCACCACTTACCTTCAAGAACTGGACACGGTGTCTCGCAGCCCTGATTGGGAAAATGGGGTTAGAGCTTGGGGGGACCCCTCCCCTCCAGCACCAGTGCAGATGAGGAACCAGGGTGACCTCATCCCAGAAGGATGCTGTGGGGTGGGTGGATTTTCACTTTTCCCTTTATTTTATAGGGATTCTCCTTCACTGCTGGGGTCAGAGACCACCACAGCAGCCCCAGCCCTGCAGCACTGCTGCTGCTGCCTCGAGTTTGCTGCTTCTCAGCCCAGAGCAGCCACCCTGCCCTGCTCCTGGCCCTGCAGCAGCAGCTCAGGACCTCACCTGGTGCCCCCATTGCCGTGCAGGTAGATGATCACAGGGTGGGCATCAGCCAGAGCCTCCTCGTACCAGCGCTGGTCCTTGCCCTGCGCCTCGGCCCCTCTGCTGCTTGGCACCGTGTGCCTGGGGGGACAGGGGTCACCCTGGGGGCTCCACCAGGACACTGCTGTTCCCCTTGGGATGCTGGGGATGTCCTGAGGTCATCCTGCTCACCAGATGCCAACTGTGACGCCCGGCTCGGTGGTGAGGTACAGGTTGATGGTGTTGTTCACCAGCAGCTCCGGCCGCCGAAAGTCCACAAAGAGAGGGAAGGACACTGATGGAGAAACCACAGCCATCATCCAGAATCCTCTTACCCAGCTGTTTCACACAGCTCTTTCTAAATCAATGTGTTATTTGTTCCAGATTATCAAGGGCCACGCTGAGCCAGACGAGCTGAGCCCTCTGCCACCTCCTCCTCTTCCTCCCACCCGAGTTCCCAGCCCCGCTGATGCTGAGCGTGCCTGGGCGTGCCGTGGCTGCAGGCAGCAATCAGGGTGGGCAGCAGCACCTAATTAGAGCTTGCAAAACACGGGCAAAGATCCTTCCGTGCCTCCTCTGCTAGCCCAGGGCACAGCAGGATTAACGCTGTCCTGATGCCACCCTGGCACAGTGCCACCCATGCTTTGGGGGGTCTGCAGCAGCCAGCTGAATCCCTGTGAGGGTTCTGTGAGGTTCTCCTGGTGGGGACAGCCCTGGGATACTCACGGAAGTTCAGGTAGACAAATTTGTTGAGCAGGCTGGGGAAGAGGCGGATGAGGAAGGGAAAGGAGACGTAGGTGAGGAGCGGGGCCAGGAGGAGCGTGCGCAGCCATGGCAGCCACCAGCGCCCGGCCCTGTGAGGGAGAGCAACACCTTCAGCACATCCCAGCTCATCCCTGCCCATCCCCAGGGATTTTGGGTGCAGCTCCCCATCCCCAGTCCCAGCCACGATGTTGTGTTGCACTAAATAGTTTGTTTAGTTGTTGTGAGGAAGGGAAAGGTGTAGGTGAGGAGCTCCAGGAGGAGCGTGCACAGCCATGGCAGCCACCAGCGCCCGGCCCTGTGAGGGAGAGCGACACCTTCAGCACATCCCAGCTCATCCCTGTCCATCCCCAGGGATTTTGGGTGCAGCTCCCCATCCCCAGTCCCAGCCACGATGTTGTGTTGCACTAAATAGTTTGTTTAGTTGTTGTGAGGAAGGGAAAGGTGTAGGTGAGGAGCTCCAGGAGGAGCATGCACAGCCATGGCAGCCACCAGCGCCCGGCCCTGTGAGGGAGAGCGACACCTTCAGCACATCACAGCTCATCCCCACCCATCCTGAGGGATTTGGGGTGCAGCTCCCCAGCCCCAGTCCCAGCCATGATGTTGTGTAGCACTGAATAGTTTGTTTAGTTGTTGTGAGGAAGGGAAAGGTGTAGGTGAGGAATGGGGCCAGGAAGAGCCATGGCAGCCATGGCAGCCACCAGCGCCCGGCCCTATGAGGGAGACACCCTCAGCTCATCCCCGCCCATCCCCAGGGATTTGGGGTGCAGCTCCCCATTTCCCATGAGGGTTGGATACAGCTACAAGGGCCTGAGGGTGATCCTGACCCCTCTGGGGGTGGGAATTGGATCCCCACATCCCCACATCTGTGCTTGGCTTTTGGGGACGGAGCCCGGGTGTCTGAGCAGCCCCACGGTGGCACTGGGTGACACCGGCTCTGATTTGGTCCCACGCCCTCCCACAGGTGCCTGGAGGCAGGAAGGGCAGGGAACGTGCCAGGGCTGGGAGCTGCAAGTCAAACCTGCAATAAGGAGCAACAGATACCCTGTGACAACACCCTGAGCCCTGGCTGGCCAGGCACAGCCAGACGTGCCCCAAGCCAGGCATTAAGAGCTCCTGCAACACTCCGGGGACAAGGAGGAAGGAAGAAAAAGGGCTTGGGGGTGATGTCCCCCAGGGCCACCAGCACCAGCTCCAAGAGTGCCCTGCCATTCCAGGGCTGCCTCACAATTCTGCTTAAACCAGGCCTCACTGCCCCACAGGTGACCCCAAAATGCCACCAGTGACCCACAAGTGACCCCAAACCCCCTAAGCAACACATACGTGACCTAAAACCCCATTAGAGACCCTCAAGTGCCCCCCAAACCCCATAACTGACCCACAAATGATCCCAGACCCATGGGTGACCCCAAACCCCATCAGCAACATGTAAGTGACCCATAAGTGACCCTAAAACCCTCTTAGTGACCTATAAGTGACCTCCCAACCCCATTAGTGACCACACAAGTGGCCCCAAACTGGCCCTTGCTGCTCCACAAGTAATCCCAGAATACCAAAACCTCTAAGTGACCCCACAAGCGACCCCAGGACCCCAAAAGTGACCCTAAAACCCCATAAGTGACCCGAAACCAGCCCCAGGTGGGGAAGGAAAGCCAAGAGCTGCAGCTTTCCCAGCACCAACACCCCCTCCGTGGGCGAACGGTGATGGGGAAATCAGTCTGGGCAAGGGGGATTTGGGGCAGAGGGCTGTGCTGGCAGCCAGGCACAGCTCAGTCCCTGCCACACCAAGAAAGCACCTGGCCCATTCCCTGCCCCGAGGAAGGACTGCCAAGGGGTGCCAGGGCACGATGGCACCGTCCCCAGGGATGGGGACATCCCAGGATGGTGTAGGATGGCAGGGACTGTGCTGGGGGCACGGGGAACCCTCAAATCCCGGTTATCCCACAGGACATGGGGCTGGGCAGCCATGGGACAGCCGGGAATGTCCCGGACAGGCTGCGGGGAATTGTTGGGTGGCCCCTGCACAACACCTGGGGCAGGTGGGACCGCAGGGACAGCCCCGAGTGGGACAGCAGGGTGACAAGGCACAGCACAGGAGCGTGGCCACGGCAGGGTGACACAGCCACATGGGGTCACGGTGCCGGCACGGTGACACGGGGACACGGCCACTGCAGGGGTCACGGTGCCGGCACGGTGACACGGGGACACGGCCACACTGTGGAGTCGCAAGATGATCCGGGGACACGGCCACAAGGATGGGCTGGTGCCAGCCACAGGGTGACACGGCCAGACACGGGGACACACACGGGGTCACGGCCCAGCAGGGTGAGCGGGTGACCAGGCCACGGCGTGGGGACACAAAGCACGGGGTGACAGCGCCAGCGGGACAGCACGGCCACGACACGGGGACAGAGCCACGCACGGGGGACAGCACATGAGACAGCACAGGGACAGGGGTGGGGACAGGGACACGCGGCTCGGTGTCCCCACGGTGATGTCCCCATGGTACTCACCGCCCGTGCTGGGCCACACCGAGCTTTCCCTCCGCCCGGACAATGTCGCCACCGCTGCCACCGCCGCTGTCGCCGACCCCGCCGCGCCGCCGCATCGCTGTGCGCACGACACCAACGACAGGCCACGCCCACATCGGGGACACGCCCACGTCACGGGGACGCCGCGGCCGTGTCACCAGGACACGCCCATGACACGCCTCGGGGACGGGGCCACCCGCGGTGTCACCGCCCGCGCCTGCCTGGGGACCGGGGGGACACGGCCGGGACCCTGCCAGCCCCTTATCCCCCGGGGCTGGCCGGGTGACATCCCCTTGTCCCCCAGGGTGACATACCCTTGTCCCCAGGGTGACATACCCTTGTCTCCCGGGGTCTCAGGGGGTCTCTGACAGGGTGACATCTCCTTGTTCCCCAGGGTGACATCCCTTTGTCCCTGGCAGGGTGACATCCCCTTGTCCCCCAGGGTGACATCCCCTTGTCCCCCAGGGCTGGCCGGGTCCCAGGGGGTCTCTGGCAGGGTGACATCCCTTTGTCCCCCAGGGTGACATCCCCTTGTCCCCCAGGGCTGGCCGGGGGTCTCTGGCAGGGTGACATCCCCTTGTACCCCAGGGCTGGCTATGGGACGCCATCAGGGTGGCAGTCCCCTGTCCCCCAGGGACCCCAGGACATTTGTAGCTCTCTGTCCCCCCGAGATGGGCAGGTTTAAGGGGGACCCCATAAATCTGCAGCCCCCTGTGACCCAGGGCTGGGTGGGTTTTGAGGGAGCCCCAGAAGATCTGCAGCCCCCTGTCTCCCAAAAAAGGCCAGGGGGAGCATGTGGCCAGCAGTAAGGTGACACACCAGGGGAAACAGCAAGGAGCACAGACGGAAAGCTTCCAGGTTCAAAAACAGAAATAATTTTTACAATGGTTTAACACTGAGCGTGGTGTCCCCAGGATTGAGCAGGAAGGGTGGGAACCTGCTGCTGCCTGCCCTCCCAGCTGAGCCTCCCACCTGCAGCTCTGTCAGGGTGAGTCAGGATGAAACCTCCCAGCAGGAGATAAATGCCCCTGTTTCAGCAGAATCCCCTGTGCAAGCCTGCCAGGTGCAGCAGGATGTGCTGCTGGAAGGCACCCACAGCTGGGCCAGCCCTTCAGCACCTCCACAGCAGGGACCCCATAAATCATGGGAGGGCTGGAGACAAAGCTTTCCCCAGAGGAGCCACCACCCAGGCTGGCATTCGGAGCTGCTTTTATCCAAAGTAAGGCCTGTGCTGCTTTTCCTGAGTTGGAATCACGGAATCCCAGAATGGTTTGGGTTAAAGGGGCCTTGAAGACCATCCCATCCCACTCCTGCCATGGGCAGGGCACCTTCCACCATCCCAGGGTGCTCCAAGCCCTGTCCCAAAGGGCCTTGGGCACTTTTAGGGATCCACAGCTGCTCTTGGCACCCTGTGCCAGGGCCTCCCCACCCTCCCAGGGAACAATTCTTTCCCAATATCTGATCTAAGCCTGCCTCAGCAGCAAAATGCAAATGCAGAGACAAACAGGTCCAGCCAAACCGGGGCTGTGGGCAAGCACAGCGCGTTTCCCACCAGCAGCTGCTGCCATGAGCCCCGAGCTGCTCTTCCCATGCCTCAGGGGCAGGAGAGTGGGGGAAATGACCAACAGACCCAGCTGGTTTCACAGGCCACAGCTTTTCCTTCTATCCCTGATTTTTCCCCATTCCCAGCTGGTTTCACAAACCAGAGCTTTTCCTTCCACCCCAATTTTCCCCATTCCCAGCTGCTTTCACAAGCCAGAGGTTTTCCTTCCATCCCTGATTTTTCCCCATTCCCAGCTGTTTTTACAGACCAGAACTTTTCCTTACACCCACATTTTTCCCCATTCCCAGCTGATTTTGCAATCCATACCTTTTCCTTCCACCCCAATTTTTTCCCCATTCCCAGCTGGTTTCACAAACCAGAGCTTTTCCTTCTACCCCCAATTTCTCCCCATTCCCAGCTGGTTTCACAAACCAGAGCTTTTCCTTCCATCCCTGATTTTTCCCCTTTCCTAGCTGCTCTCACAGGCCACAGCTTTTCCTTTCCCCCCCCAATTTTTCCCCATTCCCAACTTCTTTCACAAGCCAGAGTTTTTCCTTTAACCTCCAATTTTTCCCCATTCCCAACTGGTTTCACAGGCCAGAGCTTTTCATTGTATCCCGAATTTTTCCCCATTCCCAGGTGTTTCCATAGGCCAGAGCTTTTCCTTCCATCCCTGATTTTTCCCCATCCCCAGCTGCTTTCACAAACCAGAGCCTTCCCTTCCATCCCTGATTTTTCCCCATTCCAAGAGCGCTGGGGCTGCAGCTGGGCAGTGATTTCTCATGGGAAAGATGATCCCCAAAATCTCCAGCGATGCCCACAGGGCTGGGCAAGATGCCAGAGGGGTCTGGAGCTCCTGAAGGGGCTGGCACAGAGCTCGGGAAGCTCAGAGCGCTCACCAGGACGGAGCATCCACCCAAATATTTCTCGCCATAAGGAGCCAGCACAGCAAACGCCAGGTTTTCCCGGGCTGAAGGGAAAATCCTCGGCTGGAATGGGGCAGGATGAGGCCGGAGAGGCGGTGCTGGAAGGAGATTTGTGCGCCCGGAGCCGGACGGGGGATGGCAGCAGCGAGCCGAGGAGCGGCGGTGCCACTGCGGCTGAGCAGGGCTCGCCTTTGTTTAGTGCAAAAAAAATAGCAAAGTTTGGGCTTATGTCATTCCAAACTTCTCCCGGCACCAGCTGGGAGATGGGGAGGTTCCCTACAGCTGTTTTTTGGTTTTTTGGTTGTTTTTTTTTTTTTTTTTTTTTTTTTTCTACAGTGTCTTTTCCTTTTTCCCTTTAAGTTTTGCTGATGGGTTCATGGCTTTTTTTTCTTTTTTTCTTTTTAATTATTATTTTTTTCTTAATTTTGGCTATTTGACGACCCTCTTCCCCCTGTCCTGAGCGGGATGAGGGGTTCCTGTTCCCAACAGGGCACAGCTGGGAACACCCCAGGAATGCAGGAGCAGCTCCCTGCGCAGGCAGCCGGACTTTTCCTCGCCCTAGAACAAAGCACCCCATTGTTCGGGGAAAATAGGAAGGAAAGCGTGACGGAGCGGCCAGAGCCAAGGCGGGAGGGAGTTCCTGCAGGAGCCGGGCACCCACGGCCTCGCACAGGGGTCACCCAGCGCCCGCCCCTGCTTTTGGGTGGCTCCGTGCCAGCCGCGGCTCCATCGGCGGCAATGATGTCCCGCGATCCCTGTGTTTCCCACGTGTCCCTGTTTTTGTGACGCTGCTTGAGCCGAGGTTTCCTTCCCTCCGAGCTGGCTGTAAATGCCATCCCGGAGCGCAGCTGCTCGCTGGGAAGGGGGCTCCAAAAATAGGAGATTCTGTTGAGGCTCCCAGAAACGCAGGGAGCCCCTTTCCCTTTTTCTCCTGTGGGAAAAATGTGAAAAACGCCAATCACTTGGTTTTAAAATTTTAAAAGTTTCATAGTAATAAAATGGTTATAAAAATAGTAATACAATTAGAGTAATAATAATTTGGACAATTTGAATTAGGACAATATGAGACAATAGAAACAAAGAGTTACAGACAGTCCGGGTACTTTTTCTGGGCAGCACGAACCCGAAAAAGGACACCCGAAAAAGGACCCCCTTTAACAAAGGATTAACCCTTAAAAGCAACAGCCTGTTGCATATTCATACAGCTCATCCATGGTGCATAAATTCCATTCAAACACCATAAATTCCATTCCAGGATTCTGTCTGGTCATCATCAACTTCCTCCTCTGAATCCTGACAGCACCTTCGAGGCAGGAAGAAGTTCATTTCTCCTGATAATGGAGCAATAAATTCTCTTTCTCTGAGAGATTCAGGTGTCCTGTGGCTGCTATCTCAGTGCGAGCCCTTTCTTTAAAAAAAAAATATCCTACATAGCACAGTTTCTATTTTAGCATTTTGTTATAACCTAAAACACTACTTAAGAGAATTAATACATCATTATTTTCTAACACAACACATATAATATTCATCTGAATATTTGCCAAAAGCCAATCATAAAATACGCATTTTTCACAAAAAAATAGAATCAG
Organism: Zonotrichia albicollis; assembly: GCF_047830755.1. NCBI lineage: Eukaryota > Metazoa > Chordata > Aves > Passeriformes > Passerellidae > Zonotrichia > Zonotrichia albicollis. The sequence goes on from NC_133824.1 coordinate 61,915,870, forward strand.
GATGCCTCTGCTAACAGCTGGTCCTAAAAAGGAGTCAGGAATTTGCGCTGGGATGATTTGCAGCGCCCCTGGGATGGGGACACGGGGACACCGAGCGTGCTGCTGTCCCCATCCCCTGCCCGAGCACGCGTGTGGCCCGTGGCTTTGTTGGGGGACAGGGGGGACATTTCGGGGCTGTCGCTTGGATTAGAGAGGCAGGAGGAGGAGGAGGAGGAGGGGGATAAAGGTCCTGGCACTCGCCGGGCTCGCAACAAAACAAAGCACCAGATGGTTCCAACTTCAGCATAATACGCAGGGAAAAAGTGTTTGAAGCGGGGATGGAAAAGCAAATGTGGAAAGAGAGGGAGAAAGGGAAGAAAGAAAAACCCTCAGCAAGTGTCAGAGCAGAAGAAAGCGGCGGAGAAAAATGGCAAATGTTAAAAACCCAGACAAAAAGCCCTCGGCCGGCACAAAGCCACGGCTGCTGACATCTGTCCGGCAAAGGGCCCCTTCCCTCTGGTGTCACCTTGCCTTGCTGCTGTCACCGCGGGGACACGGCCACATCCCTGCACAGGGCTCTGCTGGGTGCTGGGGACACTGTGCCACGTCCCACAGCCACAGCGCTGCCCCCGGGGCAGGTGGCAGCGACATGCCAGGTGATGTGCAGCAGAGCTACCCCTAAATATTTTATTACAATATTTTATTACAGTACTTTTGGAGCTCTTTACGCTGTCACCTCTCGTGTCCCAGATGTCCTCGTGTGGTGGCAAACCCACCCGTGGCTCTGCTGTGGGGTTTTAAGCCTGAGCGAGGTTTATCCAACCCCCAGTGCGAGGCTTTTGTGTTCCCCTCGCTCCTCCTTACGAAATTTCTTGAACCCGCAGCCCAGAGCTGCCTCGAAAAAGGGAACAAGGCTAAAAAGTCACGTCGCCCCTGGCACTTTCACCAAAAAAAAACCCAACAAAATGATCTCATGCAATTGCCAGAGCGGATTGCAGCGTGGGTGGAACCCCTTATTAGCCATCAGAGAGCCCGCAGGCCTTGGGGACCGCCGGCTCCCTGCGGCTCGGCTGGCGCGGAGCAGGAGCAGGAGCAGGAGCGTGGGCGGGCGGCGGCTCCGGCTGCGGCCGGGACTGCCGGGCTGGAAATGAGGGATGGAGCTCTGCTGGAAATGAGGGATGGAGCTCTGCTGGAGCTCTGCTGGAGCTCTGCTGGAGCTGTGGCTGCTGTGTCACCGCCCCAGGGCTCCCCGGATCCTGCGGTGGCTCCTGGGATAAAAGGGGGTCCTTGGTTTGGTGATCCTCCAAAGAGAGTGGGAGGAGAGGGTGGGACAGTGCGGAGCCACCATCGGAGTTGGGGCTGTGCAAGGGGGGATGTCACAGCACAGCAGCTGTCCTGTGGCACGGTGACACAAGGAGAGTTGTCCCCCAGGCCTAGGGATGGCGGGGAGCTGGGGTGTCATGTCCCCAGGGCGGGGGACAGTGGGGTGACATGGGACCAGGGAATGGCAGGGAGCCAGGGTGCCACATCCCCAGGGTGGGAACAGCGATGTGCTGCTGTCACCTTCAGGCGAGGGACAGCCCAGGTGACGTGCCATTGTTTTTTTGGGACAATGAGGAGCTGCAGGGTTCTGTCCCCTGGGGTGCAGGACAGTGGGGAGCCGGGGTGATGTCACCCTGAGGGACAGGACAGTGGGGAGCTGGGGTGATGCCACCTTGGGATGCAGGACAATGGGGAGCTGGGGTGATGCCACCTTGGGATGCAGGACAGTGGGGAGCTGGGGTGATGCCTTTGTGGGGGACAGGACAATGGGGAGCTGGGGTGATGCCACCCTGGGGGACACGACAGTTGGGTGATGCCATCTGGGGGACAGGATGGAGCTGGGGTGGCGCTGCTCTGGCGTACAGGGCAGCAGGAGCCAGGGTGATGTCCCCGTGGGGTGCAGAATGATGGGAACTCAGGCGATGTCACCCTGGGGGAGGGACAGCTGGGAGCTGGGTGATGCCACCTTGGGGAGTGCGATGACAGGAACTGTGATGATGCCATTTGGGAGGATGGGACATTGCAGAGCCACTCTGAGGGGTGGCACAGTGGGGACCATGGCGGTGCCACCCTGGGGGACAGGACAGTGGAGAGCTGGGCTGATGTCACCTGGGCGTGCAGAACAGCAGGGAGATGGGATGATGTCCCCTGGGGGGCAGGATGATGGGGACCGAGGTGATGCCACCGGGGGGGATCAGGACATCGGGGACCGATGGTGCAGGACATCGGGAAGTTGGGGTGATGCCACCCTGGGGACATGCCAGCAGGAAGCAGAGGTGATGCCACCCTGGTACACAACACCGGGGACACGTTGGTTCCCCAGGAGTGCGGGACACCCCAGCAGACCCCCGCAGCCCCCCTGGCACCGGGGGGCGTTCCCGGGCGGTGCCGCACAAAGGCCGCCGGTGCCCCCGCCCCGGGGCCGTCCCGCAGCCCCGGGGCCGCCCCCGGTTCCCGGCCCAATAAACGCGGCCGCATTTGAACGCGGCGCCTCCCCCGGGCCCGCAACGCTCCGAGCGCTGCGCTGCGCTCCGCCAGCCCCGCGGCACCGGCAGCGGTGAGGCCGGGACGGGCACGGGAACGGGGGCGGCTGCGGGGACGGGGGAGGAACGGGAAGGGAAAGGAAAGGGGAATTACCGAGCCTGGGCGCGGGGGGAGCGCTGACCGGCCCGGTCCCTCCTCCGCGGGCGGTGCCGGGCCCTGCCCGCCCCTTCCCGTCCCGTCCCGTCCGTTCGCGGTGGGGCCGGCCGCGTGTGCGGGCAGCGGCACCGGGAGCGGCGGCGAGGTGGGTGCCGGGGAACGGGGGGTGCTGCAGGGCGGGGGGTGCTGCAGGGAAGGGGGAATGCTGGAGGGATGGAAGGGGGTGATGGGGACAAGGCTAAGGGTAGGTTTGCTTCCTCATAGCTGCAGCGCGATTTTGGGGTGGCTGCGAGTGGGTGCCACCCCAAAGCTCCCAGGGTCCGCCCGGTGCTGGTGACAGCCGCTCGCCCTCCTGCCAAGGGCACCGTCCCTGTTCCCGGAGGGATGCTCCGAGCGCTGGGAGCGGGGTCTGCGCCGCTCCGGCCGGGCTCAGCCCTGGAGCAGCCGGCTGCGGCCGGAGGAATTGATGACAGCGGTTGTTTTGTCATCGGCGGAGCGCTCGTTGTCGCCAGGGTGGCAGACAGCATCTGCTGTCTGGTCCCCAAGCGTGGGCCCGTCTCGCTTGGAGCATCCCTGTAGGGATGGAGCCAAAATCCACAGGCCAGGAGCACCCAGTGCTGGGATTTTAGTGGGTGACACTTTGGGTGTACCCAGCTCCTCTTCCTCATGTGCTCCCCGATGCGGAGCCGAGGAAGGCTCTGGGCTCGTTTCGCCGTGATTCAGCAGAGCGGGGCAGCTCTTCCCGAGCTCCGCGGGCATTCCCGCATCCCGCGTTTCCCCGGGATGGATGGGTTCCCGGATCCCGCGTTTCCCCGGGATGGATGGGTTCCCGGATCCCGCGTTTCTCCGGGGTGGATGGATTCCCGCAAGCCGCCTTTCCCCGGGATGGATGGAATCCCGCATCCCGCGTTTCCCCGGGGTGGATGGGTTCTCGCATCCCGCGTTTCCCCGGGATGGATGGGTTCCCGCATCCCGCGTTTCCCCGGGGTGGATGGATTCCCGGATCCCGCGTTTCCCCGGGATGGATGGGTTCCCGCATCCCGCGTTTCCCCGGGATGGATGGGTTCCCGCATCCCGCGTTTCCCCGGGGTGGATGGATTCCCGGATCCCGCGTTTCCCCGGGATGGATGGGTTCCCGCATCCCGCGTTTCCCCGGGGTGGATGGATTCCCGCATCCCGCGTTTCCCCGGGGTGGATGGATTCCCGGATCCCGCGTTTCCCCGGGATGGATGGATTCCCGCATCCCGCCTTTCCCCGGGATGGATGGATTCCCGCAAGCCGCCTTTCCCGGGATGCATTCGCGGGAATCGCTTTGTTTACTCCTGCAATAATCAGCTTTGTGCCTCCTCCACCTTGGGCTTTATCGCACCCGGGGCTCCCCGAGTCACCGCGGAGCCACTCCAGCCCCATTTGCAAAATCAAACCAGATGGGCGCTTTGTTTTTCCTTGCGGAGGGAAGGCTGGCAGTGAAAAGCCCTATTACAATGCAAATACCGGCCTGGCGTGAATATTCAAACGCTGCGCTGCTTTTGAAGCTCTTTACATAAATTTATAGCGCTTTTATGGCCATCGCTGCCCTGCTAATCTGGGCTGGAGCTTGGTTAACAGAGTCGCTGCTCTCTGCCAACTTTGGAGGGTCTGGGGGTGTTTTTTGGGGGTGTTTTGAGGTGCAGAGGGGAAATTATGAGCGTGGTCAATGGGGAGGAGGAGCTGCCAGCTGTAAGGGTGACTCTGGTGCTGACCCTTGAGGAGCTGGGCGTGCTGTCAAGTGATTTACTGCCATTAAGGTGCTTCATTGTCCTTTGGGGTTTTGTCTTTGGTGTCTCGGTGTGATCCTTTGTGGGGCTGCTGCTCCAAGAGGGGATGGGGTGTTGGAAGTTGTCCTGGCAGGGTGTGGGGATTTTGGGGTGGACACAGGGACAGGACACTGAGCTCTTCCCTCTGGTGACCTGTGACAGGACCCAGGGAATGGCTGGAGCTGTGTCAGGTTTGGGTTGGGTTTCAGGAAAGGTTCCTCCCCCAGGCAAGGGTGACATTCCCAGGGCTGCCAGAGCTCCAGGAGTTTGGATAACACTCCAGGGATGCCCAGGGTGGGGATTTTGGGGTGTCTGTGCAGGGCCTGGAGCTGGATTCCATGATCCCTGTGGGTCCCTTCCAGCTCAGGGAATTCTGTGGTTCAGCAGAGCTGCTGATGGCTGAGATGGTTCATTAGGGAGGGAGATAATGAGGGTGAGACAACCTCAGCTCTGCCTTTCCAGCAAGGGCTCCACAGTCTGCCTTTGGTGGCTGCTGGGCCTCTCATACAGCCCCCAGCACTAAAACCTGAGCTCCTGGTGGGTTTTGCCAGCTGTGTTCACATCACCCAGGCTGTCACAGGTGCACTGGGAAGGGAAAGTTGCTTTAAAGTGGCCAAGAGTGTCCCCTCTCTCCATCACAGGGGGACACTCAAGCAGTGACATCCCATGGAGAAGGTGCTTGTGTTTGGAGGTGGCCACAGGATGCTGCCCTGCTGGGTAATTACTGCTAATTACCAGGCCCTCATTTGAGTCGAGGCAATCAAGAGGAGCAGTAAAAACATTTTCATCGCTGTCCCTTGGAGGTGATGGCTTCAGTGGAGGGCAGGTGGGGATAAGGGCAAGGTACCCACAGCCCTGGTTAGTGATGCAGAGCATCCCCAAAATCCCCAAATCTCCCTCCTGTGCAGCAGCAAATGTGATTTTGTATTGTCCTAGTGGAAGCTCATGGCTGGGGGTTGGAGTGAAGTGGCCTTTAAGGTCCCTTCCAGCTCAAATAATTCTGGAGTTCTGTGATTCATCCTGCCTACAAACACCCCCCCCCCATCCCTCAAAAAAAAAAGTAATTGTGCAAATTGTGGTGTTTCTCCTTGCTGATGCCATTGATTGACCAATCTGTGTCTTCATTAGCTCCAGGCTAAAGTTGCTATCGATTCCAAGCACTTAAATATGCGAGGCAGTAATTACTGTTTGAGCCTATATTGTTGGAGTTAAATTTAGCTGAGAATTTAGTCCTCTCAGGCCCCTACATTGTGTGCCGTGAAGGTTATCTGGCTCTCAGGAGGGGGTGGATTTAAAAGCAGGAAAGAAATGCCGGTGAAAACTTCCTCTTCTCATCATCATCATCATCCCGCAGTGCTTTGCTTCCCCGGGCTGCCAATAAGGAGAACAGAAATAATCCAGAAATAAACCACACAGAATAATGTGGTGCTGACTGTCCTAAACATGCACTTTTCAGCTCACGCTGGTCATTCTGGGTGGGTTGAAGCAGCACAGAAGGGCAGCAATAAATCAGAACAAAGTGATGCCCTGTGCAGGGACCATCCCCTCTCCTGCTGGCGGGGGACTGGGGAGCCCCCGCTCAGCTGCTGCCTGCCTGCCCCTATTATCCCTGCTGCATCTCAGCTGCTGGCCCATCTGGAGCAGGGATGAAAGGCTGCCCTTTCACGGGGCTTTGTGTGCTCTGCCGGGTCCCCCCTTCCCCGGCACGGCACATGGATGGAGGTGGCAGCGCCGCCGGGCTCTGATGCTGCTGCTGCCCTCGTTATCTGACTGCAGCCCGTGCCAGCTCCTCAGGTAGGAAGGAGGAAGCTCTGGGTGGTTTATTTTCCCCTGGCTGTGGAAGAGCTGCTGAATAATTCAGGCAGGAGAGAGGAGAGGAGAGGAGAGGAGAGGAGAGGAGAGGAGAGGAGAGGAGAGGAGAGGAGGCATCTTGGGTCACCTTGCGCAGCCGGCTGCGTGCCGGAGCCGCCTGCCTAAGATGGAGGTTGAGCAGGATTGCGGGATGGCCGGGCTGCTGGCAGCTCCTGGGGCTGTCTGAGGCCGGTGGGCACCCAGCCCCGGCCCCCCTGCTGCTGGGAAACGGGGAACCCCTTCCCCAGGCTCTGCAGGGGTCCCTGGTCCCTATAAGCTCTGGTTGTGGGGATGTGTGAGGCTGTTCTTGCCAAAAACTCGCCAGGGCTGTAGGGCAGGTGTGGCCATGCACCTGATGCTCTTTTCCTTTAGTGATTGGGGTTTTCCTGCTGGTTTTCTGGGGTTCCCAATGCCCAGGGTGAGTTTTAGGGCTCTGTGGTGTTGTGCCATTGTGTCCCTCTAAGCTCTGGTTGTCCCCTGGTGTGGGGATGTGTGAGGCTGTTCTTGCCAAAAACTCGCCAGGGCTGTAGGGCAGGTGTGGCCATGCACCTGCTGCCCTTTTCCTTTAGGGATTGGGGTTATCCTGCTGGTTTGGGGGGGAATTCCCAATGCTGGATTTACCCAGGGTGAATTTTTGGGCTCTGTGCTGTTGTGGCATTGTGTCCCTCTAAGATCTGGCTGTCCCCCTGTGTGGGGATGTGTGAGGCTGTTTTTGCCAAAAACTCGCCTGGGCTGTAGGGCAGCTGTGGGCCGTGCACCTGCTGCTCTTTTCCTTTAGGGACTGGGCTTTTCCTGCTGTTTTTTGTGGGGTTCCCAATGCTGGATTTGCCCAGGGTGAGTTTTTGGGCTCTGTGTTTTTGTGGTGTTCTGTCCCTCTAAGCTCTGGCTGTCCCTCGCCACAAACTCACCTGGGCTGTAGGGCAGGTGTGGCCCACACACCTGCTGCTCTTTTCCTTTACTGATTTGGATTATCCTGCTGATTTTCTGGGGTTCCCAATGCTGGATTTGCCCAGAGTGAGTTTTAGGGCTCTGTGCTGTTGTGGCATTGTGTCCCTCTAAGATCTAGCTGTCCCCCAGCGTGGAGATGTGTGAGGCTGTTTTTGCCAAAAACTCACCTGGGCTGTAGGGCAGCTGTGGCCATGCGCCTGACGCTCTTTTCCTTTAGGGATTGGGGTTTTCCTGCTGGTTTTATGGGGTTCCCAATGCCCAGGGTGAGTTTTAGGGCTCTGTGGTGTTGTGCCATTGTGTCCCTCTAAGCTCTGGTTGTCCCCTGGTGTGGGGATGTGAGGCTGCCCTCACCAAAAACTCACCTGGGCTGTAGGGCAGGTGTGGCCCACACACCTGCTGCTCTTTTCCTTTAGGGATTGAGGTTTTCCTGCTGGTTTGGGGGGAATTCCCAATGCTGGATTTAGCTAGGGTGAGTTTTTGGGCTCTGTGCTGTTGTGGCATTGTGTCCCTCTAAGATCTGGCTGTCCCCCAGCGTGGGGATGTGTGAGGCTGTTTTTGCCACAAACTCACCTGGGCTGTAGGGCAGCTGTGGGCTGTGCACCTGCTGCTCTTGTCCTTTAGGGACTGGGCTTTTCCTGCTGTTTTTTGTGGGGTTCCCAATGCTGGATTTGCCCAGGGTGAGTTTTTGAGCTCTGTGTTTTTGTGGTGTTCTGTCCCTCTAAGCTCTGGCTGTCCCTCACCACAAACTCACCGGGGCTGTAGGGCAGGTGTGGTCCACACACCGGCTGCCCTTTTCCTTTAGGGATTGAGGTTTTCCTGCTGGTTTTGGGGGAATTCCCAATGCTGGATTTGCCCAGGGTGAGTTTTAGGGCTCTGTGCTGTTGTGGCACTGTGTCCCTCTATGCTCCAGCTGTCCCTCACCAAAAACTCACTGGGCAGGTGTGGTCTATGCACCTAATGCTCTTTTCCTTTAGGAATTCGGGTTTTCCTGCTGTATTTTGGAGTTTCTAATGCTGGATCTGCCCAGGGTGAGTTTCTGGGCTGTTGTGGCACTGAGAGGGGTGATCCCAGTGCTCCAGGGGTGCTCGGGGATGTACCGGGAGGTGGCATTTATCTCCCTGCACTAACTGGGGGAACTGGTTCTGCTCAGGTGCTGCAGACATCTCTGGGGGGGCAGGAGGTGGCTGACCCTGAAGATAAGAGGTTCAGAGGTGCTTGGGAAGCTCTGTGGGGTGGAGTCATCCTGGCTGTGAGTTTTGGGGCGGCTGGAATGTGCAGGCTGGGCTCGCTGACACCAGGATCCAGCCACTGCCAGGCCCTGGGGGTGCAGGTGGGAAATGGGGTGGCTGCTGTGGCAATGGAAACAAGTTTGTTGCCTTCCTCCTGCTCGCAGGCACCTGAGTTTTTGGGTGCTGCCTCCTCCTCTGTGCCCCAGGTCGAATGTGTCTGTGCCTCCCTGCTCCCCCCAGCGCTTGGGAAATCAGCTCAAGATGGATTTAGGGGGGGAAAAATAGGGCAGGGAGGGTGTGAGGCTCATGTGGAGGAGTTGTGTCCATCCCTGGAGTGCCCACAGCTGAGGAAGGACAGCATGGCTGTGGGCTCTGTGCTGCTCCAGCCCCGCATCCCTCAGCAGATGTGCTCTGCCCTGGCATCTGCTCCTGCAGCCAGGGAAATCAAGGACACAGCTGCTGCCCTGCCTGCCCTGCGGATTCCCTGGCTGGGCTGGGCAGGGGAAAGCTGAAACTGGGAGCTGTGGAGCTGGGCTGCAATGGAAGCAGCTCTGGGGTGTCCAGGAGTGCTGCTGGGGGCCCAGGGAGCCACAGGAGCCCTGTGAGGAGCAGGGGGGACAGGGCTGGGAGGGGTAGGACCCCCTGTTTTGGGGAATGTGGCTGGCACAATCCCCAGCAGTGACAAAGCCAGAATTCCCATGGCTGGCTGGTGTGGGGTCATGGATGAGGCTGGGATGCCCATTTGGGGACACCAACTGCAGTGCCCATTGTCACCCAAGCACGGTGACAGTGCCTGTTGTGCCCCAGGGTAGTGGCACATGCACACCCAGGCTGTTTGGTGGCACTGCTGCCACCCAAAGCCAGCCAGGAGCCCTGAGCAAACAGCTCCAGCCAAATCCTTTGTTTCAGACAGGAAATTTCCCTTTACCCCCTGCCAGAACAGCTCCTGGAGCTGTGAGCAGGATGAGAGGGGTGAAAACTTGACTTGGAGGGGAAGATGGAGACCTGGGGCAAACTGGGTCTGGGTTTTGTGTGCCTGCTGCAGGACACAGGAACATTTTGGCTGTCCCCACGCTGCTCTGGGCTTGCTGCCTGTCAGACTCTGCCCTCAGCCAGGGCTGGGCCTGAAACACCTGAGGGAGAGCAGCACAGGCAGTGTGCTGGTGTTCACAGGGGTCTTGTGTTGAAGGAAGAGACGAGGATCTGACTCCATGTTTCAGAAGGCTTGATTTATTATTTTATAATATATATTACAATAAAACTATACTAAAAGAATAAAAGAAAAGGTTTCATCAGAAGGCTGGCTAATAGAATAGGAAGGAATGATAACAAAGATTTGTGGCTCGGACAGAGAGTCAGAGCCAGCTGACTGTGATTGGCCATTAATTAGAAACAACCACATGAGACCAATCACAGATTCACTTGTTGCATTCAACAGATAACCATTATTTACATTTTGTTCCTGAGGCCTCTCATCTTCTCAGGAATCAAAAAATCCTAAGGAAAGGATTTTCATGAAAAGATGTCTGCGGCACAGGGAGCTCTTGGCAGCTGGGCTTGATCTGGGGAGTTTTTTCCCAACCTAAAGCACTCCATGATCCTGGAGCTGTGTTTTTGGGGGGTGTGTTGTGCTCCTGGAGGGGGTGGCTGCCCTGAAGGGTTTGGGCTGGGCTCTGCTGCCCTCCCCTCCTCAGCCTTTGCTCCCTGCTGAGCTGTTCCTGCCTTGTTTATCTTCTCACCTGCAGCACCTGGGGATCCCTGGAGCTCCAGGGAGCAATTTAGCTGCTGCAGCTGAGCCAGACGAGCTGACAGGAGCAGTGGGAGGTGGCACACAGGGACAGGGACGTGCCACCTGGGCTGTCCCTCCCAGGGTTTGGCTCTGCCTGGCTTTTCCCCCTGGCTCTTTCTGCTCTGTGGCTTCTTCCCCCAGTGGGCTGGGAGAGGCTGGAGCATCAATACAGCCCCAAACAGCCTGGTGGGCATCTCCTGTGGGGTTTTTTGCTGTCCCATGGCACCAGGGGTGGGTGACCTGTCCTGTCTGTTCCCCCAGGTGAGCGTGGCAGGCTATGGGATGGATGAAGCTGAGCAGGACCAGTATGAAGCTCGCCTCAAGGAGCTCTTTGACAGCTTTGACAGCACAGGCACGGGCTCCCTGGGCCAGGAGGAGCTCACTGACCTCTGCCACGTGCTGCAACTGGAGGAGGTGGCCCCAGCCCTGCAGCAGACCCTGCTCCAAGGAAACCTCCTAGGCAGGGTAAGGAGCTGGGGGATGCAGTGCCTGCATGCATGGGGTGGTTTTGGGGAGATTGATGGGTGTGGTTTGTGTGTGTCCAACATTCCTGAGGCTCTGGTGGGGTTTGTTCAGCAGGGTGGGCTCAGGGCACCTCCAGGAGCAGAATTTGGGATAACAGGGGAGGGAACTGCTCTGTCTGCCCTGACTGGAGGTGGAATGAAACTCAGGTTTAGGCTGAGCCTTGTGCCCCGTGTGCTTTCCCAAGGCCAGAGCAGGTGCCAGCTCTGGCTGCCCTTGGCTCTCACTGTGTCTGTGTCCCCAGCCCTGCTCCTGGTGCTGCTGGCCTGGGTCACCTCCCCAAACCAGCTCACCAGGTGCTCAGACAGGCTCTGAGCCACCTGGGGTGGGACAAAGCCCTAAATCCAGGGCTTGAGCCTGTGATTTACCCTGGCTTAAGCTGTGGTTGGGCTGGCAGGGCTGTGTGCAGTCACGGGTGTCTCTCTGAGGTGCAGAATATTGTCCCACGCTGTCTGAGCCACCTCTGTCCCCATTGCCTGCTGCTGGTGGCTCCCCAAAGCCATTCTCCAGCTGTGGTTGGGTCTTTATGGGGTTAAATCCTATAAATCCCAGAAGCTGCTGCCCTTGGGGGATCTCCAGGTTCAGCTGGGTGTCCTTGTGCTCAGAGTGCATCAGCTCCTTCTCTGGAAATCACCCTGAAATCCATCACTGCTCATTAAAATCACACAAATGTGGAGCAGGGCAGCCAGGCAACCATCCTGACTCCAATTCCCAATCAAACTGCAGTTCTCACAAACAGAATAATTCCTTTAATGATTAAAGGGATTTTTCCTTTTTCCTCCTCTCCCTCGCCTGCCCTGGGGCTGCATCTCCTCTGCTGGCACTGAGTGGGGCTGGGATGGATGCAGGTGGAGGTTGTTGACCTTTGGAGCTGCAGTGTGGCATTTTCTGGAGCACCAGAGACTTTCTGTGCTGTTGTCATCCTGACCATGGGCACTCGGATGCTGCTAGCAAAGAATCCCAGAATGGTTTGGGTTGGAAGGACCTTAAAGATCATCCAGTGCCACCCCTGCCATGGCAGGGACACTTCCCACTGTCCCAGGCTGCTCCAATCTGGCCTTGGGAACGTCCAGGGACAGCCACAGCTTCTCTGGGCACCTTTTGCCAAGGTTTCACCTCCCTCCCAGCCAGGAATTCCTTCCCAATATTGAATTTAAATCTCTTTTCCTTCAGCTTAAAGCCATTTCCCCTTGTCCTATCACCTGGCTTTGCCACCAGTGGGATGGTGGCACAAAGAGAAAAGGACACATGTGGCTGTCACAGCTGGTCAGGGCAAAGAATCCCAGAATGGTTTGGGTTGGAAGGACCTTAAAGATCATCCAGTGCCACCCCCTGCCATGGCAGGGACACCTCCCACTGTCCCAGGCTGCTCCCAGCCCTGGCCTTGGGCACTGCCAGGGATCCAGGGGCAGCCACACCTGCTCTGGGCACCCTCCAGGGGCTCACCACCCTCCGAGCCAGGAATTCCTTCCCAATATTGAATTTAAATCTATTTTCCTTCAGCTTTCAGCCATTGTCCTATCTCCTGGCTTTGCCACTTGTGGGATGGTGGCACAGAGAGAAAAGGAGAGATGTGGCTGTCAGGGCACCAAAACCCCCATTGAAGCATCCCAAATGCAGGGTCACACTCACCCCATCCCAACCCAGAGCTCCATCCCTGCCATCCCAGTTTATTTCACCCTCCCTTTGTCCCTGGGGATGGTTTTCCCTCCCAGCCTGGCACAGAGCCTCAGGACAATCCCTGTCCCTGCTCCCCAGCAGCAGCAGCAATGGCCCAGGTTTAAGCATGAGCCAGATTTCAATTTCATGGCCCTGGTGGCATCCTTGGGGTGTCCTGGGGAGAGCAGCAGCAGCCCCAGAGCCCCCTGAGCCTAGACTTGTTGCACCTGCCCCTCGTGCTGCAGATGGTCGCAGCCTTTGTGTGCCTGCACTTCCAAGGGCTGGGATTTATGGGAGAGCACTGGGAGGGGGCACTGGGGGAAGGTTTTGTCTGCTCAGGGGCTGCTCGTGGGGCCACGTGCTTGTCTTTGTGCTGGGGCTCTGCTCCAGGCATCAATGGATGCTCTGGGGTCGTGAAACTGTAGGATGGTTTGGGTTGGAAGTGGATTTTAAAGATCATCTCATTCCAGCCCTCTGCTCTGGGTAAGGACTGGGAGCTGAGTGTGGCCCTGCATTTGAGGTGTTTTATTGGGGGTTTTGTGCCCTGGGATCCAGGGAGGGGCTGGAGGTACTGCCACCCCTGAGGTGGTACGGGATTTAATGGGGTTATGTGTGGGGTGTAAATCCTGCCCTGACCCGTGGGCTGGAGATGCTGCCTCCCCTGAGGTGTTTTGGGGATTGTTGGGGTCTGATGTGGGGTGTAAATCCATAAATCCTGCCCTGATTTGTGGGCTGGAGGTGCTGCCTCCCCTGGGATGGTTTGGGATTTAATGGGGTCTGGTGTGGGGGTAAATCCTGCCCTGACCTGTGGGTTGGAGGTGCTGCCTCCTTTGAGATGGTTTGGGAATTATTGGTGTCTGGTGTGGGGTGGAAATCTGTAAATCCTGCCCTGAGTCGTGGACTGGAAGTGCTGCCTCCCCTAAAATGGTTTGGGAATTAATGGGGACTGGTGTGGGGTGTAAATCCTGGGGCTGGAAGTGCTGCCTCCCCTGAGATGGATTGGGAATTAATAGGGTCTGATGTGGGGTGTAAATCCTGCCCTGACATGGGCTGGAGGTGCTGCTATTCCTGAGATGGTTTGGGGATGAAGGGGATTTGGTGTGGGGTGGAAATCGTGCCCTGACTCATGGGCTGGAGGTGCTGCCACCCCTGAGGTGGTTTGGGAATTATTGGGGTCTAAATCCATAAATCCTGCCCTGACTTAAGGGCTGGAGATGCTGCCTCCCCTGAGGTGGTTTAGGAATGAAGGAGGTCTGGTGTGGGTGTAAATCCTGACTCGAGGCAGAGCAAAACCCCTGTGGGAGTATTTCCCTCACACACTGTGCGTGCAGATAATGCTCACAGCACTTCTGGGGTGCCTCAGGAAGCTTCCTTCCCCTCACCCTCAATGGCGGGAGTGAGGGGAGTCAGTTCTGGGGTGCCTCAGGAAGGTTCCTTCCCCTCACCCTCGATGGCAGGAGTGAGGGCAGTCAGTTCTGGGGTGCCTCAGGAAGGTTCCTTCCCCTCACCCTCGATGGCAGGAGTGAGGGCAGTCAGTTCTGGGATGCCTCAGGAAGGTTCCTTCCCCTCACCCTCGATGGCAGGAGTGAGGGCAGTCAGTTCTGGGGTGCCTCAGGAAGGTTCTTTACCCTCACCCTCCATGGCAGGAGTGAGGGCAGTCAGTTCTGGGGTGCCTCAGGAAGGTTCCGTCCCCTCACCCTCCGTGCAGGAGTGAGGGCAGTCAGTTCTGGGGTGCCTCAGGAAGGTTCCGTCCCCTCACCCTCTGTGCAGGAGTGAGGGCAGTCAGTTCTGGGGTGCCTCAGGAAGGTTCCTTCCCCTCACCCTCCATGCAGGAGTGAGGGGATGGGTGTGGCTGGGCCTGTCTGTCTGTCTGTCCTCTCTGTGCCCTTTAATTAGCAGCAAACCAGAGGTGTCCTGGGGACAGTGCAGGGATGGGATGAGCCCTGGGAGCCAGTCCCTATCCCTGGCAGTGCCCAAGGCCAGGCTGGATGGGCTGGGAGCACCCTGGGACAGTGGAAGGTGTCCCTGCCATGGCAGGAGAGGGATGAGATGACCTTTAAGGTCCTTTCCAGCCCAAACCCTGCTGGGATCCTGTGAAGTTGGGCACTGTGGGCCCTTTGCAGGGCCTGTCCTTGGGGCTGTCCTTGAGCAGGGACGGGGAGCTCAGGTTTCACCTGCACCACTGCATTCCCAGCCTGCAGCAAGGACAGCCTGGCTGGGCTTTCACTCCCAGCTCCCTGCAAAGACCTCTTGCAAAACACCCAAATATCCTCCCCTGTGCCTGCAGTGCCCTTGCTGCTCCCCTTGGTGCCCTGTGGGCTGGGGCCTGGGCTGCCCTGGTCTGATGGTGCTGCAGGAGTGGCTTGTTGGGACCTGAGGGGACAGCTGGAGCTGTGCCACGGCAGGGTTGGATTTCAGGAAAAGTTCTTCCCCCAGAGGGTGCTGGCACTGCCCAGGCTCCCCAGGGAATGGGCACAGCCCCAGAGCTGCAGGAGCTGCCAGGGATGCACAGGGTGGGATCGTTGGGGGTCTGGGCAGGGCAGGAGCTGCACTGGATGATCCCTGTAGATCAGGATATTCCCTGTTCATCAGGATATTCCCTGATCCCCATCTCCCCCAGCAGACATTTCCCTGTGCACCCTTCTGGCTGGAAGCAGTCTGCAGAAAGGGGCAGAGCTCTGGGGATGGGGTTTGTGCTGGGGACCAGGGCAGGGAGCTGCAAGGAGCCCCTGCGGCCTGTCCTGGCTGTGCCAAGTGCTTTGTTTGCATGGCAGGGGCACAGGTACCCTGGCACAGGCTCCCAGCTCTTTCTAGTGCTAATCAGCACAGCTTCACAGGGAGTTGGCTGTGCAGGGGT